>NW_004443991.1:13863760-13899660 GCF_000243295.1 Trichechus manatus latirostris
TAAGCTCTTCTATGAATGTTTGACAGAATACTCCAGTGAAGCCATCTGGGCCAGGGCTTTTTTTTTTTTGTTTGGAGTTTTTTTCTTTTTTTTTTAATTACCTTTTCAATCTCTTCTCTTATTATGGTTTTGTTCAGATTTTCAACATCACTATGTGTTAGTCTGGATAAGTAGTCTGTTTCTAGAAATTTTATCCATTTCCTTTAGGTTTTCAAATTTGTTGGAGTATAGTTTTTCATAATACTCTGTTATGATCCTGTTTATTTCAGTTGGGTCTGTTGTAATGTCCCCCATTTCATTTCTTATTTGTGTTATTTGCGTCCTATCCTGTTTTTCTGTTGTCAGACTTGCCAGTGGTTTGTCGATTTTGTTAATGCTTTCAAAGAATCAACTTTTGGTTTTGTTGATTATTTCTATTGTTTTTCTATTCTCTGTTTCATTTATTTCTGCTCTGATCTTTATTGTTTTCTTTCTTCTGGTGGCTGTGGACTTTTTTTTTCCCATTCTCTTTCTATTTGTTTGAGTTGTGTAGTTAATGTTTTATTTCATCCCTTCTTTTTTGATGTGTGCATCTATTGCTATAAATTGTCTTCTGAGGACTGCCTTTGCTGTGTCCCAAAGGTTTTGGTATGATGTGTTTCCTTCTCATTTGATTCTAAGAATTTTTTGATTCCATCTCTGATTTCTTCTATTACCCGCTGGTTTGTAAGCAGGGTGTTATCAGTATCCATTTAATTGATTTTTTTTTCCTTGTTCTTCCTGTTGCTAATTTCTATCTTGATGGTGTTGTGGTCAAAGAAGATACTTTGTATTATCTCAAAGTTTTGGATCTTGTTGAGGATTGCTTTGTGGCCTAAGATGTTATCTATTCTGGAGAACATTCCATGTGTGTTAGAAAAGAATGTGTACTTTGCAGCTGTTGGGTCGAGTGTTCTGTATATGTCTATGAGGTCAAGTTGGCTGATTGTGCTCCTCAGGTCTTCTGTGTCTTTGTTGAGTTTCTTTCTAGATGTTCTGTCCTTTACTGAGAGTGGTGTGCTGAAGTCTCCTACTATTATTGTGTAACTGTCAATTTCTCTTTTCCGTGCTATTAGTTTGTTTTATGTATTTGGGAGCCCTGTCATTGGTTGTGTAGATGTTTATTATGGTTATGTCTTCATGAAGGATCATCCACTTAATCATTATATAGGGCCCTTCTTTGTCTTTTATAGTGGATTTTGTTTTACAGTCTATTTTATCTGAGATTAGTATGCCACTCCTGCTCTTTTTTAGTAGCTGTTTGCTTGATATAATTTTTCCCATCCTTTGGCTTTTAATAAATTTTCATGTTTGTTTCTAAGGTGTGTCTCTTGTAGACAGCATATTGATGGATCTTGTTTTCTTATCCATTCTGTCACTCTCCATCTCTTTATGGGTGCATTGAGTCCATTTACATTCAGTGTAATTATTGATAGGTGTAAGTTTATTGCTGTCATTTTTTAGTGCTTTGTTTTGTGATGCTGATGTTTTCTTTGTTCCTCTTACCATCCTGTGCTGAATTCATTTTCTCTGTGGATTTTTTTTAATTTCTTTCGTTTTTGTAGGTTTTGTTTTTACTGAGACTTTATGTTTTTCTTCTTTATTTTGATGAATAAGTTTGTTAACTTTCTTTGTGGTTACCTTGAAATTTACCCTTATCTTCCTAGGTTTGAACCAGTCTGTTATTACTTGGTATCGCCTTGCATTCCTCTCCATTAGAATGTCGTATACCTACACCATTTAGTCCCTTTTTTATTGGTTTGATGTTGTTATTATTAACAGATTAAGCCTCTCTGGTTCCCTGTTGTAATTCTTTTGGTTTTGGGTAGTCCTTGAGAGTTCATTTCCTCGGTTAGTATCTGGCTGGTACAATCCTGAATTCTAGATTCAGCCTGTGGTGTGATGTGTTTGTTCTCAGACTGAAGGACTCCCTTTAATAATTCTTGTAAATTTGATTTGGTTTTTACATAGTCTCTTAATTTCTGTTTATCTGTAAGTGTCTTAATTTCACCATCAAAAATAATACAAACAAAAAAGAGTGCTAAGGTAGCTTGCTGTTGGAGTGGAGAGATAAGATACTGAGAAATGGAGAAAAACAAAAATTAAAAAGAGAAAGGATAAAAAAATGAACAAATAAAAATTAGAAAACAACAGAAAAGCCCCCAGGGGTCCCACCAGTGTGGCTGCAAGGACTGTGGAAGTTGCTTCCAGGCCATGAAGTACAGCCTGGCTAGAAGAAGGAGAGGTGTCACACAGCACCAGGTATTCAGGAGACAGGAAGAGAAGGTTAGTATAGAGAGATGAGAAACTGAGAAATGAAGAAAGACCAAAAGAGAAAAAGAGAAGAAAACAAAAAAAACAAGTGCAAAAAACAAGAAAAAATAAATGCCACCAGGGATCCCACAGTGCATCTGCGCAGATTAAGGGACTAAGTTCCAAGCTGCACAGTACTGCCCGACTAGAAGGGACACCCAAGCCAAGAAGAAATAGAAAACAAACAAATCAAAACAGAACAAACAAACCAAAAACAAAACAAAAAAAAAAAAAGCCCTGGGGATCCCACCAGCATGGCGGCACAGGCTGGGAAGCAGTTTCACAGTTGAGCAGTGTTTCGCAGCCTTTCAGGAAGAAGTAAAGATGGCACACTGAGCAAGGTATCTGAGAGAAAGGATGCAGAGATTGAAATAGGTAAGGAAGAACTCTAAAGAAGCAGAAAAAAGCAACACCAGCAGCCAACAAATAGCATTCAGAGAGCTGGCCAGCGTGGACAGGTGGAATCCAAGTGGCACTGGGGTGAAGCCGGTGCTTCCTGGCCAAGAGACTGTGGCCACAGGAAGGAGGGAAGGCTGAGCAGGGGTGAAGAAGGGTGGGGGTGAGAAAGAGTATATCGCTGGTTACTGGTTGTTCTGTCTCCTGCTGGAGGCTCTGTGAAGCTGCTTTCTCATACCCCCTGATCACCGATCTCCAATAGGAGTCCAAGATGGCGTGTCTATGCTGTGTTAGCTGATATGGTACCTCTGCATGTATCACTCCTCACTCTCTGTTCTCTGTAAGTTTCTTATTCCATTTGGTGTGTAGCTGAACTCTTTATCTCTTCATTTGATGCTTAGGGTTTCAGGATTGACATTTTTCTCTGTTTGACTTAGTTTTTTGGATCTTTGCTGTGGAGGGACGGCATGGTGCTTCTTTCTATAGTGCCATGTTGTCTGGAAATCCAGAGAAGAATATCTTAAACAAGACCTTTAAAGCACAAAAAATAAAAATATTTTTGTATAATCAGATGGTATGAAAATTAACAAGGCTTCTTTCTCACAATAGTAGTTAGTAAAGAGAATGAATACAGTATGATAAGTTATTTGCAATTCATCCATGCATTCACCATTCTTTGGAATCGACCTGATGACAACCAAAACTAACATAGTCACCAAATAACTATAATCAACTGTTTATAAATAACTTCTACAGATTAAAGTACATAGAAAAGCAGTAATAGAAAGATAGGCAAAAACATGAACAGATATGCCACAAAAGAGAAAATGTATCTAACCAATAAACGTGGGTTTTTTTTTTTTTCAAAAAAGTAGCTTCAGCTATTGCTTTTATGTAGATACAATAAATAAGAATAACTTGGATTTGTTGAATTTTACAGATTGCAAACCACTTCATTTGATATCAGATCTTTTAACTACAAGAACAACCCCAACACACAGGACATCAGGACATCTACTTTTAATCTTCAGTTTTAGCAATGTCACTTCTGGTTAACACACACACACAGCATAGGAAAAGACCGGCCACAGGACTTTCTGCTATAATCAGTAGTGTATGTGGATTATAGGCGTTTGCCATGACAAAAAAGGAAGGGTTAGTCTACAAGTTTCGATAAATATTACGGTGAAATTCTGCTTTTTACCAAGAACTCAAGCATATAAAGTCACACTTAGTATCATTTTGCTAATAATGTCTCTAAACCCAGAGATGAGTGCAGGGAGCCTTACTCCTTCTTATTTGAAGATGGATGTTTTTACATTATTTGCATATATCACCTGTTAGTGAGAAAAAAAGAGCCTGAAATTCTCTAAAGAAGATGAACAGCTTCTTTGAAAAGATAATTCCGAATTCATGACACAGTTAATCCCCATGCTTTTTACCGGGCTCCGTGAGTTGAAAGACCTTTTACATTTCTAAGAACTATTTTTGCTGGTACAAATTATCCAATATCCCGTGCCCTTAAATCAAATACAGAGGGAGCAGTATTAAAAATTCTTGGACAAACCTTTAAAGATAAACAAACTAACTAAAAACCAGAATAAATAATGGTTGTTATAGGTAAAAATTATTTCCTTGGGTCTCATGTCAAATACAAACTTTGCTGAGATTTTCTATCTTATGGCTGCATTCAGCACACAGGTTTCCCTCATGTTTATATTTAAGTTACTGCATTTATTGATTACCTATTCCATTACTTTGTTATGTAGGATAATAAGATAAGTGAAATGTGTTATCTGTCATCATAAAGCTTATGATCTGGTACCGCTAGTAAAATAGGTACATAAAATGCAATGTAGAGAAGGTCAGTGGCTTAAGAGAACTACAAATAAAGGATTATCTAAATATAAAGATGATGATCATGAGCGTGACCATGGTAATGAATAAGGCTGATGGAACCCTAAGTAGCTTCCTGGATTAGGAGGTGTTTAAGACAAACATTAAAAATTTTGACAGAGTAGGAATACAGAAAGGAAAGTATTCTAGAGAAAGGGGAGGGGAGGGACATAAGTGAAGTACAGTATACAGGTATGGTCAGGTCTTTGAAAGATAAATGTCATAGATTAAGTTGTGTCTCCCAAAAAATGTGTGTATCATTTTGGCTGGGCCATGATTCCCAGAATTGTGTGGTTGGCCTCCATTTTTTGATTGTAATTTTATGTTAAAGAAGATTAGCGTGGGATGGTAACACCACCCTTACCCAGGTCACATCCCTGATCCAATGTAAAGGGAGATTCCCTGGGGTGTAGCCTGCACCACCTTTTGTCTCTCAAGAGATAAAAGGAAAGGGAAGCTAACAGAGAGTTGGGGACCTCATACCACCAAGAAAGCAGTGCCGGGAGCACAGTGTGTCCTTTGGACCGGGGTCCCTGCATGAAGAAGCTCCTAGTCCAGGAGAACACCAAAGAGAAGAAGGCCGACAGAGAGAGAAAGCCTTCCCCTGGAGCTGACGCCCTGAATTTGGACTTTCAGCCTACTTTGACTGTGAGGAAATAAACTTCTCTTCGTTAAAACCATCCACTTGTGGTACTTCTGTTAGAGCAGCACTAGATGACTAAGACAATAAGAGTACATAGAAGAGGTAGATGATAAAATTGAAAGGTATTATGAAAATTTATAGAACTTGGTAGTTGATAGGAAATGAACAAGAAAAGATTAAACATGAGTTTGTGGTTTGAAGCCTGCATACTTTTGTAGTAAAGCCAGGATGGGAGTAGTTTGTAAACTGGTTACATAACCAAAGTTTCGTGTCACTTCTGGTTAACACACACACAGCACAGGAAAAGACTGGCCACAGGACTTTCTGCTATAATCTGTAGTGTATGTGGATGATAGGAGTTTGCCATGACAAAAAAAAGAAGGGTTAGTCTACAAATTTTGATAAAGAATTTCACAAAGGCTACTCCCTGCATCCTATTATAGCTATTTCTCCCCTTAAAATTCCATCAGTAACAGTCTGCTCAAGGTTTCAGGTAAAATACTCATGATTTATGTTCTCATAGTGTCTTTTTCCTAGCTATATTCTTGAAATGTTTGCACTGTAATTGTTCTGTCATGTCTTTTTCAACAAAACTGAAAGGAAGGAAGGATAGAAGGAAGGGAAATAAGGAGAAAGGTAGGAAGGGAGGGTGACAGAGATGGAGGATGTAAGAATGATGAGAACAGATGTAGGGATAAATCACCTTTTAAAAATAGGTTGCAAATGTTTGGAACTCTCTTTTTATCCAAAATATATTCATTCTCTTAAACATAAATGTTTGGGACATTTTGGAATTTGTTGAAAATTTCAAACGTTCCAAATATAATTTTAAGTATTATCATAACTTTGAAAATTACTGAATCGTTAACTCTTGTTAGATATTGATAACTTTTGCTTAATGGAATACTAAAAATATTTGTATTTCACTCTAAAAGATAAGTTATTTGTTGTACAATAGTAAAGGAACATCATTTCAAATATGCTCAATTAAGTCATTTAAAACCAAGTTGACAGTGGCCAAAAGTCCATTTAAAAATAGAAAGGATATCCATAGAAGATATTCAGAAAAAATCTGTACAGTATGATAGGCTGTTGAATGAGAACAGGTAACACATATTCACACTGTCACTTAGGTGAATTCAACTAATTTTAATTTATGACATGGCTCCAAAAATTTCTGGATTTTTTTTTTAAACGTTGAGTTTCTTGAAAGACTCATTTATGCTTCTATTAAAGAAATACTGCCTATGGTGTATTAAACTTAGATACAGTTAAATAATAAAGTATGGTCCTCACCCCAGGAAGCCACTGAAATAATACTAAAATGTTTACATCTTTAAATATCATTTTACGTTACAGTGAGGACATATTTTGACAATACAAAAATAAATAAATAAAAGCAAAGCAGAAGTTAGTAATCAGAAGAGACATAAGAAACATTTTATTTTAATTTACTTCATTTTAATGAGTTGGAATAGACTCCACAACTGGTTTAGTTTTTTAGTTAATAATGGAAAAAGTGGAGGTAGGGCCAAGATGACGGAGTAGGCAGACACTTCCGGTGGACCCTCTTACAACAAAGACCTGAAAAAACAAGTGAATCGATGATATATGACAATCTAGGGGCCCTGAACATCAAAGGCAAAGTTGAGTAACCGGACTGAGTGGCAGGTGAGGGAGAGACGGTTCAGAAGTAGCGAGGAGTTGCGACACCTGACCCGGCAAGAGCCTGAGCACTTCAGGCCTGATCAGCTCATGGGTGAGGAGGTAGGCAAGCAGTAGTGCTCAGGAGATGTGTTTTCCACACCAGGTGAGACACAGCTGCAGAAAGTCTACTCGGCCACCCAGAACCAGTGAGAAGCAGCCCTCGAACGACGAAAGATAAGTACTTGCTTCCGGCATACTGCATGGGTCAAAAACACGCCCCTTAAGGAAAAACCTCTTTCCCATTTACCTCCCTGCTCCCTGCTCTGCACTGGGACCCAGACCAGCTTCAGCAATTGCCAAGTCCCCTGGGCTGGAAAGAGGATCCATAACATGACCTGAGCCGTTCTCTCGGCCTTGTAAAGTAGATAAATTAACAAATGGGAAAAAATACACTGGCGCCTCCCCTAAGCCAGGAACCCAGGGTAGGCACGCTCCTTTGCCTAGGCACAGGCATAAGGGATCCACAGACTCTGAGTACCTTTCCTCCTGCATAGACTTGTGTGGGCCCATTTCAACAGTGTAGGCCCTCATTACTGCAGTACAACAGGGTATATACCTGAAGTCTAACTTCAACTATTTCAGCTGTGAACTGGAAGGTTCGTGACATCTGACACTGCTCTGCCCATTAAGCAGTGCGTTCACCTACCCACATCAGGGGTCTGAGGACTGCTGGCTCCATCCACACTACCTGGCCACGTGCAATAGGGGCCCAAGAATAAAAGATGCCCCCCAGCCCTTACAGCCAACAGCACTGGGTGCTCATAGTCCAACTGCAAATCCCACCCACTTATGCACTCTAGCAAACAGAGACATGCCTTCCTCCTGGACACTTGGGGCAGTTGTCTGCCCTCTGTCTTTCTCAGAGTGTGTCCCCCTTGCTGCAGCCAGATGCCTGTGCCCACACCAATCTCCCATGCCTGTCTAGAACTGTAGGTGAGAGCCTACACCACACACTTGGTGGCTATCTACCTGGGCACATGAGCTCAATCAACAGAGGAGGAGTAGGCGGACTCCTGAGCTTACATACCTAGTAACAGATCTAACCACCTAGTGACAGGATGTTAGATCTTCAAAGGTGCCAATAATCAAAGCTCACATGAGCAGCCTATTTGGGGATATCAAAACAAAACAAGAAGCTAGGACACAATAAGCAAACATAAAATTAATAAATATAATAACATTGATGGCTTGGAGACAATAGTCAATATCAAATCACATAAACAGGCAGTCCACAATGGCTTCAGAAAGCTCCCAAAATAAACAATCTAGAAATTTTCCAGAGGAGGAAAATTTCTTGGAATTACCAGAGGCAGAATACAAAAGATTAATATACAGAAGTCTTCAAGAGACTTGGAAGGAAATTAAGCAAAATGCAGACTATGCAACTAAGGATTGAAAAGATTAGAGAAGAGCACAATGACAAATTTAACATGCTGCAAGACTCCATAGACAGCAATCAGAAATCCAGAAGATTAACAACAAAATTTCAGAATTAGACAACTCAATAGAAATTTACAGGAGCAGAATTGAGGCAAAGGAAGTCAGAATAGTGAGATTGAAGATAAAGCACTTGACACCAACTTATTTGAGGAAAAATCAGATAAAAGGATTTAAAAAAATGCAGAAACTATAAGAATTATGTGGGACTATATCAAAAGGTACAAACTAAGAGTGACTGGAGTAAGAGAAAAGGTAGGATAACAGAAAATACAGAGAGAATTGTTGAAGATTTGTTGGCAGAAATCTTCCCTGATATCGTGAAAGATGAGAAGATATCTATCCAAGATGGTCATCGAACCCCACACAAGGTAGATCCCAAAAGAAAGTCACAAGGCATATTATAATCAAACTTGACAAAACCAAAGATACAGAATTTTAAGAGCAGCTAGGGGTAAATGAAAAGTCATCTACAAAGGAGAGTCAATAAGACTAAGCTCTGGTTTCTCAGCAGAAACCATGCAGGCAAGAAGGCAATGGAATGACATATATAAAGTCTTGAAGGAAAAAAAATGCCAGCAAGGAATTATATATCCAGCAAAACTGTCTCTCAAATTTGATGGCAAAATTAGGACATTTCCAGAAAGACAGAAGTTTAGGGAATTTGCAAAAACCAAACCAAAATTACAGAAATACTGAAGGGAGTCCTCCCATTTGAAAATCAATAACATCACATAACAACCGAAGACTAGAACACAGGACAGAGCAACCAGATATCAACACAGATAGGGAAGTCACAAAAATAAATCAAAGCTAAAACACTGAAAATAGGGAAACAGAGATGACAATATGTAAAAATGACAACATTAAACAAAAAAGAGGGATTTAAAAAATGTTGACATATATATTTCATATGGAGAGAAAGTCAACACGATATAAAGGAATAAAAGACTGGTATAAACTTAGAAAAATAGGGGTAAATATTAAGGTAACCACAAAGGAAACTAACAATCCTACAAGTCAAAATAAAAAGCAATAAAAATATAAAGACTCAGCAAACACAAAATCAACAACAATGAAAAAGATGAAAAGAAAATACATAAAGAAGAATGACTCGGCACAGAAAATTAAGTGGAACAAAGAAACTGTGAACAACACAGAAAAAAAGACATCAAAATGACATCACTAAACTCATACCTATCAGTAATTATGCTGAATGTAAAAGTACTAAATGCACTAATAAAGAGACAGAGAGTGGCAGATGGGATAAAAACACACGATCCATCTATATGATGCCTATAAGAGACATACCTTAGACTTAAAGACACAAACAAACTAAAATTTGAGAGGATGGAAAACAATGTATCAAGCAAACAACACTCAACAGAGAGTAGGAGTGGCAATATTAATCTCTGACAAAATAAACTTTAAAGTAAAATCCACCACAAAGGATAAGGAAGGACACTATATAATGATTAAAGGGTCAATACACAAGGAGAGAACTACAATAAATATTTACACACCCAATGACAGGGCTCCAAAATACATAAATCAAACTCTAACACCATTGAAAAGAGAGATAGACAGCCCCACAATGGTAGTAGGAGACTTCAACACACCACTTTCAGTGAAGGACAGAACATCCAGAAAGAAGCTTAACGAAGACACAGAAGATCTAAATGCTACAAATAACCAACTTGATCTGATAGACATATACCGAACGCTCCATCCAACAGTAGCCAAGCAAACTTTCATTTCCAACACACATGGACCATTTTCCAGAATAGACCACATATTAGGCCATAAAGCAAGCCTCAACAGAATCCAAAGCACTGAAATATTAGAAAGCATCTTTTCTGACCATAAAGCCATAAAAGTAGAAATCAACAACAGAAAAAGCAAGGATAAAAAATCAAACACATAGAAAGTGAAAAATGCCTTGCTCAAAAACTACTGAGTTATAGAAGAAATTAAGGATGGAATAAAGAAATTCAAAGAATCAAAGGAGAACCAAAACACACCCATTTAGAACCTTTGGGACACAGCAAAAGCAGTGCTCAGAGGTCAGTTTATAGCAATAAATGCACACATCCAAAAAAAAGAAAGTGCCATAATCAAAACCTTAACCCTACAACTGGAAAAAGAGCAGCAAAAGAAGCCCTAGGGCGCCAGAAGGAAGGCAATAATAAGAATTAGAGCAGAATTAAATGAAATAGAGAATAGAAAAACAATTGAAAGAGTTAACAAGACCAAAAGCTGGTTCTTTTGAAAAGATCAACATAATCGATAAACCATTGGCCAAAAAGACAAAAGAAAAACGAGCTGATAACCCATATAAGAAATAAGATGGGTGATATCCCAAAAGACTCAACTGAAATTAAAAGAATCATAACAGAATACTATGAAAAAATGTACTCTAACAAATTTGAAAACCTAGAGGAAATGGACAGACTTCTAGAGACTCACTACCTGCCTAAACTAACACAAACAGAGGTAGAACAACTAAATAAACCTATAACAAAAGAAGAGATTGAAAAGGTAATTTAAAAACTCCCAACAAAAGAAAGCCCTGGCCTGGATGGTTTCAGTGGACAATTCTGCCAAACTTTCAGAGAAGAGTTAACACTACTACTATAGGTATTTCAGAGCATAGAAAGGAATGGAATACTCCCACAATCATTCTATGAAGCCAGCATAACTCTGATACCAAAACCAGGTAAACACACCACAAAAAAAAGAAAATTGCAGACCAATATCCCTCATGAACATTGACATAAAAGTCCTCAAGAAAATTCTAGCCAATAAAATTCAACAACATATCAAAAAAATAGTTCACCATGATCAAGTGGGATTTATACTAGGTATACAGGGATGGTTCAACATTAGAAAAACAATCAATGTAATCCATCACATAAATAAAACAAAAGACAAGAACCACATGGTCTTATCAATTGATGCAGAAGAGGCATTTGACAAAGTCCAACACCCATTCATGATAAAAACTGTCTATAAAATAGGAATAGAAGGGAAATTCGTCAATATAATTAAGGGCATTTCTACAAAGCCAACAGCCAACATCATCCTAAATACAGAGACTTTGAAAGCATTCCCCTTGAGAACAGGAACCAGACAAGGATGCTCTTTATCACCACTCATATTCAACATTGTGCTGGAGGTCCTAGCCAGAGCAGTTAGTAGAAAAAGAAATTAAGGGCATCCAAATTGGTGGCATATACAAATATGTGGCATATACAGAATATGAACCATCAGTAGCAATGCACGAACACCAGAAGAGAGACTAAATAGCTGGGAGCTCCTAAACGTCAAACACTTAGGCTCATCAAAAGACTTCACCAAAAGAATCAAAAGACAACCTACAGACTGGGAAAAAAAATTTGGCTACAACAAATCCAAACAGCGTCTAATCTCTAAAATCTACAAGATACTGCAAAACCTCAACAACAAAAAGACAACTAGCCCAATTAAAAAATGGACAAATGATATGAACAGGCACTTTGCCAAAGAAGATATTCAGGCGGCTAACAGATGCATGAAGAAATGCTCATGATCATTAGCCATTAGAGAAATACAGATCAAAATTACAACCCAACAAGGCTAGCATTAATCCAAAAAACACAATAAATGCTGGAGAGGTTGTGGAGAGACTGGAACACTTATGCACTGTTGATGGGAATGTATAATGGTACAACCACTTTGGAAATCAATTTGGTGCTTCCTTAAAAAGCTAGAAATAGAAGTACCATTCAATCCAGCAATCTCGCTCCTTGGAATATATCCTAGAGAAATAAGAGCCGCCACATGAATAGATAAATGCACAACCATGTTCATCACAGCACTGTTCACAATAAAAAAATGATGGAAACAACCTAGGTGCCCATCAATGGACAAACAGATAAACATATTATGGTATATCCACACAATGGAATACTACACAATGATAAAGAACAACAATGAAGCCGTGAGACATCTTATAACATGGAGGAATCTGGAGGGCATTATGCTGAGTGCATAGAAGGACAAATATTGGAGAAGACCACTATTACAGGCACTCAAGAAAAGGTTTAAACACAGAAGAAAACATTCTTTGATGGTTACGAGGGTGGGGAGGGAGGGTGAGGGTTATTTACTAATTAGATAGTAGATAAAAATTAATTTAGGTGAAAGCAAGGACAGCACACATTACAAGGGAAGTCAGCACAACTGTACTAAACCAAAGCTAAGAAGTTTCTTGAATACAATCAAACACTTTGAGGGACAGAGTAGCAGGCATAGGGGTCTGGGGACCATGCTTTCAGGGAACATCTAGGTCAACTGGTATAACAAAACTTATTAAGAAAATATTGTGCATCCTACTTTGGTGAGTGGCGTCTGGGGTCTTAAAAGCTTGCAAGCGGCCATCTAAGATGTACCAATTGATCCCAACCACCTGGAGTAAAGGAGAATGAAGAACACCATGGCACAAGGAAAGTAGCAGCCCAAGAGACAGAAAGGGTCTCATAAACCAGAGACTTCATCAGCCTGAGTCCAGAACTAGATGGTGCCCAGCTACCACCAATGAGCAGCCAGACAGGGAACACAACAGAGAGTCCCTGATGGAGCAGGAGTAAGGTGGGGTGCAGAACTGAAATTCTTGTAAGAAGACCAGACTTAATGGTTTGACTGAGACTGGAGGAACCCTGGAAAGCATGGCCCCTTGGATTCTTTATCAGCCCAGAACTAAAACTATTTCCTAGGCCAACTCTTTAGACAGGGATTGGGCTGGACTGTGGGACATAAAGTGATACTCATGAGGAGTGTGCCTCTTAGCTCAAGTAGCTACAAGAGACTAAACTGGCAGATTCTGTCCGGAGGTGAGATGGGAAGGCAGAACGGGTTAGGAACTGGTTGAATGGACATGGGGAATCAGGGGTGGAAAGGAGGAGTGTGCTGTCACAGAGAAATTAGGGTCACATAACAATGTATGTATAAATGTTTGTATGGGAGACTAACTTGAAATGTAAACTTCATTTAAACTACAACAATTTAAAAAAAAAGAAAAAAGAATGGAAAAAGTGAAACTCAGAATAGTTTACAACTTTTGTCAATTGTTCAGTGTGGTTCTGCCAGGTTCCTCCACTGCAAAGTTTCTGTCTTTTCACTTTTAGCAAACAATCTGGAGAAGATACCTTCAGACTACACTAATAGTTTGCTTCTTCTCAAACTTTCTGTCACTAATTTTAGCATCCATCAGTGGATCTTGTCTGCAACAATTACTGTGAATCACCATTAATAAGACATATTTACACCATGAGTCCCTTGCCAGAATGCATCAAGAACTCAACATAATTTCTGTGGCACCCCTACCCACAGTCAAAAAAAATCATAATCTCATCTTAATCATGAAAAATCTTCAGAAAAACCTGATACGAGTAGCTTTGTGTAAAATAACTCATGAGTACACTTCAAAAGCGTCAAGGTGACGAAAGAAAAGGAAAGTGAGAGCAAAGATTCATACTGAAGGAGGACAAAAAGAAATAGGAACAAATGCAATGTGGGATCCCAGATAAGATCCTTGAACAGAAAAAAAGACACTACTAGAAAAACTGGTGAAATTTAGATAAGATCTGTGGTGTAGTTAATAGCATTGAACCAGTGTTAATTTCCTGGTTTATCATTGTATTATGGCTATATAGGATGTTGGCATTAGAGAAAGCTGGATGAGGGATATGCAAGAACTCTAGTTAGACTTACAGAAGAATTACAAAAATAGTACAATTTGTTTAAGGTAAAAAGTTAAAAAAAAAATAACATTTCTCCACTCTGCAAGTTAATTAGTAGAAAAGTTTTGCTTGGAACCAAACACCTATTTTTGTTTCCCCTAGCGAACACTACATTCCATTTAGAGTGGTTATGCTTTAGTTAACAAAGCAAGTAAGTTTCTGGCATTTTGTTTTATATAATCTTAAAATTTAAGCAACTTGCTTAAATAAATACTCTAACCTTTATATTTTTTATGGTGTAAACAGGTCTTAAATAGAAAAGAATCACTAAACAAGTAAATATAGCAATTCTTTTTCAGAATTATTACCAGTCTAATGTACCTAGTCAGCAGCAGAACTCACATGAAAATTTCCAACAAGAATGAGCTAATGACCTTCCTATCAAAGAAACAAGGCATATTTGGTGTTATATATCATTTAAAAAGTCACCTTCTTTCCACTTTGACCAGGGATTGTAACTGGTTCTTCCCACTTCATTCATGGCCAAGGAAGCGAGACCAAATTTTTAAAAATTTCGGTGAACTGGAACAATAATCAGAACAGGATAAATTATGGGTTAAAGCCCTGCTAGAAACCTAATCTCCGTCTTAGAAAACAAGGGCAGCGTACACATTGTATAGCAAACAAATCTGTTGGATTTTGAGCAGAGCCGGAAACAGCAGTGCTCTGCTCAAAGATGGTGGTCTACTGTGCCACTTTGAATGTGTGTCACTTTCCACGGTCTTGTCAGTAATCCAATCTCACACATCAGCTTCCTGAAAGGGCTCACTATGCCTCTTCTGCGTCTCCCATTCCAGGGCTTCTACCAGTAAAGTTTTCCATTCCAATTATTATTCCAGATCACCCAAATTGTAAAAATTCAGGTCTGTTCTGGTTTTACTTTGTTGGCCATGACTGAACTGGTTTGAACCTGTCTGAAGCTCTGGTTTTGACCAAGCAATCCTAACTTGCAAGAAGTAGTGGGAAACAATTGTGGGAAAATGGCCAGTTCCATTAAATCTATACATAAATCTGTAGATTTAGATGAAAGTACACGTGGAAAAAAAGGCTTTCTGAAAGAACAGTCTTCATGAGACATAGCCTGAGGCTTAGAAACATATACCTTGAGGATTTAATGACATCCAGGAAATAAAATCTTTTCTAAGTAAGAGTCAGATAAAATAACAGGGCAAGAACCTCTGGAGGGAAAAGACTATTGGGGCATGGATTTGGGCACAAGTCAGTCAAAAAATAATCAAGGCAGTAAGTCTTTTTGACAAGTATTTTTAGCCAGGCATTCTTTTTTGCCTCAACATTGACACTGATTCACTTCTGCAACCTTAGGCAATACATTAATCTCCCAGTGCCTCACAGAAGGATAGTTCCTTTAAAATCAATTTATTATTATTATTTTACATTATAGCAGTCTTTGATGAGTAAATAGTTGATATATAGAAATAGCTAAGCTCCTTGAGAGGAAGGCATAGATGTTTTCTTAATCACTGGTCTAAGCAGAAAAAAGTCCTTTGGTATATTGGGAAAAAAAAGGTGGGATATAAGGACTATTTTTGATCCTTAAGAAATAAAGTCTTTACCAGGTAAGAGAAAATTGAAAATACTCTTCAAGTTAGCAGATTGGAAGGGTGCAGCCTCTTTTTCACGTATTTCCTTTTATCAAATAATAAAATGCTATACTAAATGGGAAACGAGGGTATGAGTTCTCTGCTCAGAATTCTTGCCCTTTGATCTGTGAGATCTTTATAAGTAAAATGTCCTACCCTAATCGACACTCTGAATGCCTTCAAGCTGTGATAGTCCTTGTGAGTTCACAGGCAACACCTGTGTGTGCTTCCTTCCTCCAATAACATTATTAAAACAGTAAGTGAAAAAATTGCAAGAGCACAAGAATGGTCCTAGAGGACAGAGAAAACAGAGCCCTTGATAAAAGAGATTTTCTACAAAGAGGCTGATGTTACTCAGGCTCTCTTGGGTTGTCATGTTTTCCTCTCTAAAGAGGAATGTGATCATGTCAGAGTGAGGCAGAAACAAAACAGAAAGCTGTTGTCAAATCATATCTTTAAACCAAATTAACTTTCTGCTGTGAGGATAATGCTTGAGCATAGTGAGTTTGAGGGAATTGGGGGCTGATCAAGAAAAGAGATATGACCACAAGATAGTGTTGCACAACAAGCTGTTTGCTGGGGCTGATGCACTGACAGACACATGCAGGGTACGGGCTCCCACAGCAGGAGGTTTTCCAGAGGCAAGTGGCACAGTGAGTCACCACTAGGAGGAAGGGGCACAAAAAACCTTGGGGAAGAGGAGATAGCAGCAGGGAAGCTTAAGTAATATCTTCCTGCAGTAATGTGGGGAGTCTCTGGGTCATTGAATTCCAAAGACAACAGTACCTTAGGGTCCTTACAATTACAGGGTTTTATTTTATCTAGGGATAACAGGGAAGGCAGTGATGGTTCAGTGGTAGAATTCTCTCCTTTCATGCAGAACACCTGGGTTCAATTCCTGGCCAATGCACCTCATGTGAAGTCATCACTCATCTGTGTGTTGCTATGATTCTTAACAGGTTTCAGTGGGGATTGTGGATAAAGACAGACTAGGAAGAAAAGGTTGGCAATCCACTTCTGAAAATCATCCAATGAAAACCCTATGGATCAGGTTGTATATGGAGTTGCCAAGAGTTGGAAGCCAATTTGATAGAGGCTAATAATAACAGAGATAACTGCTGGTTGGTGTAGTTTTGTGGGGTATGTAAAGCAGGTAGGCTCTAAGTGGCTAAAAATCTGTTTATTTAGGCTTTTTAAAAAATGATTGGATGTGTGCAAATTTGAGTTTGTCACTGGCCAGCTTCTTAGGCTAATGGGCCTCAGCTTGCCATGAAGAAGTGAACAAGTTGGGGCCAATACTCACAGGCCATTTTTGACTAATTTATATAACACTGACTGGATCCCAGGCAACCCTCTCCTCCTGGCACTTGGTCAAGGGCAGGCCCGAACTGCTGGCTGTGGTGGATGGGAAGTGCCTGGGCACCCACGTCTACAAGCCAAAGGGGCACACTCCCCCTCCTGACCCTCCTGATCAGAAGTGATGAAGGGTCTCATACCCTGGCCATGCCACCTGACCAGAGACCATAATGCAAGTTCCCCCCTCCCCCCAACACAGCCTTGGCCACCACTCCCTCATCCACCCAAGGAATAGTAGTAAGTGTACTCTTACACTCACCCACATGCCTCCCACAACCCTCCTCCTACTTAGCAAGTGATGGTGACCATGTGACCCTGCACTTGCCCACCTGCCACCCACTCCCCCCCTGAGCCAGTGGGAGACTGTGACTGCATGACAATGGATGCACCCGCCCACTCACACCTCCTGGCCCCACCCCTTGCCCCCAACCTGATGGGCATCAGTGACCAGGCAACTGTGAGCAAATCCACCCACCACTCCCTTTCCCACTAAATGGTGAGTGGCAGCAGTCATATGCTTGCACATGCACATAAAGAAGCAAGACAAGATGGCTCAAACAAGTAATCAAAATGAAGGGCCAGAAAACCTTCTTGAGGAAGAAATAGTAATGGAACTACCTGATAAGGAATTCAAAAGACTTAGAAATGGGATCATCTAAGAGATCAAGAAAAAGATTAAGGAAAACACAGAGAAAATCAAGGAAAACACGGACAAAATCCTAGAAGAATTCAGGAAAGCAATACAAGGACAAAATGGCAAAATATATAGACAATTAGACCAAAAAACCAAACTAAACACATTGCAATCGAGTTGATTCCAACTCAGAGCGACCCTATAACACAAAGTAGAACTTTCCCATAGGTTTCCAAGGAGCACCTGGTGGACTCGAACTGCTGACCTTTTGGTAGCCATTAACCTCTACTCCACCGGGGTTTCAATTAGAAACCATACAAAAACAGCAACTAGAAATCCAGAAGTTTAACAACAAAATCTCAGAAACAGATAACTCAATGGAAGGACACCGGAGTAGAATTGAATCCATAGAAGACAGAATCAGCAAAATAGAAGAGAAATCCTTTGATACTAATTTGTTTAAGCAACATTCAGAAAAATGAAGAAAGACTGAAAGTTATGTGGGACATTATCAAGAGGAATAATTTACATGTGATAGGAATTCCAGAACAGGATGAGACAAAAAAAAAAAAAAAGCACAGAGAAAATTTTTGAAGACTTCCTGGCAGAAAACTTTGCTAATACCGTGAAAAATGAGAAGATAGCCATCCAAGAAACTCAACGAACTCCATATAGGATAGACCCCAAAAAGACAGTCACCAAGACATATCATAATCAAACATTCAAAAACCAAAGGTGAAGAAAGAATCCCGAGAGCAGCTTAGGAAAAACTAATTGCCACCTACAAAGGGGAACCAATAAGACTAAGCTCTGGTTTCTCAGCAGAAACCATGCTGGTAAGAAGGCAATGGGATGACATATATAAAACTCTGAAAGAAAAAAACAATTGCCAACAAGAATTTTATATTCAGCAAAATTGTCTCTCAAATACAATGGTGAAATTAAAACATTTCCAGATAAACAGAAATTAAGAGAATTTGTAAAAACCAGACCAACCTTACAAGAAATACTGAAAAGAGTCCTTCAGAGAATGAACAACATCAGATAACAACCTGAGATTAAGACACATGACAGCATTATACGAATATCAACCAAGACAAAGAATTTTCAAAAATAAAACAAAGATAGAAGACTGAAGACAGAGAACCAGAGACATAAATCTGTAAATGAGGAAAATAAAAAGGGAGAATAAATGGTGCCATTACAGGATTTCCATAGGGACAGGACGTCTCAGCGATATTAAGATATAATAGACTGTTTTAAACTTAGGATGATAAAGATAAATTTCAATGTAACCACAAAGAAAATTAACCTACACATCAAAATAAAAAGAAAAGCATAAAGATTCAGCGAACACAAAATCAACAAAACATAGGAAATGAAAAGAAAATCCATAAACAAAAAGGACTCAGTACAGAAAAGTTACTAGAACAAAGAAACAATCAACACTCCAAAAAGAAAAAGCACAACAAACTGACAGCAGTAAATTCATACCTACTGATAATCACACTGAATGTAAATGGGTTAAATGCTCCAGTCAAGAGATAGAGAGTAACAGAACGGATTTTTTAAAAAAAATACCCGTCAATATGTTGCCTACAAGATACACACCTTATACACAAAGATAAAAATAAACTAAAAATCAAAAGATGGAGAAAAGTATATCAAGCAAATAGTAAGCAAAAAAGAGCAGGAGTGGTAAAGCTAATTTCTGATAAAATAGACTTAAAGCAAAATCCAACATAAGAGACAAAGAAGGGCACTATATAATGGTTAAATGGTCAATCCACCAAGATGACAGTTATATAATAAATATTTACAAACCCAACAGCAGAGCTCCAAAATACATAAAACAAACTCTAATAAAATTAAAAAGAGAAATAGACAATTCCACAATAATAGTTTGAGACTTTAATACACCACTTTCAAGGAGGGACAGAACAGCTAGAAAGTAACTCAACAAAGATACAGAAGATCTAAATATCACAATCAAGCTACTTGACATCATAGACATATCCAGAACATTTCACTCAACAGCAGCACAGTACACATTCTTCTCCAAATCACATGGATCAATTTCCAGAATAAACCGTAGGCCACAGAGCAAGTTTCAATAAATTCAAAAATATGGAAATAATACAAAGTATCTTCTCAGTTCACAATGCTATAAAATTAGAAATATATAACAGGAAAAAAAAAGGGAAAATTTAAATACATGAAAACTGAATAATACCTTGCTTAAAAAACACTGAGTAATAGAAAAAATTAAAAATTAAATTAAAATTTTTTTAGCATCAAATTACAATGAAAACACAACATATTAAAACCTTTGGGACACAGCAAAAGCAGTGTACCGAGGTTAATTTATAGCAGTAAAGGCACACATTAAAAAAGGAGAAAGGGCCAAAATCAATACTTTAACCCTACAACTTGAACAAATAGAAAAAGAACAAAGGAAGCTAATAGCCACCAGAAGAAAGGAAATACTAAGGATTAGAGCAGAAATAAATGAATCAGAAAACAGAAAAAGAATCAACAAGACTGGAAGTTGGTTCTTTGAAAGAATTAATAAAATCAATAAACCAGTTGCAAAATTGACAAAAGAAAAGAAGTATAAAATGCAAATAATCCAAATAAGAAATAACATGGGTGACATTACAAAAGAACCAACTGAAATAAAAGGATCATAACAGAATATTATGAAAAATTATACTCCAACAAATTTGAAAACCTTGAAGAAATGGACAAATTTCTGGAAACACACTACCTACCCAAACTACAACAAAGTGATGTTGAAAATCTGAACAGACCTATAGCAAGAGAAGAGACTGAAAAGGTAGTTAAAAATATTTACAACAAAAAAAATAAAAGCCCTCACCCAGATGGCTTCACTGGCGAATTCTACCAAACATTCAGAAAAGAGTTGACATCAATACTACTCAAGCTATTCCAAAACATAGAAAAGGAAGGAATACTCCCAAATTCATTCTATAAAGCCAGCATAACCCTGATACAAAAACCAAACAAAGACATCATTAAAAAAGAAAATTATAGACCAATATCCCTCATGAGTATAGATGACAAAACTCAAAACAAAATTCTAGTCAGTAGAATACAACAGCATATCAGAAAAATGATACATCATGACCAAGTGGGATTCATACCAGGTATGCAAGGGTGGTTCAATATTAAAAAATCAAACAAGGTAATCCACCATATAAGTGAAACAAAGAACGAGAATCACATGATAATCTCAACTGATGCAGAAAAGGTATTTGATAAAGTCCAAAACCCATTCTTGATGAAAACTCTCAGCAAAATAGGAATAGAAGGGGAATTCCTCAACACAATTAAGGGCATCGATACAAAACCAATTGCCAACATTATTCTCAACAGAGAGAGATTGATAGCATTCCCCTTGAGAATGGGAACGAGACAAGGATGTTCTTTATCACCACTCTTATTCAGTATTGTACTGGAAGTCCTAGCTAGAGCAGTAAGGCAAGAAAGGGAAATAAAGGGCATACAAATAGGTAAGGAAGAAGTAAAACTATCCCTATTCATAGATGATACGATCATACAGAGAAAAACCCAGAGACTCCATGAGAAAGCTACTGGATAAAACATAAGAACTCTGCAAAGGCATAGGGTACAAGGTCAACATTCAAAACTAAATTGCATTCCTCTATACCAACAAACAGAACTCCTAAAAAGAAATCAGGAAAACAATACCATTTATTATAGCCCTCAAAAAGATAAAATACTTAGGAATAGACCTAACTAGAGACGTAAAAAACTTATGCAAAGAAAACTGCAAAACACTACTGCAAGAAACCAAAACTTACCTATATAACTGAAAAAACATACCATGCTCATAGACAGGAAGACTTAACATTGTGAAAATACCAATACTACCCAAAGCAATCTACAAATATAATGCAATCCTGATCCAGATTCCAACATAATTCTTTAATGAGATGGAAAAACTTATCATCATCTTTATATGGAAAGGAAAGAGGCCCCAAATAAGCAAAGCATTATTGAAGAAGAAGAAGATAGTAGGAGACTTCACACTCCCCCATCTCAAAACACACTATATAGCCAAGGTAGTCAAAATAGCCTGGTACACAGTGGACACACAGACCAATGGAATAGAATTGAGAACCCAGAAGTAAATCCATCTACTGATGGACAGCTGATCTTCGACAAAGTGTCAAAATCCATTAAATAGAAAAAGATAGTCTCTTTAACAAGTGGTGCTGGCAAAGCTGGATATTAATTTGCTGAAAAAGGAAACATGACCCCTACCTCCAACCATGTGCAAAACCTAACCCAAAATGAATCAAAGACCTAAACGTAAAATCTAAAAGTATAAAGATCATGGAAGAAAAAATAGGAAAAATGCTAGGCGCCCTAATACATGGCATAAATAGAATACCAGACATAACGAACAGGGCACAAACAGTAGAAGAGAAACTAGATAACTGGGATCTTCTAAAAATTAAACACTTATGCTTATCAAAAGACTTCACCAAAAGAGTAAAAAAAGAGCCTATGGATTGGGAAAATTCTTTAGCTATGACATATCTGACAAGGGCCTAATCTCTAAAATTTGTAGAAAACTTCAACACCTCAACAATAAAAAGGCAAACAACCCTATTAAAAAAAATAAAGAAGACATTCAGACAGCTAACAAACACATGAAGAGATGCTTGCGATCATTAGCCACTAGAGAAAAGCAAATCAAAACTACAGTGAGATACTATCTCACCCTGGCAATAATGGCACTGATCAAAAAAAAAAAAAAAAAAAAACCAGAAAACTGCAAATACTGCCGAGGTTGTGGGAAGACTGGCACTCTTATAAACTTCTGGTGGGAATGTAAAATGGTACAACCACCTCCTTAAAAAGCTAGAAGTAGAAATACTTTATAATCCAGTAATTTCATGCCTAAGTATATAGCCTAGAGAAATAAGAGCCAGTCGTTCATCCTAGTCTGGAACCTCTGCTGAAACCTGTGCACCATCGGTGACCCTGCTGGTATTTAAAAGCTTCCAGTAGCACAGCAACATGCAAGCAACCACAGTACAATGAACTAATGTGTGTATATATATTCCAAGGTTGGTTTGCTTATTTATTTTTTATTAAGAGAAGTAAGCCTTTATTTCCTTGTTTCACAAATAAAGCTGACTGAGTTGGTTGCTTTTTGGTGACTACTCAAAGAGACCAAATCTCATATCCTCCTCTGACTCTTCCTTTGCTTCAATCTTGCCTGGGGCTGAAGCAGCATCAGGAGCATCTATGGTGGCTACAACCACAGAGGAAGCAGCCACAAATGCAGATGGATCGGTCAAGAAGGCCTTGATCTTTTTTAGCCAGTGGGAAGGTATAATCTGTCTCCATGGACAAAGCCAGGACCTTCTTGTACCCATTGATGATAGAATGGGGTACTGAGACAACAGTTGGGTAACCAATCTGCAGACATACTCTGGCAACATTGCAGACACCTCCAGAAGCAAAAATGCAGAGTTTCCTCTGTGATGTCAAGCACTTCTGGGTTGTAGATGCTGTCATTGTCAACCAACTCCTGGATGATCAGCCCAGAGGAGAAGGGGGAGATGTTCCACATGTTCAGCAGGGTGGCTTTGCTGGCTCTCACTTTGTTTCCAATCATAATCAGCTGCACGTCACTCAGAATTTCAGTGGCTCCTCTGGAGATGTTAGTTGTGATGCCCAAAGCCTGGAAGAAGGAGGCCTTCTTGGGACTCAGAACAGTGCTCTGGGCTGGCACAGTAACCTTACTCTGGGCAATGACACCAGCATGGGCAGCAGCTGGCACCTTATTGGCCAGCAGCATGTCCTTGATCTCAGTAAGTTCCCTGTATGTGTGGAAACAGTTTATCCAGAGCCAGGTTGTTTTCTAGGTGCCCTCAGGTGGCCTTGCACATCATGGTATTCTTGCCCATCAGCACCACAGCCTTCCTGGGGAGGGACATGCAGAGCCGCTGCATCTGCTTGGAGACCACATTGTCTGATGAAGCATTTTGGATCATCATCTTAAGGAAGTAGTTGGACTTCCAGGTCCCCCTGTCCTCCCTGGGCATCATGGCAGTGCATCAGGGATTGTCACGTAGGGTTTAAATACGATGTCACTGTCACAAGGACACCTGGGGAGAGTAGGTTGTATAATTTATGAATATGCCAGGATCACCTACATAAAAATTAAGGCTCCAGTTGGATATGTACAAATCGTACTGTAAATCTTGTATATATACAAGTATGTAAAAATTTATCAGGGATTTTCATTTGTTAGAAATAAGTCTATTAAAAAATTACATAGTATGTTCTCAACAGATGATAACATGTATAAAGCTAACAGCTTTACTTTATACCATGCACTGTAAGAAACTGGAAATTGAGCAAAAGAAAATGCAGACCATCAGCAAGTCTGTACTATCCTTCAGGGCAGGAACCATGCCTCATGGTATGAACTACATACCAGGGATGTAACAATAAATAACAGATAATGGATTCTAAATAAATATTTTCTGAATAAATGTTTATTCTCAAGTGTAACTCTTACTTAGATCACAGATGATGAAAAGCCATTTCCTATAAGTCCTCACCTAATGGAATCATTATGAACTCTTGGGCCTATCTTTCTCTAGTAGCACCCTGGATGTTCATGAGCTCTCCTCGAGTGCCATTATCTTTCACACTTCAGTCATTGGGAACACCCTAAATTCACAAGGTGAATTTCATTATTACATTATACAATTGCTACTGACATTACTACTCCTCTCAACTAAAAATAAACAAGGCATGACTACTGGGATTTAACATGGTTTCATCTCTCTTTATATTAACCTGTTATTACTTCTGGAGGCCTGGTGGCACAGTGGTTAAGAGCTACAGCTGCTAACCAAAAGTCAGCCATTTGAATCCACCAGCTTGGAAACCCTGTGCAGAAGTTCTACTTTGTCTTATAGGGTCACCACGAGTCAGAATTGTCTTGATGGCAAAGGACTACTACTTCTACTGAGGAAGCCAAGAGCTTTCTCCTCAGCAGGTTCATACTCCTTTATTAGTCTCCTGAATGAATGATAATAATCTTCCAGTCATATAGTCCTCTATTAAAGAACTTGTGATAACTCCCAGCAAAACCATTCGGTCAACAAACACGTATAGAATACCCACCCACTATGAACCAGAATGGTGTTTGGATCACTTTTGAGAATATGGACATGAACAAGAACAGAGATTCTGCTCTCAGGGAGAGAGACAACAAGAATATAAAATAACAAATAACAAGATACTGACAGATGGTGATAAGCACTATAAGGGAATTATATATACAGAGAGAAAGAAACTGTGGGTGGGAAACTAGGTTGGGTGATGACTGAAGGTCCCTTAAGGAGGTGATGATGTTTGAACCGAGACCTGAAGGATGAGAATGGTCCAGCTAGTGAAAATCCCTAAAGGTGAAAAAGCCTGATATGTTTGAGGAACAAGAACTTGGCTAGTGGATCTGGAATATATTAAGCAAGAGGGAAGTAGTAAAATATGAGATTTAAAATGTAGACATGAAACAGATCATACATAATCTTAAAATACACAGAGCTACTTACTAAAGTACCAGGATCTGCTGAAAAGTTTAAAAGGGAAAGAGACATAATCTCATTTACATTTTAAAATCTATTTTCCACACAACAGTGATCATTTTAGAAGGAGGCAATCAGACTAGTTAGGAGGCTATAGTAGTACTACAGTTGAGATGTGATGGTAGTTTGAACCCAGATGATGACATGGGAATGGGGAAACATAGACAGGTTTTTAGATGTATTGTAGAGATATAAATTAGAAAATTAAACGTGAGGGAGGAGTAAGGGAGAGGAAGGAATCAAGAATGATGTCCAAGGTTTTAACTTGAGCAACTATATGGTTTGTCGCGTGATCTACTTAGACAATGGATTCTCAGTAAAAATGGATGAATGAATGAATAAATGATCAAATTATTAATTAAAAACTAATAAACCCATGTGTGTTTCCCCGGGTATAAGAATGTTTGAGCGATACTCTTACCTCACAGTGTCCCATTCAATATTGTGGTTGTTGTTAGTTGTCCTTAAGTTGATCCTGACTCATGGTGACCATATGTGGTCACATTCAACATTATTCCTCATAAATTCTACTAGGATGGAGCCAGAATACTCTTTCCTGCTTCATGATGAGGTTTTGTTGTTATTGTTGTTTCGCCTTATACGGGCCATTCTCTGAGAGCTTGGTAGTGGCCTTATTTTAGATATTATCTTAATTCCCCTTCACTAGCAGTCGTTCTCCCAGTAGGCCCAACCAGTTTTGGGAGTCACGAAAGTAGTTATGCTGGTTCATTGTCTAGGACACTTATTTAACATGATACCACCTGAAAGGTTGATTTAAAATGAGTGAGGAGGTGTCTCACAAATGTATTCAGGCAGCAACACATTTTTGGCCATCTGAGTGCATATGGAGTCACACTAGTGTCCATCTCCACCACCTCTCATGCTGAGTTTTTCCATATGCATCAAAATGTGTTGGTTTCAGATGAAAGGAATAGCTGTGTTCTGTGGTCTGTGGATAGAATATAAAGGTTTAGTCCTTACTTGCAGAAAACTGTAGAGAAAGTGTTGTGGAAAAGTGTTGTGACGCTATGTGAATTATGGCTCTCTGAGGCACCAGAAGAAAGAACCAAACTGAATGTCACAATACTTTTCTCTAAGTACAGTTGTATTTGACCGTTTTTGACTCCCATAATCTCTCAGCACCTGCCATTGCCCCATGTATTTTTTTGCATATTTGATACTAAGGTTTGTTTTCTCAATTATGTTGATGACTCCATATAGGCAACCATATGACATATCATTATGGGATGATAATTTACTGCACAAGGTGATTTAATTGCTCTTTAATTAGGACTCAAGTAAATCAACTGGAATTGTCAGAGATCTGAATCAATGGCTTAATTTAAAAAACAAAATCTGCTAATACTTATGGTACCTAGTACACATTGATCTTCCTACTCCCTTTTAAAATTTTGTTGATTGCTTTATGCTGAGCTTGCGTGGGAGGTTTTATCCACCTTAAAAATAGAAGAAGAATAAGGTATTGGCTGGTTTCTGTCTCAGAGGAATGAGAACCTGTCCATGCTTTCTCACACAGAATGGGTCTCAATTTATTATTGAGTTGCTCTTTGTCTATGGATCTTAAGCAGAAGTGTATTCAAGTTCCTGCAGCCTATTTCTTTATCTACCAGAGAGTCATCAAGGATAAGAACTATAGTTCCTCACTTTATGATTTAAAATTGCAATAATCAGAGACACATTTAGAATAAATTATCATTGTTTTTTATTCTAAATGATAGATATGAGATACATGTCTTAGCTGAAGCCCATTTGTATGAGGGACTGAGGCATTTGTAGGAAGAAAGCACACCATAAGAGAAAAGAGAGTCAAGTGAGCAAATTTAATTCCTACAAAATCTTTGTCTGTAGTATAGTGATGGTCACTCACATTCATTACCAAGCCCAAATCTCTATGAGTTTATGTTCAGTCTTATGTAGAGAGGACACTATAAGTAAAAAGTAAAAGTTACACTAAAAAAAAAAAAAAACAAGTAATGATTTTAAGGTCATTCTCTCTGCATGGCACTGAGCATGCCTCATCTCTATCACCTGTAAAAAAAACCTGTTGCCATCAAGTCGATTCTGACTCATAGCGACCCTATCACCTGTAGGGTTTCAAAGAGCACATCTCTCTGACACCTGGAAGCTCTGAGCTTCAACTGGCTGACAGTGACAAGGTCTGGAAGAGGAGGCCCCAGTGGTGCCCAACAGGCAGGGGTGCCCCTGTTGGGAACAAAAATACTCCGAGCAAATGTTTTATAACTAAATTCTCCCTAGTGATGTTAGTGAGAAACGATGGCGTGAGAACAAGCATTGATGAGTACATAGGCCGGGTATGAATTCTAGTTTATCTATTGATTAAATGTATAATTTGGATAAATTATTCATTCTTTTTGAGATTGAGTGTTTTTAATCCATGTAATGGGATCTGTACTGTATAATTCATATGTTTGTCATAAGTTAAATTATGCAATATATATAAAGCGTAGTGTCTTGCTGGTTGAATACAAAATGTTAGTTCTCTTCTTCTCTAAATAGACTTAGAACTAGAGACAAGAAATATAACACAAATGGTAGGTAAAAGGAATCTACATGAAAAAATGAACAAGAGACAATGAAAACAGATAGATGTGCTGTTGAACATATATAAAACCTGTCTTAGTTATTTAGTGCTGCTATAACAGAAGTACCACAAGTGGATGGTTTTAACAAAGAGAAGTTTATTTCCTTACAGCAAAGTAGGCTAAAAGTCCAAATTCAGGGTGTCAGCTCCAGAGGAAGGCTTTCTCTCTCTCAGCCTTCTCATCAGTGTTCCCCTGGACTAGGAGCTTCTCCACGCAGGGACCCCTGTCCAAAGGACGCACTCTGCTCCTGTCACTGCTTTCTTGATGGTATGAGGTCCCCAACTCTCTGCTTGCTTCCCTTTCCTTTCATCTATTGTAAGGTAAAAGGTGTTGCAGGCCACACCCTAGGGAAACTCCCTTTACATTGGATCAGGGATGTAACCTGGGTAAGGGTGGTGTTACAATCCCACCCTAATCCTCTTTAACATAAAATTACAATCACAAAATGGAGGTCAACCACACAATTCTGGGCATCATGGCCCAGCCAAATTGATACACACATTTTCGGGGGCACATAATCCAAACCATGACAATGCCTTATATAAGTAAATATTGGAGCAAGAAGAGTTAGAAAGGGAATAATTGACTGGTGGTAGAGAAAAATAATTAAACAGGAAAAAATACACAATGGAAGGCGAATAAAAGAACTGTTACGAGAAATTGCAGTCTACTAAAAAAACACTTGCTTATTAGTTTGCGAAGAACATTTAGAAACACTGAATGCGATAATATCAGGGAGTTGTATTAAGTCATTTGAAAATGACATTATTCTTTTTTTTTTATTTTGATTAAGTGCTCCCAGAAACTGGGAATCCAATAGACATATGCCAACTACCAAAGTTAGACACTGCATCAGAGGGTTGTCGTGACAGAAAAATATCAGAGTTGTGAGGAAAAAAACAAAGAATGAATGAGTAGATATTAATGACTCATTCATTATTTTTAAGAACACCATGCATATGAACAGGTATTAAAATTATGAGTTATGCGTTGCCAAAAGGATTTACAGTGAAGAGTTCTAATCCATATTCCAGAGGCCATCTAGGAAACAAACAAACAAAAAAAAAGTAAAATAATTCCTGGTGACTCCCAGAGTCATGGCTTGATATGATTCATTGAGATAACAGTGACTTTATCTCAGATGGCAGAAAATAGATACAGCATCTAAATGAAATTATTAAAACTTTTACAATTATAGATTAAACTCCTTCAGACATTGTACTGCTCTTTGATTGTGGCTGAGCCAAAAAAGTCTCTGGGTAGATGTTTAAAACACATATTTGAAAGGTCACTGATGAGTCATAGATGTTTTATGTAAATATAGAAGTGTTTTTCTTCCTTTGACTCAACTCACTGTGGTATAAAATTTCTTTAAATCTTTATCTCAACTTCATTTTTTTTTATATTACTTATCTGAACTTTTAAAAAATACTAGTGGTATAAAGTTAAAGATAAGGTGTACCTTCTTTTTCATTAATAACTATACATTGGATATTTAATTATATTTCATATTCAGCCATCCACGTCTACATGCAATGACTAAACTAGAAAATTGGCTAAAAGTCAACAGTGATGGAATTAGAAAACTTCCCATAGTAGTGGCCTATTATTAGGCCAATCATTTAAGAGTATGTAAGTGTATGGAGGGAACAGAGGAAAATTTAATAGGTAAATTTCACTTCTTTATGGCTGTCAGTGGTGAGGATGCGTATTATTTCTCTCCTCAGACCAAATTATTAGCAGAACATGGAGCAAAATAGGTACTTGCAGTAAGAGTCTGGGATCAAAGAGAATAACCTTCCAAAAAAAAGGATTAAAGAAAATTAAAAACAAAAAGGGCATGGGGGTCATCTTCAAGTAGTACCCTTAGCACAAGAGCATTTATGTAGACCTTTTTGTAAACCCAGAAAAGATTTATTTTTCTAAAACAGAGGACAAAAATGTCCAGTTATTTCAAACAATCTATTAACAATGAGTGCTTTACAGAAACAAGAGAAAATTTGTTTCCATGCAAGTTGTTTCAGAGGAAATTGTCTCCACATTTGGTTCTGAAATTTATTTTGAGTATCTGTCTACATCCTCACTTCCTGAGCAATTCTTATACCAGATAATTTCCATTGGTGACTGGAGTTACCCAGGGTATCAGATGAGTTAAGCTTACACTGTTAATAGTGTGAATTTAAAACAGAATAGGGTCTGTCTTAGGTTACAGTGTTTTTTTGGTACTTCTGCCAACTTGACCAACACTGGAACAGAAAAAAGACAAGGACTTTTTGAAGACGCACCTCCTGTTGAGCAACAGTGCCTCTGTTAATGTTATTTTTCTGCCTCCTTTGTTATGTTCACCTTAAGCTGCCAGACACCCCAGCATTCATCCCTGTTGGAAGTTGCTACTGTTGAAAAGAGTGCAGAATCAGAGGTTTAAGAGGGTTTCCTGGTGCTTCTGGCGGAATTTCAGTATTGCTGTAGTTTCTCTATTACTGCAGTTCCCGATGAGGATATCTATGACCAAAAGAGCTAATTTATTCAAAGCATTTAGAAAGATTTTTAAAGGGATTAAAACTGGAGTGGATGAGCAAAGACAACATATACAGCAATAGACTTGAGGCCAAACTGTGATGCGGATGAAAGGAAAACCAAAAATATTGCCTTTTTCATTGGGATCAAATAGTTCTCCTCCTTCCACTGGTGTCCTTGCTCACTATCTCCCCAGCAAAATTCAGGCCACTGAATGCCCACCACCGCATCTACTCTCCCACTAGCATTTGTACCTATGTATTCTGGCTTCCCTCCTGTTATCAACGGTCTTTTTTTTTTTTTAATACTTTATTGAGTTTTTGGTGAAAGTTTACACAGCAAATTAGGTTCCCCATTTAACGATTTCTAATCATATTTTTCAGTGACATTGGTTACATTTCCCGCATTGTGCCAACATTATCATTATTTCTGTTTTGGTTGTTTTCTTCCATTAATCCAGCTTCCCTGCCTCACCACTGATCTTATCTTTGCTTTAGGGTAAATGTTGACTGTTTGGTCTCCTATTGATGATTTTTTTTAAAGTACTCATGAGTGATATTGTTTATGAGCCGATCTGTTACTTAGCTGAACGGTGAACTCTGGGTGTGGTTTTAGTACAAAGTTTAAAGGGTATCTCATGACAATAGTCTCAAGGGTTTCTCTAGTCTCTACTGGTCCAGTAAGTCTGGCCTTTTTTTTTTTTTTTGATAATTAGAATTTTCGTCTATATTTTTCTCCCATTCTATCCAGGACCATCTGTTGCTCAATGTGTTTCTTTTCCTTCTTTATGGCTCAGTGTTGCCATCAGTCTTCTTTGCTAAAAGTGCTTGGTAGGTAGAAAAGAGGGCGTCTGGAGGTGGGGGGCAGTGGATGTGAAGATGGGTCAGTACCTGAGACGGGCTATTAGACTACAACACGAAGAATATTATTCCAAAGTGTCAGTCCTTCCCTGGTGTTTGAGAGATAGGCACCAGATTAGATACACTGATGGTCAGCTGCAATTTAGGCAGTTGAAATTTGTTCCTAAGTGGACATGAACAACAGAATTGTTTTCCTCCTGTTACTCTTTTCCTATTTGATGCAATACTTCAGACCCTTTTAACCTCCATCAAGATAGAGTTGATTTTTAAAGATGCCTGCACTTACTTTTTAAAATCAACTACAAATTAGTATGACCAACAGTGCAAATTAGAGACTATTTAGAAATGATCAACAAATTTGTATTATAACTTGTACTATATTTTAAGACTTCATTATAACGCTATTATTTTGGTAGAATCTTGATTATAGGATATGATATTAGTCTTTTAGTACATCCATTACTCAATAGTGAAGAAAGTATAAATTGTAGCATTCTCTTGCCAAAACAGAAATTCACAATTGCATTATAAGGAATGTAATTAATCATGGCCATATTCATGATCATATTAAATTACTATTTGCTTTTTATTTTAAAAATGTAGCTGATTAGAAACTGTCTATATTAAATAGTCATCTTTCACATAAAATTTAACTAATTAGGAACCAGCCCTGAACTCACATCAGAGAAAGTGATTAACTTCCAAATCCTGAAATATCTTTGCTGGTTGTATTCCAAAAACTTGCATCCTCTTCAATTCCAAACGTACAATCTTTTCACACCCTTTTACTCAAACCTGATGAACATGTATAATCAATCTGATTCTACACTTTGCCAAATATCTGCCCCACTGTGTTCAAAACTCTGCTTCTGACACAAATTTGCCCCGTATAAACAGAGAGACTTAGGCTAGTTTACGTTTAGAAATCCCTGATTGCTGAAATGTGTAATGTCTGCTAACCTAATTCTTGCAAAAGAAAACTTCCAGCTGCACAATTTTGTTTTCTGCATCTGCACTGCCTGCTTTGACATTTCTGAAACATATAAAAGATGTTGAACATCTCCATATTTAAGTTAAAAGGGCACATTTAAATTGTCTTTATAATTAAGAATTGCTGTCCCTCTGTAAACCAGAAAAAGGCTCTGGATGTTCTAACCTTTCAAAGTCAAATGTGTTTATGCTATTTCTGAAGATAACTACCATTCCCTAAAGCCTGTGTTTTCACTGAAAGAGATTACTTTCCCTTGCACAGCTGAGTCCAAATGCTTTTCACTTGAAAGTGAATTGCTCATTCATTCTTAATGTTTTATTATGCCAATGCTCTATGATTATGCTTTAATTAAATAATGGCACAAGGTACTATACAGAAGAGATTTTTAAGGAGACTTAACATACAGATGAACTATCCAATGACAATACCTGAAACAGTATCTAGAGCAGGGAATGAACAACGAAATAAGATGTTACAGAAGAATAAAGATTCTTTTTTTTAATTTATTTTGTTTAAATTCTGTTCTTTTCTGAGATAAATGAATACAAGCTAAAATCTGGGAAAGTTAATTGAATGTCTTTCAGTCCAAGGTTGTCAATTCTACTTCAGCAACCACTTTAGAATATCAAAATGATACTACTTTCAGATTCTTCTGCTCCTGCTTTTGATTAGTATCTGAGTAGTTACTTGTTTTAATTTTCACTGTTTTTACATGATGTGATTCCCTGGAATTAAAAGTAGATTCTTCTCACTGGATATCCAACCTCTGATTATTCAGTCTTCTTCCATTTTCTGGCTTTTCAATATTAATTGAGTAGTGAAAAAAAACAAAAACAAACAAACACTTGTGGCACTAAATGTCCAAGATACTTCCCTGTTGTGTTTTCTATGTTTTAGAGACATGTGAACATTTTTCTTATAGATAACCAGTGAGGAAGACAACAGTTCTCCTTTGAAACATGTTGGACACAATGCCTACTTAGGGCATTTTAATAAAATGAAAGAAATTCAAAGTATGCTCTGTGTTTCCCCAGCAACACTAATGCTGTTGGGAGAGGATCTGCTTCCATCAGCCTCCAAGACGGTGTGATGGCTCCTCTGAAACCCACAAAACTAGGATTGTTTCTCAACCAAACTCATACGAGTTTGTCATTTTGCCTTGGGTTCAAGGGCAATTTCTGCTAAGTCTCTTCACTTGGTTCACTATGTGTGTTCCCATGAGAATCTTTGGGACCAGGCAAGGTAGGATGTCTTAGACTCTAAGACATCTAAGACACTGTTGCGCTTTAGTTTCTTAAAAATTTTTAGTTTCTTAAATTTTTGGGAATTTACCCCTGTCCATCTAGTTATAGATTTTTCAGCTGAATATTTTCAGAAAAGTTGTTCCTCTGCTATAAAACAGTCAAAGACAATAGTTTTCCTCAAGGCTTATTTGATGAAAACTTCAGCAATGGGAGGGAGAGGATTCTATACTGAGAAGCCTGAGACACAGGTTTTTGAACTTCAAGAAGAGACACACTCACATGTTCTACAGAAATGTTGGTCATAATGATATGAACTACAGTTTATTGATCATATAATTCATATGTCATGTCCCTGCTGTTTCCTTTAAGTGTTATATTTCCACATCCAAATCATATCTGCAAGGTAGTTATTATTACCTCCACTTGGTAGACAATAGAACTGAGGCTCACAGGGTTTAATTACTTGACCAAGGACACAGAATCAGTAACTTTCAGGGCAACATGGTGCTATAGGCAGAAGCACCACGCTGTCCCTCCACAGCAAAGATCAAAAAAACTAAGCCAAACAGAGAAAACAGCAATCCTGAAACCCTAAGCATCAAATGAAGAGATGAAGAACTCAGCCAAGCACCAAGTGGAATAAGAAACTGAATGAGAACAGAGAGCTAGGAGACATACATGCAGACACCCCCTGTCAGCTAACGCACCATGGATCCGCCATCTTGGACTCCTATCAGAGATCAGCAAATGAGGGGTATGAGAAAGCAGCTACACGGATCTTCCAGCAGGAGACAGAACAACTGGTAACCAGCGATATATGCTTTCCCACCCCCCACCCTTCTTAACCCCCACTCAACCTGCTCTGCTTCCTGTGGCCACAGTCTCTTGGCCGGGAAGCACCACCTTCACTCCAGTGTCACTTGGATTCCACCAGGCCGCACTGACCAGCTCCCTAAGTGCCATTTGTTGGCTGCTGCTATTGCTTTTTTCCCCTTCTTTAGATTTCTTCCTTACCCCTCACAACCTCCCCCTCCTTTCTCTCAAATACCTGGCTCCATGGCGCCATCTTTGCTTCTTCTTGAAAGGCTGTGAAACACCACTCAACTGTGAAACTGCTTCCCAGCCCATGCTACCACACTGGTGGGATCCCAGAGCTTTTAGTTTGTTTTGAATTTTATGTTTGTTTTCTTTTTCTTTTCTCAAACTGGGAGCCCATTCTTGCAGGGCAGTACTGCATGGCTTGGGACCTATCCTCTCAGTTTGCACAGAAACGCAGAGGGATACCCAAGGGCATTTCTTTTTTCTTGTTTTTTTTGGGGGGAGACTTTTTATTTTTTTGGGGGGGGGTTATTGTTCTTTTTTTATTTTGTTTCCTTTGTTTTCTTTTCCCTCTTTTTCCCTTTGAGTCTTTCTTCATTATTCACTTTCTCACCTCTCTATATGTTCCTTCTCTTCCTGTCCCTGAATACCTGGAACTAGCCAGGCTGTACTTCACAGCCTGGAGGCAACTTCTCCAGACCTCACAGCTGCACTGGAGGGATCCCTGGGAGCTTTTCTGTTCTTCTTTCTTTCTAATATTTATTTATTCATTTTTTTCTTCTCCTTTTTGTTTTTCCCCATTTCATAGTCTCTCATCTCTCCAATCTAATGGCAAGCTCCTATACCACTCTTTTTTTTTATTTGTATGTTTATGGCTCCCGTTCCTCTCTGCTCTCTCCCATACCCATCTTAGCCCCACACATCATGTTCTCCCCCTTCCATCCTGCCTACCTGCACTGTGTGCTGAACATCACACCCCCAAGCAGCACAGGCATGGCCCACCAGAACCTGCCCTGCACTGATTACCGGCCCACCCTCGTGGCCATAGTAAGTGCCACAAACAAACCATACTGGCAACTCCTCTTCAGCTAGACCTGTCCTTCTGTACCATATCTGAGCGACTGACCCTGCCAATTGGAGAAGGAGGCAAAAAGTACCATGCCCAAATACCAGCAAACCACAAAGAACACACAGCCGGCCTGTTCAGACATAGCCAAATAAAACGAGAAACCAGGACAAAACAAACAAATCTACAATCAATAAATGAGGAAAATAACTACCAAATGCCCCAAAGACAGCAGACAATATCAAGACATTTCCAAACACAGCACAGGATCATTCCAGTAGGTGTCCAAAATAAAACACCACATGACTTTCCAGTAGAAGAAAAGGCACTAGAACTA
>NW_004443991.1:13903975-13906147 GCF_000243295.1 Trichechus manatus latirostris
GGAACAGAATTGAGAACCCAGATGTAAATCCATCTGTCTACGGTCACCTGATTTTGACAAGGGCCCAAAATCCATCAAATGGGGAAAAGACAGTCATTTTAACAAACAGTGCTGGCAAAACTGGATATCCATCTGCAAAAAAATGAAACAGGACCCATACCTCACACCATATACAAAAACTAATTCAAAATGGATTAAAGACGTAAATATAAAGCCAAAAACTATAACGTTCGTAGAAGAAAAAATAGGATCAATGCTAGAGGCCCGAATACACAGCATTAACACGATACAAACCATAACCAACAATATACAAACTCCAGAAGATAAGGTAGATAACTGGGATCTTCTAAAAATGAAACACCTATGCTCTTCAAAAGACTTCACCAAAAGAATGAAAAGAGAACCTACAGAATGGGAAAAAATTTCTGGACAGTACGAGTCAGACAAAGGTCTATTCTCTATAATCTACAAGAAAATCCAACACCTCTACAACAAAAAGACAAAGAATCCAATTAAAAAATGGGCAAAGGAAATGAACAGACACTGCACCAAAGAAGACATTCAAGCAGACAACAAACACATGAGGAAATGCTCGCGATTACTAGCTGTTAGAGAAACTCAAATTAAAACTACAGTGAGCTACCATCTGACCCCAGCATTACTGGCATGAATCAAAAACACTGGAAATTACAAATGTTGGAGAGGCTGTGGGGAGACTGGAACTCTTATACACTGCTGGTGGGACTGCATAATGATACAACCATTTTGGAAAATGACATGGCGCTTCCTTAGAAAGTCAGAAATAGAAATACCATACGATCCAGCAATCCCACTCCTAGGAATATATCCTAGAGGAATAAGAGCCGTCACACGAATGGGCATATGCACACTCATGTTCATTGCAGCATTGTTCACAATAGCAAAACGATGGAAACAACCTAGATGCCCATCAGCAGATGAATAGATAAACAAACTGTGGTCCATACACACTATGGAGTATTATGCAATGATAAAGAACAATGATGAATCCGTGAAGCATCTCATAACATGGATGAAACTGGAGGACATTATGCTGAGTAAAGTAAGTCAATCACAAAAGGACAAATATTGTATAAGACCTCTACTGTAAAAACTCATGAAAATGTTTACACTCAAAAAGTAACAATCTTTGTTGATTAAAAGGGATCGGAGGGGTGGGGGTAGAAATACTAAATAGACAATAGATAAGTGGTAACTTTGGTGAAGGATAAGACAGTACACAATACTAGGGAAGCCGGTACAACTTGTACAAGGAAAGGTGATGGAAACCCCATAGACACATCCAAACTCACTGATGGACTGAATTGCTGGGTGGAGGGCTGTGGGAACCATGGTCTCAGGGAACATCTGGCTCAATTGCCATAAAACAGTTTCTAAAGACAACGTTCTGCATTTTATCTTGGTGAGTAGCAGCTGGGGTCTTAAAAGCCTGTGAGCAGCCATCTAAGATACTCACTGGTCTCACCTCTTTGGGAACAAGGGAGAATGAAGAGAACAGAATTCAAGGAAAAGATTAGTCCAAAGGACTAATGGACTATGGCTACCAAGGCCTCCACCAGACTGAGTCCAGTACAGCTAGACAGTGCCTGTCTACCACCACTGACTGCTCTGACCAAGATTACAACAGAGGGTCCTGGACAGAGCTGGAGAAGGATGTACAACAAGATTCTAACTCTCAAAAAAAAGACCAGATTTACTGGCCTGAGACTGGAGAAACCCCGAGAGTATGATCCCTGGGACACCCTTTCAGCTCAGGGGTGAAGTCATTCCCGAAGTTCAGCGTTCAGCTGGGGATTGGACAGTCCCAGAAAACAAAATAGGACTAATGAGGCACAGCAGTCCAGGGACAAGGACTAGAAGCCAGGAGGGAACAGGAAAGCTGATGATAGGGAACCCATGTTCGAGAAAAGAGAGTGTTGACATGTTGTGGGGTTGTTAACCATTGTCATAGGGTAATATGTGTACTAACTGTTTAATGAGAAACTATTCTGTTCTGTAAACCTTCATTTAAAGCACAAAAGAAAAGAATTATCTATGTGAGATCAAATTGACAACAGCAACTGAAAAGGTTTGATGGGAAGCCTAGGGGGCAGTGAGTTGAAGATAATGGTGATGGAATAATTTGGAAAAGGA
>NW_004443991.1:13907006-13909080 GCF_000243295.1 Trichechus manatus latirostris
TTGTATCCTGTTCTCTTCATTCTCCCTTGCTCCCGAAGGGATGAGACCAGTGGAGTATCATAGATGGCTGCTCACAGGCTTTTAAGACCCCAGACGTTACTCACCAAGGTAGAGTGTAGAACATTGTCTTTCTAAACTGTGTTATGCCAATTGAGCTAGATGTTCCCCGAGACCATGGTCCCCACTGGCTATGCATATTTTCACCAAAAAAGAAAAAAACGGTCCTCCAAGTTCGAGAAGGGCGAGTGTTGACATGTTGTGGGTTTGTTAACCACAGTCATAAAACAATATACATACTGACTATGTAATGAGAAACTATTTGTTCTGTAAACCTTCACCTGAAGTACAAAAAAAAAAGAGATTTAAAAAAAAAAAAGATCAGTAACTTTCAAAGGGTGGCTCTGAATCTAAGTTCCTCTCACCCTTTCCCCAACATCGCACTGCTTTGTTTCATTGTCATTGAGTCTACCCTCAAAGCTTTGCTTTAGTCCTGAAAAATTTACCTGAGCTCCTTAATGTCTCTGATATGTTTCCTGTAAAAGGGAAATAATCATCTTAATCTATTTCAATGTGCTTGTGTGAAGATGAAATGGAAATATGTATATAAACCTTCGTAAATTGTAAATCAGTATAATGATTAATGAATATCTTAATAGTATTAACTATAATATTGTGAAAAACAATTGTAATTATCTCTTAAATGATTGGGGCAGTGGAAGTAATGGAGATCATAAACAATCCAAATCATACTAGGTACAGATCTGGTCAAGACCTGGTATAAAAGCCATTTAACGTAGATTTATTTGTTAAAATTAAACCCTATATTTAGAAACACACTTACAGAATAAAATTTTAAAGACGTTATTCAAAGAAAGGTAAAAATAAAAATGTAATTAAGAAACACTAAACCAAAAACGAAACCAAATCCATTGCTGCCAAGTTGATTTGGACTCACAGCAACCTTATAGAACAAAGTAGAATTACCTCATAGGGTTTTCAAGGAGTGACTGGTGGATTCAAACTGCTGATCTTTTGGTTAGCAGCCAAGGTCTTAACTATTGTGCCACCAGGGTTCCAGAAACACTGAAGATGACAGGAATTCCTTGATGAACAAAGAACAATAAATACTCTCATTTTGTTAAAATGAGTATTTTTCCCTCACATTTTAAAAACAGGACCTTAATTGGCCAGGCTTACTTCAAATCTCCCACTTATCCTTTCTTTACCTGATGTCTCCACCCAAACCTCCAACATCTATTACAGATTTATAACCACAAGCTCGACCCTCACCCCCACCCAGCCCGCATAAAGCTGTCAAAAAAAGCAAGTGAACATGTTTCCTGAGGATTGCAAGCCTTACTAAAACTATATAGTAATCACTCTAGAGTACATTGTCTTTACTTCACCATGTGAACACGTTTCCCAATTGTCAAATGGCAGACATGTCCCAAGCCATAACTCAATCTACCCATCTTAGATGAAGCCTCATTTCTAAGTATTTAGTAGCTTTTTATCTCACCTAACACTGAACTGCAATAACAGCATGTGATTTGCTTTCCAATCCTAACATTTTCTATTTCTTGAGCCTATTTAGTTTCAGAATAATTTTACTTGCCACTGTATATAGCACAGAACAGTCAAAAACTGACAGTGACAGTAAAGAGCCGGAGTAGAAACAACTGAGGCATAATTAGGTATTAAAGGAAGAGAGATTATGAGGTAAAATGGCCTATCTAGATTCCTCACCCTACCCCCGACACATCCACACTACCCTTCTAAAAGAGGGTCAAGATTTGGCAAACATGAACTAACAGGACTATATTCTTAGGTGCCTAAAAACTGAAACAGTACACGTCAGTAACCCATGGGTAGCCTTCTTTAGTGCATTGATGTATCTGTTTTGTGATGATTCTCTCTCCCACAGGTGACTAGGTGACTGTAGTCTACTACGTTTAGCATCTAAGGCAGATAATATTGGTATAGTCTACACATTTCACAAGGAATAAGTTGAATATTCTTGGATACATTATCATCACACATTAGTGTTTATTTTTATTTTTTATTTTTTGTAATT
>NW_004443991.1:13919241-13930005 GCF_000243295.1 Trichechus manatus latirostris
TCATTTGATGTTCTAGGGTTTCAGGATTGTTGATTCTCTGTTTGGCTTAGTTTTTCGGATCTTTGTTGTGGAGGGACGGCGTGGTGCTTCTGCCTAGACCGCCATCTTGCCGGAGTCTGCCCACATTAGTGTTTATAACAACTCATTGATGTGAACTTTAATAAAATGTATGTAAATTAAAACAAAGAGAGAACTTGACTGGAGCACAGATTCATGAGTCAAGCAGGACTAGATCATATATCCTGGTGAGAGACCGTTAACAGCTTATATTGAAAAAAAAGAAAAGAAATTCAAGGTCTGTACACATTGCATCAAGTCCTATGAAGAGGTGGAATGTCTGCATGTATACACATGCAGGAAAATATTATGTAGAGAAAATATGATAAAGTCAATAACCTGAATGTGGTCTTGAGTAAGTCATTTAAAATTATTATTCAGGAAAACCTCATTTTCAAAATATCTCAGTCTAGTATCTTTACTTTTTAATAAAACCACCACACATGTATTTCATAATTTAGAAAGGGAAGTAAAATGAATTTTATAGTTTAACATAATGTCTCATTTTGCTAATTTAACTTCTTTGGAAATATATGAAAAATCAGAATAAAGTTTTATTGAATTTATTTAAAATTTTGTTTTTAAGCAAATAAGAATATTGATAATGTTGGCAAAATTGAATGCCTGGAATGGAATTATCCATCTGCAAATTTTCTGAAAGAATGTTTAATATATTATATTAATGAGTAATTCATAGTCAATCCTATCATGATAATAACTTTTAATTTTGTAATCAAAATCAAAATTAAGTATAGATTTTTAAGCCAAATAATTTTGACTTAAAAATCAAATTTTAAAAACTACGTCACTAAGTTTGGCTACACTATAGTAAGATCCTAAAAGAAACCATCCCTTTTGCTTTTTATAACATTCAAGCCTAAAACTTACTGGTGCTGGATTTCAAATCAAATCTTAAGTTTTTAAAAGATTATTATTATTATTGCATAAACCTAAGGCAGGAGAAACAGTCAAGTAAACACTTATGGCTGGGGCCTGGTAATTAAGCCAAGTTACAGACATTATAGATAACATTTAAGGCAGGACATACCCTAGAATCAGTTGGGCATGAATTGGCATACAGCTACACATACAGCTTGTATTTTGAATCACTGAGTGGTATGTAATAGAAATCATGGAAAATTTTCAAGCAAAAAAAGTGACAAAGCATATTAGGAAAATTAATCTGGGAGTGAATGACTTATACAGGAGTCAGGGAAACCATTACAGGACTATTGAAATAATTCAAGTGAGGCAATGAAGTTGGGAAAAGATGGGAGGACAGATTCATGGGCCTTTTAATAAATGGAATCTGTAGAATTTGTCAATAAATTAATCAGACACAGATTTAGAGGGTGAGAAAGAAACCTATAGTGAGTCATAGGTCAGCTAATTAGTGGTGAAATCATTCACCAAAATCATAATAAAAGAGGAGGGACAAGTTTTCAAAGAAGATGATGAACCTCTTTTTGGGCACCATATAATTGAAGAAACTGTGTGGCATCTTGTGGAGATGGCCAGTGAAGAGATAAAAAGTTAGATGTGGAGACAGAATTGAAGTCTGAATTGATCATCATTTTTGTATAGGGAGTAGTTGAAGTGATGCCTATTATACATTAATAAATGAGTTAATACAGATAAAGGATAGAATAGTAACTGGCACACGGAAAGAACTCAATAAATATTAGCTACTACTGTTTTTATTATGTATGGATTACACCTCAACATAAAGAAAACAAAAATCCTCACAACTGGACAAATAATCAACATCATGATAAGTGGAGACAATATCGAAGTTGTGAAGGATTTCGTTTTACTTGGATCCACCATCAATGTCCATGGAAGCAGCAGTCAGGAAATAAAACTCTCTACTGCATTGGGGAAATCCGCTGCAAAACACTTCTTTAAAGTGTTAAAAAGCAAAGATGTCACTTTGAGGACTAAGGAATGACTGACCCAAGTCATGGTAGTTTCAATTGCCTCATGTGCACGCAAAAGCTGGTCAATGAATAAGGAAGACTAAAGAAGAATTTATGCCTTTGAATTATTGTGTTGGTGAAGAATATTAAATATACCATGGACTAAGAGAAGAACAAATACATCTGTCTTAGAAGAAGTACAGCCAGAACGCTCCTTGGAAGCAAGGATGGCGAGATTTTGTCTCACATACTGTGGACATGGTATCAGGAGGGATCAGTCCTTGGAGAAGGACATCATGCTTGACAAAATAGAAAAACCATCACTGTCGAGTCAATTCCGACTTATAGTGACCTTAAAGGACAGAGTAGAGCTGCCCCATAGGGTTTCCAAGGAGTGGCTGGTGGATTCAAACTACTAATCTTTTGGTTAACAGCCAAGCTCTTAACCATTATGCCACCAGGGCTCCTGTAGGAAAGTAGAGGGTTAGTGAAAAAGAGGAAGACCGTCAGTGAGGTGGACTGACACAGTGCCTGCATCAATGGGCTAAAACATAGCAATGATTGTGAGAATGGCGCAGAACTGGGCAGTGTTTGTTCTGTTGTTCATAGGATCACTATGAGTTGGAACCGACTCCACGGCACCTAACAATAACAAATATTTTTATTATTCATATTATTATCAATATCATACATATAAATTTAGCATACAAAATATATATTATATGTAACTATATGTATTTATATATTATGTATATTTATATATATATATAATTCCTCAGGAAGAGTTTATCAAGTAAGAAGAAAAGTGGGACAGAACTTAGGAAAAGGCTTGTCCTCTGAAAGTCATGTTACATGTAAAATCAACACATAAAGAATGAGGACTGAGATATGAAAAGTCATTGCAGAGAAAAATGGCTCCCATAAGACTTGACTAGAGTCTCTACCAAAGCTTCTACAATTATATGGGTCATTCACTATTGCTAAGTCCTTCTCATTTTTTATTTATTTTGAGATTTAAATTATTTCTTTTTCTCCCCTCATGACAGACAAATATGAACATTCAAAGCAAACAAACTCTCAAATATTGGATAAATGTATTTAGACAATTTCAGTTTGGCTGAAAATAAACCTGATTGATTTACTACCAGTGAGGAATCAATGTAGACAGAACACAGGTAAAGAAAAGATGCTTTAGATGCTTAAGTTGAGGATAGTCAAGTTGGGGAGCTCTAGGGAAAGTCAGAGGTTTGAGTTTTAAAGGCTAAGTGTGGTAGTTTCAGCAAAGAATCAAGGTCTGAACCCAAACAGCTAGCTCTGAGAGGCATCCAGCTGTAGATCGGCACAGAGGCCATTTTCAGGCACACAGCCCTGTGACCACCCTTTTCTGGGTTAAAGATCTATCCATTTCTGCTTTGGAGTATGTACTATTGATAGCCATCCTGAGAAAAAAATCCCAACAAGTAGCCAAGAAAAAAAAAAGTGTTGGAGTCGATTTCAACTCACAGCGACCCTGTACGACAGAGTAGAACCACCCCATTGGGTTTTCTAGGCTGTAATCTTTATGGGAGCAGATTGCCAGGTCTTTTCTCCTGCTGAGCTGCTAGTGGGTTCCAACCCGCAGAGCTCTTCTTTAGCAATCTAGCTCTTACATAGGGTTTCCATAGAGCGTCTGGTGGATTGAACTGCTGACCTTTTGGTTAGCAGCCAATCTGTTAACCACTGTACCACAAGGGCTCCGCAAGTAAAGAAGGTAGTTAATAATACCTGCATGGTTCGTAAAGGGATTGCAGCTTTCCTACTAAGAAACCGCATTGTACCATGGAAACAAGACTTTTTAAAGAAAGTGGCAAAGAATCTTTTCTACTTATAATTCATAAAAAAAATGACACACACAGGGTACAATTTTTTTCCCCCGTTTGAAATGAAAATAGCTGCTTGGAGGCCACTCATATGGATAATATTACAGAATAATATTAGTGATAAAATGTTGTTACCCCTTGATCACTTAAATACTACTACTGGGGCACACATGAGACACAGTTGTAAGGAGACAGTTTTTTATATAGTGAATTAGCTTCAGCCTCACGCGTGCTGTTAATTGCACGTCAGCTTCTATACAGCTTAGTTTCAGGAGGGCAGGGAATTTTTTTCCCTAGTCGTTGGAGATTTCGCTGTGAACCAAATCAGTATAAACACAGCATACCTACAATGTGAGCATACATGGTAGGCATGCTAATTAAACACTGAAGTGGATGAATGAGGATACAGAAATGAATGAGATGCTTAATGTCAGCAGGACAGGGTGTGCAGACAAAGGGAAAGCATACACATTGCCAGGACTCTGTGATTGCTTTGGGCCATCCGTACTGTGTTTGGTGGTTTCTGGTGCCAGAGACTCCAGACTGTTCTCAGCCATTTTCTGGCATAAACATGTCTGGGCTGATCAAAGATAGAAAGACTTCATTCGGCTTGGTATGGCTTCATTCAAAGCACCCTTCCTACCATCTAACCACTGCCTTGCTTAGGAGGAGCTAAAAGACCTCTTCTGAGTGTAGAAAGCAGACTGTGAACAAAGGTAAGCAGGCCACATGCAGATTAAAGCCCCAAATGCAAACTTGTCAACAAGTAGATTCTGATTTAAAGACTGTGGATCCACATAGGATGTTTGCCAGTGTATGCAAAGTGTGATCCCTGGACCAGCAACAATGGGCATCACCAATGTAGAATTGTGTGCCTGCCCCAGTACTTCTGGACAAAAGTCTGCATTTTACCAGGATCCCCCAGGTGATTCCAATCCACATTAAAGTGTGAGAAGCCGTGTCCTGGGCCTCTGGAACATGTAGTTTATGTTCATGTAAGTCATTCCCTGGCTCTGGGAGTATGGGGCCAAACTGGATGTACTAAATGGTCTCTATTTTACAATGTTAGAATAAGAGGAATGTCAGTAATCATCTGGTGGAACCTCTGAATTTAAGCTGAGGCCTGTGGAAGCTCCAAACACAAGATTGAAACAAACTGAAAGTCACCAATTCTTTTTTTTATTAACTCCTTAAAATTGTGAAGATCTTGTACCAAACTGGTTAGGTTGTTACTTGACATGCATTATTAATTTCAACCCCAAAGATTAATGTTTGGCTCAAGAAGAGATATCATACGTTTAAGAGGTTCTGAAGTAGGTATCTGGGAGAAGTTTCTACATCCCAAGAAGTACAGTGTTACTCTGAAATGTGGACAGATTGCTTGCCCAAGGCCCTTCATTGCACTGCACCTCTGTATTTCCAGCCTAGTCACTTGCCATTGACTACCTCTTCAGAGAGGTTTCTGAAAATGATGCAGAAGAGGATATGACAAAACCATCTGTGATGATTAAGATTGTGTGTCAACCTGGCTGGGCCATGATTCTTGGTGTTTTAATGTAATCATTCCCATGATTGAACATACTGTGAGTAGCCAATCAGATGAAAGGGAGTCTCCTTGGAGGTGTGGCCCGCATCTGAATATAAGCAGACGTTCTGGCTTTTTGCTCTCTCTGGATCCTGGCACTGCCTCCTGTCGCCTCATCTCCAGTTCTTGGGACTGGAGCTGTCAGCTTATCTGCTGAACTTGGGATTCATTGATCTGGACAGCCTGTGAGCGGGAGCCCTTCTCTCCAACCTGCTGATTTTGGGCTTGCCAGCTTCTGCAGCTGTGTGACTTGGGAGACGCCTCTACCCTGATCCTTGGACTTAGGATGTTCTAGCCTCTACAATTGCATGAGACGTTTCTTTGATATAAATCCCTCTCTCTATGTAAATTTATACAGTTTATTAGTTTTGCTTCTCTAGAGAACCCAGCCTAAGACATTTTGGTACTGAGAGTGGTTCTAGAGAAACAAAATTGTAAGAATGACTTTTCTAAATTGATTCTCAAGTCTGGTTAGTCTTAAAGACGTTGATGACTCTGCTTCCAGCAGTAAAGAGGTCACTGCCAGCCCATGGAGTGAGGTGGCAATACAAATACGCAAAATATCACCACCAGTAGATCAGGTATTGGTGAAAGGCGAGGCTCAGGGTGAACACATGTATGATATCTTTCTACAGCTTTGTCAGCATGAGGAGTATAAGAAAGCTGGTTGGCTTGTCCTACTTTGCTAGACAAACTGGTGAAGGAAAGAGATGTACTCAGGGCTTCACAGTCAAGAATCAAATGCCGCATGACATGACCTCAAGGCTTCTAATTGTGCTTTGAAAGAAAGCCTTATTTCTTGTAGTAACAGAGCTGAAATTGCTGAAAACCAAACCTGGAGTCTTATTGTAAGAGTGGCTGAATTACAATGCCAGCTCAATTGCAAACCTCGAGAGGTGTCTGAAGTTAATGTAAGGGCAGTGACTGGGAAGAGATGGGATCCTGAGACTTGGGATGGGGACATATGGGCAGATAATCAGGAAGCTGGGGACACTGAGCCTGTAAATTCTATTAAATGACTCCTGCCAGCAGAACCAGTCCCATCTGAAGAGATTACTTCATGTTTGTCTGCTAAACTACCCTGCCCATAAAAACCATTAACCCCTCCACTCCCATCTAATGAGATTAGCCCTAGCCCAGCTGCCTCTAAAGAGCCGTTGCCTGAGTCATTGCCTGGAGCATTGCCTGAGGCAGATGCTTTACAAGATAATGCTGAATGTTCTCAAAACAATTCCACACTACCGATTCTGGCTTCTAGACCTATAACTAGGCTTAAGTCCCAGTGAGCCCCAAAAGGTGCAGTACAAACTGTGACCCAGGAGGAGGTACGCTACACTCCAAAAGAACTACTTGCTTTTTCTAATACGTACAAACAGAAACCTGGGGAATATGTGTGGGAATGGCTATTAAGGGTGTGGGATAAGGATGCAAGGAACATAAAGATGGATCAGTCTGAGTTTATTGATATGGGTCCACTAAGCACAGATTATTCATTCAATGTTTCAGCTAGAGAAGTTAGGAAAGGATCTAATAGTTTATTTGGTTGGGTTGCTGAAGCTTGGATTATGAGGTGGCTGACTAAATCAAGTTGAAGTACCAGACCCACCTTGGTATACTGCAAAAAAGGTATCCAAAGCCTTAGGGAAATTGGCATGTTAGAGAGGATTTATCAGGTTAGACCCACGGACCCACACATGGAGTGTTGAGAGGACACACCTTTTACCACAGCTGTGGGAACAAATTTGTGAAGGGAGCTCCAGTATCCTTGAAGACTGCTGTGATTGCTATTTTATGTAAGTCAGATTTCACAGTGGGAACTGCTCTAACTGAATTAAGACATCTAACTACAGTGGTGCTGATTGGACCCTGTGGTAGTAGGGGTCAAGTGGCTGCACTCAATTGATAAAGACAAGGTGGGCATGGTTACAGTAATTGACAGAGGAGTCAAAGCAGTAATCAGAATAGTCTGACTCGTATGGACTTCTGGTATTGGCTACTTAGTCACGGTGTCCCTAGGAATGAAATAGATAGGGAATCTACTAAATATTTACTTGATCTATACAAACAGATGAATTCTAGGTCAGGTGAACAGCAGTCTAACTCGAATCACCAGAATAGAGTCATGGTCCTGCAATCAATTCCCAGATTGGAGCGAGTTTAAAGACCTACAACTCCTTGAATGAAGGGGAGGCCGGGTCCCCTTGAGGAAGGACTCCAATACACTGCCAAAAATTTTTACTGTTAATCTTTGTCCCAGCCTTCCCCAAAGGGATCTATGGCCTTTTAAGAGACTGACTGTTCATTGGGGAAAAGGAAATAATCAGACTTTTCAGGGATTACTGGTTACTGGCTCTGAGCTGACACTAATTCCAGGAGACCCAAAACATCACTGTGGCCAACCAGTCATAGTTGGGGCATATGAAGGTCAGGTTATTAATGGAGTCTTGGCTCATGTGCATTTCATAGTAGGTCCAGTAGGTCCCTGAACCCATCCTGTAGGGATTTCCCTAGTTCCAGAATGCAAAATTGGAATAGATATATTCAGCAACTGGCAGAACCCCGCATTGGATCCCTGACAAATAGAGTAAGGGATTTTATGGTAGGAAAAGCCAAGTGGAAGCCATTAAAACTGCCCCTATCTAGGAAAATAGTAAACAAAAAACAATACCACATTCCTGAAGAGATTGCAGAGATTACTGCCACCATCAAGGACTTGAAGGATGCAGGGGTGGTGATTCCCACCACATCCTCATTCAACTCGCCTATTTGGCCTGTGCAAAAAACAGATGGATCTTGGAGAATGACAATAGATTATCAAAAACTTAATCAGGTGATGACTTCAATTGTAGCTGCTGTTCCAGATGTAGTTTCACTGCTTGAGCAAATTTATGCATCTCCTGGTACCTGGTATGCAGCTATTGATCTGGCTAATGTCTTTTTCTCCATACCTGTTTCAAAGAACCACCAGAAGCAGTTTACCTTCAGCTGCCAAGGCCAACAATACACCTTCACTTGCTTACCTCAGGGCTACATTAACTCTCCAGCCCTATGTCATAATTTAGTCCGCAGGGAACTTGATCGTCTTTCCCTTTCACAAGACGTCACACTGGTCCATATATTGATGACATTATGCTGATTAGACCTAGTAAGGAAGAAGTGTCAATGACTCTGGACTTACTGGTAAAACATTTGCGTGCTAGAGGGTGGGAGATTAATCCCACAAAAATTCCGGCACCTTCCACTTCAGTGAAATTTCTAGGGGTCCAATGGTGTGGAGCATGTCGAGACATTCCTTCTAAAGTGAAAGATAAATTATTGCATCTTGCTGCTCCCACAACTAAAAAGGAGGCACAATGCCTAGTGGGCCTCTTTGGATTTTGGAGGCAACATATTACTCATTTGGGTGTGCTGCTCCAGCCTATTTATCAAGTGACTCAAAAAGCTGCTAGTTTTGAGTGGGAACCTAAACAAGAGAAGTCTCAGCAACAGGTTCAGCTGCTGTGCAAGCCACTCTGCCACTTGGACCATATGATCCAGCTGATCCAATGGTGCTTGAAGTGTTAGTGGCAGATAGAGATACTGTCTGGAGTCTTTGGCAGGCCCCTACGGTGAATCAAAGGGCAGACCCTTAGGATTTTGGAGCAAAGCTCTGCCATTCTCTGCAGATAACTAGTCTCCTTTTGAGAAACAACTTTTGGCTTGTTACTGGGCCTTAGTAGAGAATGAACACTTAACCGTGGGACACCAAGTCACCATGAGGCCTGAGCTGCCCATCATGAACTGGATGTTGTATGACCCACAGAACCATAAAGTTGGACATGCACAGCAGCACTCCATCATTAAATGGAAGTGGTATATCCGAGATCTGGCCAGAGCAGGACCCGAAGTCACAAGTAAGTTGCATGAGGACGTGGCCCAAATGCTCATGGTCTCCACTCCTGTCACATTACTTTCCATCTCCCAGTCTGAACCTATGGCCTTATGTGGAGTTCCTTATGATTAGTTCACTGAGGAAGAGAAAACTCGTGCCTGGTTTATGGATGGTTCAGCGCAATATGAAGGTGCCACTTGAAAGTGGACTGCGGAAGCACTACAGCCCATTTCTGGGACCTCCCTGAATGACAGTGGTGAAGGGAAATCCTCTCAATGGGCAGAACTCGAGCAGTGCACCTGGTTGTTCACTTTGCTTGGAAGGAGAAATGGCCAGATGTGCGATTATATACTGATTCATGGGCTGTGGCCAATGGTTTGGCTGGATGGTCAGAGACTTGGAAGGAACATGATTGGAAAATTGGAGACAAGGATTTATGGGGAAGAGGTATGTGGATAGACCTCTCTTAATGGGCCAAAGAAGCAAAGATATTTGTGTCTCATGTGAAGGCTCACCAAAGGGTGACCTCAGCAGAGGATTATTTTAACAATCAAGGGGATAGGATGACGTGTTCTGTGGAAACCACTCATCTTCTTTCCCCAGCTACTCCCATCGTTGATCAATGGGCTCATGAACAAAGTGGCCATGGTGGCAGGGATGGAGGTTATGCATGGGCCCAGCAGCATGGACTTCCACTCACCAAGGCTGACTTGGCTACAGCCACTGCTGAGTGCCCAGTCTGCCAGCAGCATAGACCAACTCTGATTCCCTGATACGGCACCATCCCTCGAGGTGATCAGCCAGCAACCTGGTGGCAAGTTGATTACATTGGACAACTTCCATCATGGAAAGGGCAACATTTTGTCCTTACTGGAATAGACACTTACTCTGGATATGGATTTGCCTTCCCTGCATGCAATGCTTCTGCCAAAACTACTATCCGTGGACTTACAGAATGCCTTATCCACTGTCATGGTATCCCACGCAGCATTCCCTCAGATCAAGGGATTCACTTCACAGCAAATGAAGTGCGGCAGGGGGCCCATGCTCATGGAATTCACCAGTCTTACCATGTTCCCCATCATCTGGAAGCAGCTGGCTTGACAGAACGATGGAATGGCCTTCTAAAGACATAATTACAGCGCCAGCTAGGTGGCAATACTTTGCAGGGTTGGGGCAATGTTCTCCGGGAGGCTGTATATGCTTTAAACCAGCATCCAATATATGGTGCTGTTTCTCCCGTAGCCAGGATTCATGGGTCCAGGAATCAAGGGGTGGAAATGGGAGTGGTGCCACTCACTATTACCCCTAATGATCCACTCACAAGATTTTTGCTTCCTGTCCCCTCGACCTTATGCTCTGCAGGCCTAGAGGTCTTAGTTCCAAAGGGAGTAATGCTCCCACCTGGATACACATCACTGTTTCCATTGAACTGGAAGTTAAGAATGCCACCTGGCCACTTTGGGCTCCTTATGC
>NW_004443991.1:13930357-13932733 GCF_000243295.1 Trichechus manatus latirostris
TAAATACCAGTTACGGCCACTTGACCAGTTGCAGAAATGGGGACTGTAATTGGTATGAGTATTTCTGCTTTGTATGTGTGCATCAAATATTTTTGTTTCCTTCACTTATGAAATATAAGCTGTAAACGGGGCTAGTGCATTTTCGATTGTATGTGTGTTAGTTGTATCCTGTTAGGCACAAGTATGACCTTCTAATTGTCTTTATTCAGAGATTATATATGGTTTAAGGAGATGTGTACACGTGCCAGGTTGACAAGGGGTGGACTGTGGTGGTTAAGATTGTGTGTCAACTTGGCTGGGCCACGAATCTCAGTGTTTTAATGTAATCACTCCTATGATTGAATATACTGTGAGTAGCCAATCAGATGAAGGGGAGTCTCCTTGGGGATGTGACCCACATTGGAATATAAGCAGACATTCTGGCTTTTTGCTCTGTCTGGATCCTGCAGCTGCCTCCTGTCACCTCATCTCCAGTTCTTGGGACTTTAGCTGTCAGCTTATCTGCTGAACTTGGGATTCGTCAATCTGCACAGTCTGTGAGCGGGAGCGCTGCTCTCTGACCTGCCAATTCTGGGCTTGCCGGCTTCTGCAGCTGTGTGACTTGGGAGAGACCTCTACCCGGATCCACGGACTTGGGATGTTCTAGCCTGTACAAGCTCATGAGCGGTTTCCTTGATATAAATCTCTCTCTATATATATTTATACACTTTACTGGTTTGCTTCTCTAGAGAACCCAGTCTAAGACACCATCTTTTATGCCTCTGTGAATTTAAACCCAGATAATTTATTAGAATGTGTGACAGTTGCACCTCCTCCCCCCAAAATTGGAAAAGTACCAATATCATAGATGTCACAAAGCTCCAATGTGATGATGTATATTAAAGGACATTCCAAACTCTAAAGTGTTATAACATGATAAGGTGCTAGATTTAGGGGTTTGTTCTGTAGTTACTGTTGTGTTTGTTAATAAATGCAATTATTAATAATATTACTACTATTACTAGGGAGCCCAAAAGTTGGCAGTTTTAACCCACCTTTACTGTGGTCTGTGCACATTTCATTGAAATACTACTATATTTTGTTTTTTATTTGTTTCCAGGTTTGTCATTTTCAGTAAAGTATGAGTCCTTGAGAGCAAGGACCAGGTTTAATTAATTTGAAACTCCCTTGTATAATACAGTGTGTGTAATAGTTTAAGCCCACAAGGAAAATGTGTTGAATGAATGAACTTTTATTTCAAGACTCTCTTCTCACTCCAAATGGAGATTACTTTTATACAGTTCTTTCACACAACCTGTAAAATCATCTAGGCCCCTATGTCATATTCAGGGCTTCCAATGGTTCATTCCATTCGAACCTCTGCTGAGAATTTGCATTTCCACCCCAGATATACTGACTCATGATCAACATTTTAACAAATCCCCAGGTGATTCTCATGTATGATAAATACTGAGAACCACTGCTCTACTAGTAGTTCTAAGAATTGATCCCTAACCACCAGCATTAGCATCGCCTGAGAACTTGTTAGACATGTAAATTCTCAGAACCTGTTGTAACTGGAACAAAGCTGTTCAAAGCCCTGGTCATATTTTCACTGATTCTAGATGCTTGTTTCATTTTCACAACCACAACTTCACCAAGAAATCTCTCCCAAGACAGGAAGTACTTTGGATGCACCACATCACCCCCACTAAAGAGCCATTTACTATTAGTCTCACTGCACTTGTCACTGCAAGGTTACACTGGGAACAGAAACTAAAATTGTCTAATTAGTGCTTGGGAAACTTTTTTTTTTAAGTGTAAAATTTTAATAAATGCTGCTTATATTCCCTAAAGAATTTTTTTTTAAATTGTACTTCAGGTGAAGGTTTACAGAACAAATTGTTTCTCATGAAACAGTAGTACTCATATTGTTTTATGACACTGGTTAACAACCCCACAACATGTCAACTCCCTCCCTTCTCAACCTTTTTTTTTTTTTTTTCGGTGAAAACATTCATAGCCAAAGATACACCATTTCAAAAATTTCTACATGCACCGTTCAGTGACATCAACTACACTCTTCCAATTGTGCTGCTAGTCTCACTTTAGATGAAGGCTTACAGAACAAAATAGTTCCTTATTTAACAGTTAGTACACATGTTGCCCTATGACAATGGTTAACAACCTCACAACATATCAACACTATCCTTACTCAACCTTGGGTTCCCTACCACCAGCTTTCCTGTCCCGTTCTGCTTTCTAGACCTTGTCCTTGGACTGCTATGCCTCATTAGTCCTGTTATGTTTTATGGGGCTGTCCACTGCCCGGCTGAACTGTGAACCTCCTAAATGACTTCACCACTGAGCTAAAAGGGTGTCTGGGGGCCATACTCT
>NW_004443991.1:13933119-14005984 GCF_000243295.1 Trichechus manatus latirostris
AATTGAGCTAGATGTTCCCTGAGACCATGGTCCCCATAACCTTCCACCCAGCAATTCAGTCCCTCAGGGAAACTTTTTTTTTTTTTTATCTTAAACGTCTATAAAAATTAGGAGGCTTTCCGGGCAAGCTAGCAGAATGCAAAAAGCTATATGCTTTATTCTTTTTTGTTTCCACAACATTTATAACTCCTCCAAAGCAGAGAACAGCTGTTACACTGGCAATCTGCAGTATATTTTGGGCAAGTAGAGCAGCCGGGTGACTAATGTGCACTGTAATGGCATTATAAGTGACTCACTGGAGTGTAATTATCAGTATAGTTGCTGCATGCTTGGTTTATGATTAGGCTAATAGGTTCCTTAGCTGATTTCATTACGTGACTTCTTCTGGTAAGTTTGAGTACTTTATTCTCTTGCTTGAAGAATCTAGTTATAGACTTTATCTGAGTTCTTTTTTGGTTGTATTTCATATATCACCTTTGCTGCAAGTTGCTATTTTCCCTGGATCATGATTGACCCCATGGACCAATCTGCAAACTGAACCACTGTGTAATATTCAAACCATGCAGAATCCCCAAGCCATGGTGAGTCTTACGTGAGTCCTACCAACCAGGAGTCTCACAAGGGAGGGTGCTATTTTTCTAATTGTTTTGTTACTCTTGTAACTCATAGCCTTCAAGACACCCTGGGAAGAAATGGCGTTAATTCTTCACAGTAGAATGGACATTTCATAGGCAATCATGGTCCTCCTTGACTTAACAAATGACCAGAGGAGAGTCGTTTTTGGAGCACTCCGTGTGCTATGGCCTAGCATTAAGAAGGCAATCAAGGCAACACCTTCAAATTCTATTTCTTTATTCTTCCTGTTTCTATTTGGAAGCAAAGTCGAATTTTCTCTGTCAGCAGAACTCTGATCATTTCACTCTCTACTCAAAAATATTTAATGAACCCCTATTGTTTCAGGCTGAATTTTAATTTTCTTAACATGGCAGTCATGGTGAGCAGATCCCTTGTATAATCTACTCCCATTAATTGTGGGTAGGATCTGTAACTTGCTTCTAACCAATAGAATACGGCAAAGGTGGTGGCATGTTACTTTCATGATTATGTTATGTTTTGCTATCATAATTGATCAAAGGATTCTCATTGTTGCCTTGATGAAATACCCATAGTAGGGAAGCCCATATGGCTAGGAACTGTGGTCTCTCTCTAGGATCTGCAGACAGACTCTATTTGCTGAGAGTGGCTCTGACCAACAGCCAGCAAAAACAACTGAAGCTCTCAGTCCTACAGTTGCAAGAACCAGGATGCTGCCAGTAACCACCCAAGCAGGAATGCAGGTCTTTCCCCAGTTAAATTTCCATATAAGGAAGCAGCCCAACCAGTGCCTTGATTGTAGCCTGTGAGACCCTAAGCAGAGAACTCAGTTAAGCTGGACCCAGATTCTTGACCCATACTTGTGGCATAATAAATGCATGTTGGTTGAAGAACTATGACTGTGGCAATTTGTCATTAAATGGTGTTAATTCTTCACAGTAGAATGGACATCTCTTAGACAATCATGGTCCTCCTTGACCTACAAATAATCAGAGGAGAGTTGTTTTTGGAGCACTCCATGTGCTATGGCCTAACATTAAGAAGGCAATCAAGGCAACACTTTCGAATTCTATTTCTTTATTCTTCCTATTTCTGTTTGGAAGCAAAGTCATATAGGAAACTAATACATCAATAGCAAGCTGGATGTTCATGCCTTGTATAATAAGTAATTTAGCCACATTTTCAGTTTCTTTATATATTCTGAATTCCTGTCAAACAAGAGTATTCTCTAAATAGTCAGGCTTCTTATCTGCAAAATATGGATGTTAAGTGACTCATTGTTATACAATTATCTTGAGTGTAATGGGGGATAATGACGCCTTAAAAAGTTTTTGTGAGTATTAAATTATATAACACATGGAAGTACCTATTGCAATTTCTAGAACATTATAGGCACTCGTAAATATTAATTTCCCTTACTTTTTATTTTCCTTCCTTTCCAGGGCTTTCCAGTCTCTACCCCTATGCCCATGGTCTTCCTTCTTCCCAGAATGTCCTTCACACAAATGAACCCTCCACCAGCTCAGGGTTAACTTCTCTACAAAGCTTTTCTCCACAAGAGTCTCAATCTCACTGCATCTTATGCCCCTTTAGTACTTGTAATGTATTGAATTATGTCCCCAAAAGATATGTATCAGCTTGGCTAGGCCATAATTCCCGGTATTGTATGGTTGCCCACCATTTTGTGATCTGAAGTGATTATCCTATGTTTTATAAATCCTAACCTCTATGATGTTAATGAGGCAAGATTAGGTTATGTTAAAGAGTATTAGGGTGAGATGCAACACCCTTATTCAGGTCACAGGCCTGATCTAACGTAAGGGGAGTTTCCCTGGGGTATGGCCTGCATCACCTTTTATCTTGTTGTAGTTAGGTGCCCTGGAATTGCTTCCAACTCATAGCGGCCCTATTTACAACAGAAAGAAACACTGCCCTGTCCTGCACCATCCTCACAATTGTTGTTATGCTTGAGTCTATTGTTGCAATCACTGTGTCAAGCCATCTCATCAAGGGTCTTCCTCTTTTTCTCTGACCCTCTACTTTATCAAGTATGATGTCCTTCTCCAGGGACTGGTCCCTCCTGATAACATGTCTGAACTATGTGAGATGAGGTCTTGCCATCCTTGTTTCTAAGGAGCATTCTGACTGTACATTTTCCTAGAGGGATTTGTTCTTTCTTCTGGCAGTCGATGCTATATTCAATATTCTTTGCCCACTTCACAATTCAAAGGCATCAGTTCTTCTATGGTCTTCTTTATTCATTATCCAGCTTTTGTATGCGTATGAGGTGATTGAAAATATCATGGCTTATATCAGGCACTCATCAGTCCTTAAAATGACATCTTTGCTTTTTAACACTTTAAAGAGGTCTTTTGCAGCAGATTTGCCTAATGCAATGTGTCATTTGATTCCTTGACTGCTGCTTCCATGAACATTGATTGTGGATCCAAGTAAAATGATATCCTTGACAACTTCAATTTTTTCTCCATTTATCATGTTCTTGCTTGTTGGTCTACTTGTGAGGATTTTTGTTTTCTTTATGTTAAGGTGTAATCCATACTGAAGGCTGTAGTCTTTGATCTTCAATAAGTGCTTCAAGTCCTCTTCACTTTCAGCAAGCGTGGTTGTGTCATCTGCATAACGTAGGTTGTTAATGAGTCTTCCTCCAATCCTGATGCCCTGTTCCTCATATAGTCCAGCTTCTCAGATTATATGCTCAGCATACAGATTGAATAAGCATTGTGAAATGATACAACCCTGACACACAACTTTCCTGATTTTAAACCATGTAGTATTTCCTTGTTCTGTTCCTAAGACTGCCTCTTGGTCCAGATACAGGTTCCGCATAAGCACAATTAAGTGTTCCAGAATTCCCATTGTTTGTAACGTTATCCATAATTTGTTATGATTCACACAGTCAAGGGCCTTTGCATAGTCAAAAAAAAAAAAAAAACACACAGGTATATATCTTTCTAATATTGCCTGCTTTCAGCCATAATCTATCTGACATTAGCAATGATATCCCTCTTTTCACATCCTCTTCTGAATTCAACTTGAATTTCTGGTAGTTTCCTGTCGATGTAATACTGCAACCACTTTTGAATGTGTGTGGGATATTAATGATATTGTTCAGCAAAATTTTACTTGTGTGTGATATTAATGATATTGTTCAATAATTTCCACATTCTACTGTATCACCTTTCTTTGGAATGGACACAAATATGGATCTTTTCCAGTCGGTTGGCCAGGTAGATGTCTTCCAAATTTCTTGGCAGACACTAGTGTGCATCTCCAGGGCTGCATCCCTTTGTTGAAAATCTCAACTGGTATTCTGTCAATTCCTGAAGCCTTGTTTTTCTCCAGTGTCTTCAGTGCAGCTTGAACGTCTTCCTTCAGTACCATCGGTTCCTGATCATATGCTATCTCCTGAAATGATTGAATGTCAACAAATCCTTTTTGGTACAGTGACTCTCTGTATTCTTTCCTTCTTCTTTTGATGTTTCATGTGTCATTCAACATTTTCTCTGTAGAATCCTTCAATACTCCAACTCACATTGGTGGCCCTGCTGGTATTTGAAATACCAGTGGCATAGCTTCCAGCATCACAGCAACACACAAGCCACCAGAGTACAACAAACTGACAGATGTATCAAGCCTTTCATCTTACAAGAGACAAAAGGAGAGAGAATGAGCAGAGAGATAGGAACTTCATGCCACCAAGAAAGAAGCACCGAGAGTGAGGCACATCCTTTGGACCTGGGGTTCCTGCACTGAGAAGCTCCTAGACCAAAGGAAGACTGACAACAAGGACCTTCCCCCAGAGGTGACAGAGAGAGAATGACTTCACCTGGAGCTGGTGATCTGAATTCAAACTTCTAGCCTACTAATTGTGAGAGAATAAATTTCTCTTTGTTAAAGCCATTCACTTTTGGTATTTCTGTTATAGCAGTACTAGGTAACTAAGACAGTGCTTAAAAACATAATAAAAGTTATAATTAAGGTATAAAGTAATTACATTTATGCTTCTAAAGACATGTTCATAGAAAACATGTCTATATGCATAGTTCAGTGTCTGCCATAATTATATTTACAGTGTAAGTGGTTGTGGTATATGATTCCTTCTCCCTGATGTCATCTGTCCTCTAGTGTCATCATTAGTGTCTACTGCAGGTCCAGCACTGGGAACAGGCGCTGGAGATGTGAACTTCTGTCACATGTGTCTTCTCTTCCCTCCAGAGGCACAACTTCGATTGTACAGTCCCTCTTCTCTTTGAACTATCACACTTTTGTCACTTTATCAAAATATTGCAATAAGGATGGATAAAGAAGACTGAGATATTTATTACACGAATTTTTTTTTTTTTTTTTTTTTTTAATATGAGAGTGGGAACATTACCAAGCAGGAGTATTGGCTACTCGGGAAAGTGTGGAGAATATTTTTGTTGTTGTTAACCAATCACAATAGTTTCAATATGCACAGTCATATTGTAATCTTGTGACAGCCTTCCCTGTGATTACACTTTATTTATACTGCTTTCTTTCATGTAATTTACATCATTTTTCTCGTCCATAAAATAGGCAAAGTTAAGCTTGTTCAATATACTGTATCTGGAAGAAAAATAAGGCAAAATATCACTTATAGAGTCAAAATGTCCTATTGTATGAATGCAGAAATACCACTTCTTTAACCCTGATCAAACCTCTTCCCCCCACCCCTGTAGCATTTCATATAGCCTTAACATCTGAAATGATCATGTTAAACATTTGTCTCTTCATCTTTCAAATATACACAGGGTTTTGTGTGTGTGTGTGTGTGATTCTTGTAATGTAGCTGGCAAAGTAGTAGTTACATTAAAGAGAATAGCTTTGGGAAGAAAACACATGCCTGTTTTTCTTTATTAACTAACATTTTAGGATCGTATTTTATTTTCTTCTGATAATTTCCCTTTTTGGTACAATCTGTTGCAGACTGGTTCACTGGAGTCTATTTCATAAATTTTTCACGTGCATGTGCACTAAATTGAGTGGTTGTCTAGCAGTGACAGGTGGGAGGATGTTCCACTGCATGTTCAGTTGTTCCCAAGGGCTTTCTGGGCTGTTGCCATGATTCTGTAGCCTGAAATCTGATTATTTATCTCCTTTCCTTTTGTAAATGTACAAATAACTCAATCACTGTATTTTTTTTTTTAACGTTATATTGACTTTTGGCTGCTGCAGCTATGACTTGCCTGGTTACGTTTATAGCATAGACTATGACCACGCTTGAAATATTAAAGAAAAAAGGTTCAGTCATGCCTAAACAAAGGAATACAGACATGTGCTGCGTAATGTCTGTTCCAGCAATGTCTGCATGTACGTCCGTGGTCCGTGCATCTCTTGAGTGCTGTAGCATTATCTCTTTGTTTAACTTTCTTTTGAAAATGTTACTGTGAAGTGCATCATGGCTCCCAAACAAGCAAAACCAGCGCTAGTGATAGCAGCAGCAAGAGGCAAAGGAGAAGCATTGATTTGGATGTGAAACAAAAGATTATTAAGCAACGTGAAAATGGAAACTCTGTGAATGCTATTTCTTGCGATATAGGCACATTGCACTCGACAATAATGACGATCCTCAAAAACAATGAAAAAATTCTCCAAGCTGTTGAAGGATCGGCTCCACTGAAAGCTGCAAGGAGAAATTGCTAATGACATGGACTGAGGACCAAACACAAAAGCAAATCCCTCTCAGCATGTCGAAGATCACTGCTAAGTCATGACGCCTGTTTGCACAACGTCTAAATCACAATAACATCCTATTTCACAGAAAGTATCGTGGACATTAAGTGATGCTTGACTGTATATTCTGTGATCTAGTTAAATTTCTAATTATACTATTCCCTTTTTCAGCTTGAATTTGTGGGTTGAAATGTATCAATAAGAGAAACTTGTAATACCCCCTGTTTCTCAAAGGGTCAGTACTTAGTCAGTGGGAAGCATGCTTTCATTCTGAGTTATTCTTCAGAGAATATTTTGAAACATTTATTTATTATTAGATACTATTGCGGGTGCTATCTTCCATGTGAAAATGACATACACTGATCACTCTGACACTTAAGAACAAATTTCAATCAAGAGAAAGTTTGTTTTGAAAAATTAATCTTTATAAAGATGTGCTTTGTAATTGAAATATCTTGTATTTTTCAATCAGATATGTCTTTCTCCCAAACTTTGTCCTATATTTGCCACAATTTTCTGTCAGGTAAAATTAACTAGAATATATCCATCATGACAAAAGTTTTGTATACATCTCCTCATTCAATACTAAAGAGAAAATTTGTCCAAATCCCTGAGATTTACATAGAAAAGCACTCATAGGGCTGCTCTCTTGTAAAGTCTGAGTGTGTGAGAGAAATCCACAATACTCATTAAGAAGGACATTTTGGAGAACGGAAAACAGGAAATATTTGACTGCCTTACCTCCTCAGAGTCTTCTTCAGATTGTCTTCAAATATTTGAGCCTCTGAAAATAAGGATTATGTTTATTCTGTGTATGTCTCAAAGAGGAAAATTAGCACCAATGGAGAAAGGTTGAAAAGGAAGAGGAATCTTCTTATCAGGTTTCCTGAAGGGTGGTCATCATTAGGCTTGTGCAAGCATAGTCATAGAAGAGATGTCATAGAGGACACCCAAGTACCAGATGAGATATTAAACAAGATGACCTTTAAAGCTCCTGAAAAACTTAGGATTCTGTCACTCAGTCTTTAGAATTTTTGAAAGACCAAGCCCCCACTTCTCAAAAACCCTGATCTTTTGTGCGGAATGTCTATGTTTTCCCTGTCTGTGAGCCTTATTTTTTGTTATACACTTTGATCTAGCTGTATCTTATAAGTAGAGAAGAATGTTTTGTCCCAGTATATTCAATGAGGTCTTCCACTTTGTTTGAGTTTCTTTTTCCTAATTAAATTCCTTCACAATTTTTCTTTCATTTCCTTGGTACCAAAACTGTTGCCGTCAAATTGATTCTGATTCATGGTGACCCCATATGTTATGGAGTAGAATAGTTTCATAGGGCTTTCTTGGCTGTAATTTTTACAGAAGGAGAACACCAGGCCTTTCTTCCATTGCGCCACTGCATGGGTTTGAACTGCCAACATTTAGGTTAGTAGTCCAGTGCTAACTCTTTGAACCGCCCAGAGCTCTTTTCCTTGGTACATCATATAGTAAGTTATAACTTAGGGTTTTGTTTTATGTTTCCACTCTCTTGTCACTGTTTCCTTTAGGCTAGTTTTCACAATGTTATTGCTTGAAGCAATTTCCTTGTTCAAGTCTACATAGAGGCTAATATCAGAAACAAACTCACCTTTCAATCTAGCCTAGGTAGTTGGGTTTTTTAAGATCTCAGCTACTTAAAGTGTAGTCTGTGTATCAGAACATTTGAGTAGCACTAGTTTACACCTCTCTTATGTTGCCATTTAAAGTTTTAATAAATTTTGAAGGCTTTGGGTTATTAAAAAGAATTTGAGACTTTTCTCCTTACACCGTTGGCTGAAGTGCGTTTGCACCCTAGCTACAGAGAGGAAAAGATAGAGGTGAAACTACAAACTATTCTAGTAACAATAAGGGGTTACTAGGTAGTAGCTAGGGAGACCTGGTTTCACAGTGGTTAAAGAGCTTGGCTGCTAACCAGAAAGTCGGCAGTTTGAATCCACCAGCTGCTCCTTGGAAACTCTATGGGGCAGTTCTACTCTGTCCTGTAGGATTGCTATGAGTCAGAATTGACTGGACGGCAATGGGTTTGGTTTTTGTTTTTTTAGGTAGCAGCTAAGAAGCCCTGGTGGTGCAGTGGTTAAAGCACTTGGTTGTTAACCAAAAGGTTGGTGGTTCAAACCCACCAGCTGCTCTGTGGGAGAAAGATGTAGCAGTCTGATTCCATAAAGATTTACAGCTTTGGAAACCCCGTGGGCTCACTATGAGTCAGAATTAACTCAACAGCGGTGGGTTTGGTTAGGTAGCAGCTAGTAAAGAACAAAGACACAATTCTGTCAAATTACTAAAACAAAAACCAAGGCCTTAACATCACATAAACAGGATATGATTTTTCCAATATCCACCAACAAGTAGAACAGTTCCTTTCACTTTTCTTACTTTTTCGTATTCTCCTATGCTTCCCTTCCTACCATCAGTTAGCTTATTTTAATTTAACCCTGTTGGATCTCTCATCTCCCTCTACACAGATGTAGTTATAAGCTCAACATATTCCTCTTTCTAAAGGTTTGAATTACCTACAGATCATTATTTGGAGAATGTTAAGTAGTTTAAAGATCCATTGTTATAATAGACTTCTTCTTTTCCCATTCATTTATCTGCATCTTTGAAAGAAAGAGTGCTTTGAAGATCAAGAGAACTCATTGGTGTAGTTCAAATTTTAGGTCACTGGAGTTCCAATCTTTTTAACAGCAAATACTTTTATTCAAACTAACTCTTACAAGAAACCCATATTTAAAAAACAAATAAAAGTGTCATTTTATTAGCATCACACACTTATACACTTATATTTACTTGTTTTCAAAATTAATAAATCATAACAAAGAAGACGATGTGTTAATTTTAAAGTTTTAAATCTTATATTAACCTTGGCATCCAATTATTTTTATATTTTCTTTTGGTTGCATCACATTCCTAAAATTTTATATCACACAGGTAAGTATTTGCAAATAGTAGAGATTATTACAGGTTGTGATCATTAAGGTTGTCTGTCGACCTGCCTGGGCCATGACTCTCAGTGGTTTGGCAGTTATGATGTAGTTTGGCAGTTGTATGATGATGTGATCACTTCCATGATGAGATATGATATAATGTGATCACCTCCATGATGAGATCTGCTGTGAGTAGCCAATCAGTTGAAAGGGAATTTCCTTGAGGGTGTGGCCTGCATCGAATATGTAAGTGGACTTTTTGGCAAGATGCATGGGCTTTTGCTCGCTCTGGATCCTGCAGCTGGCTCCTGTTCATTTGACCTCCAGTTCTGGGAACTTGACCTAGCAGCTTACCTGCAGTCTTGCCTGCCGATCTCGGGTTCGCCAACCCCTGCAGCTACGTGAATCATGAGAAGCCTCCTGTCTGACCCACCGACTAGGGACTTTCCAGCCTCTACAGCCATGTGAGCTATTTCCTTGATATAAATGTCTCTCTATTTATATTTAGACACTTTACTAATTTTACTTCTCTAGAGAATCCAGCCTAAGACAAGGGTCACATTATAATCTCAGCATTCAATTAAAGTCATAATAATTATAAGAAATGTTTATGTCTAAGTTAAATCTCTAAAAATATCTATGATTATCCTAACTGCTTAACTGGTAACTGGTTACTTTGGTAGGTGTTAATGAGCAGTTTCCTTAACAAATTTAAATTTTTATTATTTGTCAGAAAATAATTTTAATGTGTATATTTTAACATTACAACACCTTCAGTGATTTTATTTAAAAAACAATTTTAACTTCTTCAATATATTTTCTTATCTCTGAGAGACTTTCAAAAGTTAAAATGTGGACACAATATGCAAAATAAAACCAAAAAACCAAACTCATTGCTGTGGAGTCAATTTCTACTCATAGCAATCCTATAGGACAGAGTAGAACTGCCCATAGGGTTTCCAAGGAGCGGCTGGTGGATTCGAACTGCTGACCTTTTGGTTAACAGCCGAGCTCTTAACTACTGCCCCACCAGGGCTTCATGCAAAATAAAATCAATTAAAAATGGTTTATTACTTGTCTCCTTTGAAATATTCTGGCCAGCACCTTCTTTCGGGTAGCCAAAAATAAGTTTGTAAATTCTGGTCCTCACTTCTCACATCATCACAAATATATCTAAAGTGTTTTCCAATTAATAATTGAGTCTTAATAATTTTGGAAATTTGTTAGGTATTAGCACCACTATAAAAATTCTGACATCATTATAACAACCAGTGTTTGTGCACAAATAATGATTATTCAGTCACATAACTTTTACAAAAACCACCAAACCTGCTCTTGAATATTTTATCCACCTTTGATTTTGCACCAAATACATTGATTTAAAAAATTGCCAGTTTATCCAGTTTTTAGCTAATTTAATTCCTGAACTCATATGCATCAAGCATCTTACAGAGTAAGGAATCTTCCTGGAATTCCTCTGTATAAAGATAAAGTAAAAATGTGAGAACATCTGAAATACCTACACCATACATTTTTAACCATAGTGCATTTTAGAGTCATCTGTGGAGGTTTAAAAAATACAGATGCTCAGGCCCCTACTAGAAACTCTCGTTTAATCAGTGGGGTAAGTTCTGCTGTTATTGGGTGCCATTGAGTCGATTGTGACTCATAGCGACCCCATCTGACAGAGAACTGCCCCATAGTGTTTTCTACCATGTAATCTTTCAGGGGGCAGATCACCATGTCTTTTCTCCCACGGATCTTATGGGTGAGTTTGAGACACCACTTTTCAGTTAGCAGGTGAACACTTAACTGTTGCACTACTGGGGCTTCAACGGGTAAGTTCTAGGTATGAGTAATTTTTAAAACCTCCTACATGATTCTAATATGCAACTCAGATTGTGAGCTACAATCTACACTCTGGTCTACATTAAAATTTTCAAATAATCTCAGCCTTCCAATTAAGTCAACAAGTAAATTGAATATATATTCTGAAATTCTATTCTCTGAACTTTATTTCAGATATTTGTACTAATTTTATTTTCATAGCAATCCATTAAATTAATACATTTCTTGCAGTGTTTAATAAGCTCTTCAATATACAGTGACAAAATAAGCTGAGAGTTTTATTTTTATGTTCACAAGGTTTAAAGTTAAATTTCATTGTATGTTCTGCATAGTTTGGTAGTTGTCTTAGTTATCTAGTGTGGCTGCAGCAGAAATATCACAAGTGGAAGGCTTTAACAAAGAGGAATTTATTCTCACACAATCTAGGAGGCTAGAAGTTCGAATTCAGGCTGCCAATTCCAGGAGAAGGCTTTCTGTCTCTGCTCTGGAGGAAAGTCCTTGTCATCAATCTTCTCTGGTCAAGGAGCTTCTCAGTGCATTGACCCAGGGTTATAAAGGACATGTTATTCTCCTGGCTCTTGTTTCTTGGTGGTAAGAGGTCCCCATGTCTCTCTGCTCGCTTCTCTGTTTTATATCTCAGAAGAGATTGGCTTAAAACACAACCTAATCTTGTAGATTGAGTCCTGCTTCATTAACATAACTGCCTCTAGTCCTGCCTCATTAGCATCATAGAGGTAGGATTTACACACATAGGAAAATCATATCAGATGACAAAATGTTGGACAATCACACAGTACTGGGAATCATGGCCTAGCCAAGTTGACAGATATTTTTGAGGAACACAATTCAATCCATGACAGTAGGTTTGACAAAATTTCACAGCAGAAAATCCATTGAATTATTGGGCAACTTTAAATACCAAAAAAGTGAACCCCAATACAAATAACCATAATCATAATATTTTGACATAATGTAACTGAGTGAAAGTTCTGGAGAAGTAGTTTTGATTTTGCACATGGCTGTCAATGCAATCGACAGTTAAGGAATTAGTTGGTAATATAGTAGTATCAAATGGTTTGTTCTGTCACTTTGAACTGATTAATCTCATTCTATTCAGCATCATTTTTTTTTTCTTTTTATATCGTTTAATATTTAACTAGCAAACCCATTCTAGTGTTTAGGTATTTTCATACCTTCTGTATGAATAAAAATATATTTTATAAACATAAGAGTTTATCAGCAATTAGCAAAGCTTATAATAACATTCTACTAAACATAGTAGACCTGAAACATCATAAAGTTCCAATAAGTGCTAATTTTATTTATAATTGTGATTTATATTATATGTCTTTTATTATTATTGTACAACTTTATTTTAACATTGCTTATTGTGGTTTTAGATTTATTTCTTGTTTTCAGATTGATATAAATTACACATAATCAACAAGACTAAAAAAAACCTGATTTTGTCTCATTCATGAAACTTCTAAATTTGAGTACTGTTTTATAAAACAAAAAAGTTGGGGGAAAAAATGCCAGTGTCATCTTTTTCGAACATAGAAACTCTACCAAAACAGTTGGGCATTGATGAAGTATATCTAAGTCTGCACACTTTAGTCCTTGTCTTAGGCTGGGTTCTCTAGAGAAGCAAAACCAGTAGAGTGTATAAATATATGTAGAGAGAGATTTATATCAAGGAAATAGCTCATGCAACTGTAGAGGCTAAAACATCCCAAGTCCCCTGATCAGGGTAGAGGCCTCTCCCAGTTCACGTAGGCTCAGAAGCTGGTGAACCCAAGGTCGGCAGGTCGGAGAGGGGCTCCACCTCACAGGCTGTGAAGGTCAACGAATTCCAAGATCGGCAGACAAGACTGCAAGGTTTCTCCTGATTCACCTAGCTGCAGGGGCTGGTGAACCCAAGGTCAGCAGGTTGGGGAACTGGACTCTTGCTCACTGGAAGTTCGACGAATTCCAAGATCAACAGGTAAACTGCTAGCTCAAGTCCCACGAACAGGAGGTGAGACAACAAGAGGCAGATGCTGAGCTTGGAACAAGCCAAAAACCTTGGCAAGGCGAGCAGGCAGAAAGTAACCGGCGGAAGGTAGAGAGATGAAACTGAGAGGGCGGTGAGCTGCCACAGGCCCTGCCTCCACCAGTACCACTCAGCAGATTCCATCATGGGGGTGATCACAATATTATATAACTGCTAAAACACTGAGAATAATGGTCTAGCCAAGTTAACATACAATCTTAACCATCACAGTCCCTTATGTCGACCACCAGGACTACCTCAATTTTATCAGAATGAAAGAGAGAGAGAGACTGAGAGAATGAATGACTGTGGATCAACCCAAATATTTATTTACACCAAAATTACGAAAACATTCACATATTTATTTTAAAATATCTCACTGGATTTATCATTCTCATTCAAGCTATTGTTTATACCTTGGTGAGAGCCTAAAAAAAATGGAAAAAAACATCAAAGGCCTATGGCAAAGTCTACACCAAATCTACACATTCAGCACCATCACCTTCATCAATAATTCTTAAAAGGACGTATGAAATTACCTAATTCAGATCACTGGTCAGTCCCAAGATGCTCTGATGCAATTTTTAGAAATTAAGTTAATTTTAAACTGTGGTAACAAATAATGTTATTTTTTTCAGTGTAACATGAATATCCCCTCCTCTTAAGCCTTTACATACTATGGACTTTATATGCCAAAGGTCATCACGTACGCTGTGCAGTCTGTCATCTGTGTAAATGGTGCTCTCAAAGATATTTGGCATGAAAACCTTTACAACTGTACACAGTGGCCCTATCTGTACCTATCACTCAGGTATAGTGAGAGAAATGCTCTAATGTTTATGACATACCTATTGTTTTATAGACAATATGTTAAGCTCCTATGGTGGTTTTCACATAATTCTCACAACAACATGACAAATTAAGTATTATTACTGCTGTTTTATAAAAGCTAAAACTAAAGCTTAGACAGCTAGGCTCAACAATGTTGTGGAGTAAGTATTAAAAGTCCTGTTTTATAAAGACTAAAACTTGGTGACAACTAGAGGTTGGCATTCAGAGACCCATCTGTGTGACCCAGCTTGTGACTTTGCCAAGACTCTTGATGCCGTCTCCCATAGAATGTTGAATGTGGCTATTGAGAGGCCCACTGTGACAAAAGAGAAAACTTACTTGGAGTGTGGTCTTTAGCTTCTAAACCTTGGCTAACATGGAAAGCCTTGCACATTCCACATATGAAAGCAACTTCCAAGAAAATTGATTAAATTGTCTAAAAACAAAACCTAAAATTCACATTATGAAGTCAACTACATTCTGAAGTACACAGTCTCATAATTTTTCCATATAAAGTTCATTTTGGTTTAATCATATTTTTTCCTTACATTTTGCCTAATAATGTATTTCCTCTTTGCTTTTATTACTGTAATAACCTATACCAAACCCAAACCAAACTCATTGCCGTCGAGTCAATTTCCACTCATAGCAAAACTATAGCAGAGAGTAGAACTGCCTCATAGGATTCTTGAGGCTGTGAATCTTTATAGAAGCAGACTCCACATCTTTCTCCATGGAGCAGCTAGTGGGTTTGGACCAGCAACCTTTTGGTTAGCAGCCAAGTGCTTAACCACTGCACCACCAGGGCCCCTTATAATAATCTATATTATCCCCTGAACTCTACTTTTTTTCCTAATCTAGGGAAATGCTGGTATTTTACATGTGTGACTTAGAATTCAAATGATATTATATTGCTTTATTAAATATAGGGAAAGTTTATGAAGACAATAAAAGTGAGAAATTTAGATAATAAATTCATTTCCCCAAGGCTATACAGTTGCAAGAAATCCTATTTGAAAAATACAGTAGTACCGTGAGAGTTGCCTCATGAGTCCTGGACCTCCGTGTTGAGCCTATAATCACCTGAGTGGCCTTTAAGTTTCCAAAAAAAGATAAGAGGCACGAAAAAAAAAAAAAAAAAAAAAGAAGAAGAAAGAGAAAAAAAAGATACCATACCTCTCCCTTGATGTGCTATACTGGCAATGTTCTGTGCTAAAATCAGGTGGGTCATGGGAATGTAAGTGAATGCACCACAACCATTGACAACATCTACCTGTTACACTCATCAGCAGTCTTTGTGCCCTGTCACTAGTTCTTCAAATTTTAACTGATAGCAATCACTAACAAAAAAGACAAATCAAGAGGGTTAACCTGATAAGCTACAGTCTTGAGGCAGCAATTGATACTCATCTTTCTCTTCCGCCACACAGATTTCACTCATCCTCAGCCAGCACATCAGCTGGCCAAGGTTGCTTGTTTGTTGGGAAGATCCAGATTTTGATTTCAGAGGATCTGATCTGGTCAGGTTATGCTGCTACAATTTCTTATTTACTTTTATCACTGAGCATAGAAATCAATAGTTAAGTGAGTGAATAGGCTGTTCTACAGACATACTCTTCTTTGCCTCAATTATATAAGAGCACACTTAACTTCTTTGCTGGCTATCCACTAGGGTGAGTAACCCAAGTGACCAGGTTGTGGTTGCAGCTTTAGGTTCAATGAAACTTGTAATGCCATGGTGTTACAACCCTCCTCCCCTGAGAAGCTGTATAAATTCGAAAGTGAGCCACAGAAAGTGCTGATGAGAAGGGACAATCTTACTTTCACCTCTTGTTTCACAGACCTATGTATTTTAGTTCTGAAAGCAAAAGCATCGTATATTGACTGTTGGTTTAATTCATATGCTATATATTGTTGAATAATGCCTCAAACCTGTAGGTAGTGACCTTTAGCCTACACCATAGGTAAGCCTTTACTAGGCTATTCCAACATTCTATCAAGTTGTCTTCTTCTAGATGATGTTCCTTAAGAACAATGAATCCTGTGATCATATGCTTATTGTTACAATTCCTTCACTATAAAATGGGTCCCTTGGTGGAAGATGGAATCCTATTTGGTAATTCAGATACTGAACGGTCCTTTGGATAGTGGTGCTGACAGAAGTGTAATGGGCAGGATGGCAAATCCATATTTGGAATAGTACTGAATTCCAGTAAGGACAAATTTATGGCCTCTCCCAGGTGAAAGATGTTTGATATAATTGATTGGCCAACAAATGGCTGGCTGATTTATTTGAGAAATGGTACGATGTTGTGAGGCCATTATCTCTGCTGCTAACAAGTTAGATGTTCAGCAGAATTGTCAGGTTGATTTGTCTCAATGGAAGAAGTCCCATTCTGCTGAGCACATGCATAGTCTTTATTTCTGTCACCATGGCTGGTGTGTTAGTGGGCCCATTGAGCAATCCCAGGGGCAGGGGGAGCTGAAGACTGAAGCTGGCTAATATCTGCTGTCAAGTAATCCTCTCCATTTGGTTGCTGAGTGCCTGTTCTATAGTGGTTTCTCTCTGGTAGTCACTGCTATGAGAAAAAAATTTATTTGTGCCCACTTCCATAAGCCTATACACATGCTTCCTCCTCAGACTTCTCTCTTTTTGCAATCTTGCTACTTTCAGGTCCCAGACCAACTCCCCAAGCCATTTCTTAGTGCTTGGCCATTGTATATATATATACAATGGACAGCATAATATATGTATATATATATGTATATATATATATGTGTGTGTGTGTATATATATATATATATATATATATAAAGGACAGAGTAAAACTGCCCCATAGGGTTTCCAAGGAGTGGCTGGTAGATTTGAACTGCTGACATTTTCATTAGCAGCCAAGCTCTTCACCACTGTGCCACCAGGGCTCCGTATATATAGTTTTACTTTGGTCAACTTTGCCTTCTATGTAAAGCTAATAAACAAGTGTACTGCTCTACTTCCTGAGAGATGTTCTTCTCACTGCTGTCCTTAGAGATACTTACCCTCCAGTACATTTTTGCTCATAATAACATGAGATGGCCCATTTATTAACCAGGCCAGAGTTTTATCCTTCTCCTTCTACTGCTTGAAGGAAATTCTCCTTGAAGTCTTAAGTGTGAGCTGAAGGAGAAGCAGCAATACAACAAAAGTGGATGTTTGGTTGGGGTCAACTATTAACATAATTTACTTTTGTCCTCTAAAGGTGCACAGGATCCATACACAATGTATCAATCCCAGCATATAACATTGATGCTGCACATGCCCAACAGGTCCCAGGAGCACAATAGGAGCAGCTTTTCAAACAGTTATAAAAAAAACAGCTTTACACCAAAACTCTAAGAGCTTATGCTGCAAATCGCCTGTTTTGATTTGCCAGACACTCCATAAGGCATCTTTATCTACCACAAATACCTCCAGCTCAGTTGGGTCTACTAGGTTATATGGCCTGAGTGACAGCTTGAATTGCAATGAGAACCTGATGCAGAGTCCTCTCTTACTCTGGTCCCTACTTAAAAGTGAAAGCCTTTCAAGTCACCCAGTAAGTGTCAGAACAGTAGTTCTAAGGGTGGTATACATGATATCTAAATTCCAAATAGGTATACCAAGAGTTGTCCCTCTGTTTTAATGGCATGGGCTACAAGGTGCAATAACTTGTCCCCTTCATTCTGCATGCCCCATATTATTGGATCCTTACAAATTCACTCATATGGCAAACCAAAACAGACGCACTGCTGTCTAGTCCATTTTGACTCATAGTGACACCGTAGGACAGAGTAGAACTGTTCCATAAGATTTCCAAGGCTGTAAATCTTTACAGAAGTAAACTGCTGCATCTTTCTCCCACAGAGTGACTGGTGGGTTTGAATAACTGACCTTTTTGGTTAGCAGCTGAGCACTTTAACCACTGCACCAACAGAGTTCCACTGATATGGTAGGCCCTGAATATTTGTAGGATTTGTCTCCCACCATCTAGCTCTCATGAGTCTTTCCAGGGCGTCCGTATTACTTGCCACTCACTACTCTCCAGGCTCAATTAATACAATGGTATCAGTATAGTAGACGAGTCTGATGATTTATAGAATGTCAAGACAATCAAAGTCCTTGCAGATCATCTGTCACAGAGAGCAGGAAAGTTAACATAGCTCTGATTAAAAGACAGTGAACTGTAAACTTCTGTTTTCCCTTATAAAATCAAACTCCTTTAACCCTCTTTATTTATCAAGATTGGAAAGAATGCACGTGCCGTATCCGTAGCTACAAAGTTTCAGAGCTATATTGATCTGCTCTAGTAAGAGATATCACATCTTGCATATCAGCTGTGATTGGAGCTAGCAAATATTAAGTTTATGGTCTACTGTTATCTGCTGTGATGTATATCTAACTTGCAATATCAAAAATATGTTGGGAACCTTAATCCTTGCACCCTTCAGTTTTGAGGGGACATTCATCTCTGAAATTTACCCAAGATACCATATTGATTGTGATTTACTATGTTAGATGAGGTTAGGGTTTTACATAGCCCTTCTTACAATAATGATTCTTCAAAAATCAAAGAGGACTGGGTTACAGAGTGAATCAATGAATCCACTGGAACTCTTGTGAAATGGATTTGTGCCAGGAATCCATTTACATCTTGACCTTCATTAGCCCCACTCTTACCCAGAGACCTGATAGTCTCTCAGATCAGGATATTTTCCTTTTCATACTGTATACTTAACCTGGTAAATGGCTGCTGGTTACTATGTGGAAATACGTAGGGAGTATTTATCATGTGAAGGTGTGACAGCATTTCAAGGTCCTACCTCAAGAACATCTGTGCTCCCCTGAATTGATGGACTCTGTGTATGAGAATCAACTCAGATTAGGAAACTGGGACAGAGATCAAAGCTTTCTATTTCTGTATATGAAAGAAACTCTCCTCCCCGCCCCCATAAAAAATCTGAAACAGACATAAAAGCCGAATTTACCGCTGACTAAACAAGAGTGAGCTGGCCTTGGAAAGCACAGCATCTACGAACAATCATTTTATACAGGGTTTTGAGAAGTATGGAATTCAGGGATTGGCTAATTTTCAGCCACGGAAGCATAACTACTGCAGCATCTGTTGTTGACTGGCTGACTTCAGCGGCATGGGTACTGATGCAAAACTGTGACTGATCAATTGGAATGGATTTTAACTGGTAATTGCAGTTACTTTCTTGGATGAGGCTAAACTCAAAGAATAAATCTTTTTCTTTTATGAATGTTTTAAAGGAATGTTTTGTTCTCAAGCAGCTGACAACAGCTTTCTGCTTGCCACATTCTGATTTTTTTCTGCTTGTACAAGCTAAACAATACACTAGTTTCTATTTCTCTCATCCCTAGGAGCCAAAACCAAACTAATTTCCATTGAGTCAATTCTGACTGATAGCGACCCCATGTGCATCAGAGTAGAACTGTGCTCCACAGGGTTTTCAGTGACTAAGATCTTTCAGAAGTAGATCAGCAGGCCTTTCTTCCAAGGCGCCACTGGGTGGGTTCAAATTGCCAAGCTTTCAGTTAGTAGCTGAGTGTTTACCTGTTTGTGTTACCTGAGTTCTCCCATCTAGGAACACCAAGGTTTATTAAATCATTGTCAAGTCACCCTGGCTACCTTGATGCCTGCTACAATGATGACACACATTTTACCTCTTCTATCCTGGAATTGTATCACCCTTATTGACACTAGACAATTCAGTTCCATGGAAGAACTGACTACTGTCAGATTTGGCCTCTAGAGAATAGCTGTCTCTGAGATTCTCAGTGATGCCAGTGACCTCCCTCGCCAGTGAATTCCTCAGGGCCTTAAGGAAATAAGTTTCTGCTGAGGCCTCCCAAAGAACATAATAAGGTGGTAGTCCTTCATGTAGTTGTTAGGTGTGGTTCCGACTCATAGCAACGCTACATAGAACAAAACGAAACTGTCTGGTCCTGCACCATCCTTACAATCATTGCTATGTTTAAGCTCATTGTTACAGCCACTGTGTCCATCTTGATGAAGGTCTTCCTCTTTTTCGCTGACCATCTACTTTACAGAGCATGACATCCTTCTTCAGGGACTAGCCCCTCCTGAGAACATTTCCAAAGTATGTGAGACAAAGTCTTGCCATCTTTGCTTCTAAGGAGTATTCTGCCTGTACTTCTTCCAAAACAGATTTGTTTGTTCTTCTGGCAGTCCATGGTATATTCAGTATTCTTCACCAACACCATAATTCAAATGCATCAATTCTTTTTTGGTCTTCCTTATTCATTGTCCAGCTTTCGCATACATGTGAAGTGACTGGAAATACCAAGTCTTGGGTCAGGCACACCATAGTCCTCAAAGTGATATCTTTGTTTTGTTTCCATCTTTGCTTCTATCATTTTGCTATTGTGAAAAATGCTGCAGTGAACATGAGTGTGCATATGTCTATTCGTGTGATGGCTCTTATTTCTCTGGGATATATTCCTAGCAGTGGGATTGCTAGATAGTATGGTATTTCTATTTCTAGCTTTTTAAGGAGGTGCCATATAATTTTCCATAGTGGCTGTTCCATTTTGCATTCCCACCAGCAGCGCGTAAGAGTTCCAACTTCCCAGCAGCCTCTCCAACATTTGTTATTTTCTGTTTTTTTGATTTGTTTCAGTAATGTCGGCATGAGATGGTATCATTTGCACTTCTGTAATGGCTAGTGATCGTGAGCATTTCCTCATGTGTCTGTTAGCCACCTGAATGTCTTCTTTGGTGAAGTGTCTGTTTACATCCTTTGTCCATTTTTTTAGTTGGTTTATTTGTCTTTTTGTTATTTGGTGTTGAAATATTTATTGATTTTAGAGATTAGACCCTTGTCAGATAAGTCAGCCAAAATTTTTTTCTTACAGTCTATTTGTTCTCTTTTTACTCTTTTGGTGAAGTCTTTTGCTGAGCATAAATGTTTAATTTTTATGAGCTCCCAGTTATCTAGTTTATCTTCTGTTGTTTGTGCATTATTAGTTATGGCTTATATTGAATTTATGCCATGTATTAGTTTGCATCCACCAGCTTCTCCTTGGAAACTCTATAGGGCTGTTCTATTCTGTCCTGTAGGGTCACTATGAGTCGGAATCGACTTGATGGCAATGGGTTTGTTTTTCTTTTGGTTTATTAAGGCCACTAGCATTGTCCCTATTTTTTCTTCCATGATCTTTATATTTTTAGGCTTTATATTTATGTCTTTGATCCATTTTGAGTTAGTTTTTGTGTATGGTGTAACATATGGGTCCTGTTTCATTTTCTTTTACAGTTGGACATCTAATTTTGCCAGCACCATTTGTTAAAAAGACTGTCTTTTCCCATTTAATGGACTTTGGTCCTTTGTCAAATATCAGCCGACCATAGGTGGATAGATTTACATCTGGGTTCTCGATTCTGTTCCATTAGTCTATGTGTTTGTTGTTGTACCAGCAGCAGGCTGTTTTGACATCTGGGGCTGTATAGTAGGTTCTGAGATCAGGTAGTAAAAGGCTTCCTACTTTATTCCTTTTCTTCAATAATGCTTTGCTTATCTGGAGTCTCTTTCCTTTCCATATAAAGTTTGTGATTACTCTACTCAGCTAGAAAGCCACCAGCACACAGCTGCCCCAGGTCTGCATCGCTCCTGCTGGCAGGCTCCCTCACTGCCATTTGTTATTTTATTTTTTCCAGTTTCTTCTTTGTTCCCTCCTTCCTTTCCTTTCTCTGCCCACCTCACCTCATGTGGCATCCCAGCCTTTCTTGGCCCGGCCTTGCTGCACCGCTTGGCTGGGGAGCCACTGGTACATGGCCTCCGCGGGTCTGTGTTACCCCCACCAACCAGCTCACTCAGCACCATATTTTTTGGTTTGTTTGCTTTGTTCTTTTTTCTTTTCTGTTTCTTTTCTTCTCTCTTTCTCCTTTCCTTCCTTTCGTTTCTCCTGCCCACCTAGCCCTGTGCACTACTCCCACCCTTTCTGAGAGACCATACTACACTGCTTAGCTGGAGAGTCACTGATGCGTGGCCTCCCAGGGTCTGCACCACCTTCACAGAATCGCTCCCTCAGAAAAATTTTATTTATTTATTTTTGTTTGTTTTCTTTTTTCTGTCTTTTCTTTGTTGTTGTTTCTTCTTTCTTTCTCCCTTCCTTCCTTTCCTTTCTCCCACCCACAAAGCCTTGTGTGCTGCATCCCCCTTCTGAAGGGCTGTGCTGTACTGCTTGACTGGAGAGTTTGGCACATGGCCTTCCCAAGTCTGCACTGCCCCGACAGGCTGGCTCCCTCAGCACCATATATTTTATTTTTCTTTATCTTTCCCCTCCTCCCTCCCACCTAGACCCTACACTGCCTCCCTGCTTTTCTCATGGGCTGTGATGTACTGCCTGGCAAGAGAGACATCAGCTTGCCCCAGCCCAATTCCACCCTGCACCCAATGACCAAATCCTCTACTACTGTATTTATTTTTGTTGTTATTGTTTTTACTTTTTATTTATTAATTTTTGGGGTGTTGGTTTCTTCTCTCTCTTTCCTCTATTTCCTTTCTTTTCTCTCAACCACCTAGCCCCATGTGCCACCCATGACCCTTCTCCAGAGGGCGAGCCACACTGCTCCCCTAGACAGCCATAAGCATGTGACCTCACTGGGACTGCCCCACTCCCACCTGCCGAATCCTACTACACAGCCATTTTATTTACTTTTTTTTTGTCGCTTTTCTTTCTCTTCTCTTCTTTCACTCACCCATCTACCACCACACATCACATCCTCTCCTTATCCTCCAGCCTGTCTACACCATGCACCAAGTGTCACACACCTAAGCAACACCAATGCGGTCCTCCAGACCCTGCACAGAACTGCCCCAAGCCCTGCCCAATCAGCCCCATTTTGTGCTGTAAACGATCCATCCTCACTCCTTCCCTCCCCTGCTGGACTCACCCTGCTGCACTGTAGCTGAATGACCAGCACTGCCCACCTAGACAAGCTGGTAAGAAGTATTGTGTCCACAGGCAAGCAAGCAACAAAGCATACCAAGCCACCTGCCCAGACATAACCAAATAAAACAAAAAAGTAGGACCAGACAAGCAAATCTACAGTCAATAAAGGAAGAAAATCATTCCTGGATGTCCCAGAGACAGGAAACAATATCAAAACAAAAAATTAGGACATAATGGCTCCAAAAAGAGACCAAAATAAAACATCAGATGACCTTCTGGTAGAAGAAGAGGCACTGAAACTACCTGATAAGGAATTCAAGATTATAATATTCAAGGTTCTTCAAGAGATGAAAGAAAATGCAGACAAAAATAAGGAAAAATAGACAAAATCATGGAAAATAGAGACAAAATCAGGGAAAACACAAAGAAATTGAATTCAGGAAAATAATGTTTTGAGCAAAATGTCAAAATACATAAACAACTAAAAATCATACAAAAACAGCAAGTAGATATTCAAAAGATAAACAATAAGATTTCAGAAATGGACAGTGCAATAGTAGGTTTTAGGAGCAAATTTGAAACGATGGAAGACAGGATCTGTGAAATGGAAGATGAATCCTTGGATACCACTTTGAGGAAAAATCAGAGAAAAGAATGAAGAAACATGGAATGATGTGGGATATATTCAAAAGCAAATATTTGTGTATGGTCAGAGTTCCAGAACAAGGAGAGAAAACAGAAAACACATTGAGGATTTGCTGACAGAAAACTTCCATTATATCATGACAGATGAAAAGCCAACCATCCAAGAAGCTCAACAAATCCCGTATAGGAAAGACTCCAAAAGAAAATCACCAACACACATCATAATCACACTCACCAAAACCAAAGATGAAGAAAGAAATCTGAGAGCAGCTCAAGAAAAATGAAAAGTCACATACAAAGGGGAAACAATAAGACTAAGGTCTGATTACCCAGCAGAAACCATGCAGGCAAGAAGGCAATGGTATGACATATATAAAACCTTGAAAAAAACAAAAAAACTGCCAACCAAGAATAATATATCCCACAAAACACTCACTCAAATATGATGGCGAAATGAGAACATATCCAGATAAGCAGAAATAAGGGAATGTGTAAAAACGAAACCAAACTTACAAGAATTATTAAAAACAGTCCATCGATTAGACAACCAACAACACCAGACAACAAACTGAATCTAGGACACAAGACAGCACCAGCCAGATACCAATCTAGGTAATGAACTCTCAAAGAAAAAACAAAACTAAAAGATTTACAACAGAGAACCAGAGAGATCAATCTGTAAATGACAATGTCAGAACAATAAAAGAGGGAATAAAAGGTGTAGGTATAGAACTATTAAATGGAGAGAAAGTCAAGTGATATCAAGTAATAAAAGACTGATTTACACTTCAAACGATGGGGGTAATTTCAAAGTAACCACAAAGAAAGTTAACAAACCTCCTCATCAAAATAAAGAAGAAAAACATAAAGTCTCAGTAAACACAAAATCTACAAATATTAAAGAAATGAAAAAAAATCCACAAACAAAAGGAATTCAGCACAGAAGAGTAAGAGTAACAAAGAAAACATCAGCACCACAAAAAAAGCACTACGAAATGACAACAATAATTTCACACTTATCTATAATCACTCTGAATGTAAATGGCTTAAATGCACTTATAAGAGACAGAGAGAGAAAGAACGGATAAAAAACAGAACCCATCAATATGCTGTCCACAAGAGACACACTTTAGAAACAAAGACATAAATATATTAAAAATCAACGGATGCAAAAAATATATCAGGCAAACAGCAACCAAAAAAGAGCAGGAGTGGCAATATTAATCTCACATAAAATAGACTTTAAATCAAAATCCACAATAAAAGACAAGCAAGGACACTATACAATGATTAAAGGGACCAGTCATCATGAGGACGTAACCATTATAAATATCTTCACACCCAATGACAGGGCTTCAAAATACATGACATGAACTCTAACTGCATTCAAAAGAGAAATTGACAGTTCCACAATAATAGTAGGAGACTTCAACACACCACTCTTGGTAAACGACAGACCATCTAGAAAGAAACCCAACAAAGATACAGGTCTAAAGACCACAATCAACCAACTTGACCTAATAGACATGTATAGAACACTCCACCTAATAGCAGCAAAGTATATACATTCTTTTCCAATGCACATGGAATGTTCTCCAGAATAGACCACATATAAGGACACAAAGCAACCCTCAACAAAATCCAGAACATTGAGATAATACAAAGTATCTTCTCTGATCACAGTGCCATCAAGGTGGAAATTAATAATAGGAAGAGCAAGGAAAAAATCAAATACATGGAAACTGAATAATACCCTGCTTAAAAACCACTGGGTAATAGAAGAAATCAAAGATGGAATTAAAAATTTCCTAGAATTAAATGAGAATGAAAACACATCATACCAAAACTTTTGGGACACAGCAAAGGCAGTGCTCAGATGTTAATTTATAGCAATAGATGTACACATCAAAAAAGAAGAAAGGGACAAAATCAAAACATCAGCTATACAACTAGAACAAATAGAAAGAGAACAGCAAAAGAAGCCTATGGCCACCAGAAAAAAGGAAATAATAAAGATCAGAGCAGAAATAAATGAAATAGAGAATAGGAAAGCAATAGAAAAAATCAACAAAACCAAAAGTTTGTTCTTTGAAAGGATCAACCAAATTGATAAACCATTGGCTAAACTGACAAAACAAAAACAGGAGAGGATGCAAATAACCCAAATAAGAAATGAAATGTGAGACATTAAAACAGACCCAAATGAAATAAAAAGGATCATAACAGAGTACTATGAAAAACTATACTCTAACAAATTTGAAAACCTAGAGAAAATGAACAAATTTCTAGAAACACACTACCTACCCAAACTAACACAAAGTTTGAAGATCTGAACAGATCCATAACAAGAGGAGAGTCTGAAAAAAGCTAAAAAAAGCCCCACCCCAGATGGCTTCATTGGAGAACTCTACCAAACATTCAGAGAAATGCTTGCACCAGTACTAATCAAACTATTTCAGAACATAGAGAAGGAAGGGATACTTCCAAATTCATGCTATGAAGCCAGCATAACCATGATACCAAAACCAGGCAAAGACACCACAAGAAAAGAAAATTACAGATCAATGTCTCTCATGAATATAGATGCAAAAATTCTCAACAAAATTCTAGCCAATAAAATTCAGCATCATATCAAAATAATAATACATGCCAACCAAGTAGGATTCATACCAGGTGTGTAGAATGGTTCAACATTAGAAAATCAGTCAACATAATGCACCATGTAAATAAACAAAACAATCACTTGATCATCTCAATCGGTGTAGAGAAGCTATTCTGATTAAAAACTCTCAATAAATAGGTATAGAAGGAAAATTTCTCAGCATTATAAAGGACATCTATACAAAACCAACAGCCAACATCACTTTTAATGGAGAGAGGCTGAAAACATTTCCCCTGAAAACAGGAACAAGACAAGGATGCCCTTTATCACCACTCCTATTCAACATTGTGCAGAAGTCACAGCTATGGCAATAAGGCAAGAAATAGAAATAAGGGCATTCAAATTGGTCAGGAAGAAGTAAAATTAACTCTATTTGTGGATGATATTATGCTATATATAGGAAACTCAAAAGACTTCACAAAAAAACTACTGGAAATAATAGAAAGATTCAGCAGTGTAACAAGATACAAGATAAACATACAAAAATCAGTTGGATTCTTATACAACTATAAAGATAACTACAAAAATGAAATCAGACAAGCAATACCATTTATAACAGCCTCTAAAAAGATAAAATATTTAGAAATAAATCTAACCAGGGACATAAAAGACATATACAAACAAAAGTACAAAACACTACTGCAAGAAACCAAATGAGACCTACATGAATGGAAAAAACATACCGTGTTCATGGATAGGTAGACTTTTAACATTGTGAAAATGTCAATTCTACCCAAAGCAATCTACAAATACAATGCAATCCCAATCCAAATACCAATAGCATTTTTTAACCAGATTGAAAAACTAAGAAAATAGGCTCCATATAATAAAGCACTATTGAAGAAAAAGAATAAAGTAGATGTCTTAGTCTGTGTTCTCTAGAGAAGCAAAACCAGTAAAGTGTATAAAGATACATAGAGAGAGATTTATATCTAAGAAACGGCTCACACGATTGTACAGGCTGGAACGTCCCAAGTCCATGGATTAGGATAGAGGCTTCTCCTGATTCATGTAGCCACAAGGGCTGGCAAACCCAAGATCTGCAGGTCAGAGAGCAGGGCTCCACTCACAGGCTGTGAAGACCGACGGATCCCAAGATCTGCAGATAAGCTGATAGCTCAAGTCCCAAGAACTGGAGGTCAGACGAACAGGAAGCAACCGCAGGATCCAGGTGAGCAAAAAGCCAGAACGTCTGCTTATATTCAGATGCAGGCTACACCCCCAAGGAAACTCCCTTTCAACTGATAGGCTACTCACAGCAAAATCAATCATGGGAGTGATCACATATAAACACTGAGAATCATGGCCCAGCCAAGTTGACACACAAGCTTAACCATCCCCGTCCACTGCTTGGCAACTTGGCACATGTACACATGTCCTTAAACCATACATAATCTCTGAATAAAGACAATTATAAAGTCATACTTGCACCTAATATGATACAACTAACACACATACAATCGAAAACGCACTAGCTCTGTTTACATCTTACACTTTACAAGTGAAGGAAACAAAAATATTTGATGCACACATACAAAGCAGAAATACTCATAACAATTATAGCCCTTGTTTCTGCAACTGGTCACGTGGCCATAACTGATATTTCCACCACCCATACCATATTCCCTTTGCCCCGCAAAAGCACCTCAGCTAGTTGTGGTTCTTCACCTGGTGGGGTGACCCAAACCTTTGTTCCTGAAGGATTTGGGTCATTAGTAGTCAGTCGGAAATAGGTTGCTATGTTTTCAATTGACTTTAATTACAGAGCATGGTAGTACTAAGGAATGCCCTAAGGGATCTCCTGCATTCCAGACATACTCCTCTTTACCTCCATTATGTAATATCAAGCCAGTATGGTAACTCCCTTCTTTGCCTATTGATCAAGAGTCATAAGGACCCAAAAGTGGCCAGGTGACATTCTTAGATTCCAGTTCAGTGGAATCAGTAATGTGTCTCCAGGTGGGAGCATTATTCCCTTTGGAACTGAGACCTCTAGACCTGCAGAGCATAAGGTCGAGGGGACAGGAAGCAAAAATCTTGCAAGTGGGTCACTAGGGGTAAAAGTGAGTGGTGCCACTCCCATTTCCACCCCTTGATTCTTGGGCCCATGAATCCTGGCTATGGGAGAAATACCACCATATATTGGATGCTGCTTTGGAGTATATTCCACCTCCTGGAGAACATTGCCCCAGCCCTGCAAGGTATTGTCACCGAGTGGTGCCATAATTGTGTCTTTAGAAGGCCATTCCATCATTCTATCAAGCCAGCTGCTTCAGGATGATGGGGAACATGGTAAGACCAGTGAATTCCATAAGCATGTGCCCACTGCCACACTTCGTTTGCTGTGAAGAGAGTCCCTTGATCTGAGGCAGTGCTGTGTGGGATACCGTGACGGTGGATAAGGCATTCTTTAAGTCCACAGATGGTAGTTTTGGCAGAAGCATTGCATGCAGGGAAGGCAAATCCATATCCAGAGTAAGAGTCTATTCCAGTAAGGACAAAATGCTGCCCTTTCCATGATGGAAGTGGTCCAATGTAATCAACTTGCCATCAGGTTACTGGCTGATGACCTTGAGGGATGGTGCCGTATTGGGGACTCAGTGTTGGTCTCTGCTGCTGGCAGATTGGGCACTCAACAGTGGCTGTAGCCAAATCAGCCTTGGTGAGTGGAAGTCCATGTTTCTGGGCCCATTCATAACCTCCATCCCTGCCACTGTGGCCACTTTGTTCATGAGCTCATTGAGCAATGATAGGAGCAGCTAGGGAAAGAGGATGACCAGTTACCACAGAACGCGTCATCCTATCCACTTGATTGTTAAAATCATCCTTTGCTGAGGTCACCCTTTAGTGAGCATTCACATAAGACACAAATATCTTCCCTTCTTTGGCCCATTCGGAGAGGTCTATCCACATATCTCCTCCCCATAAATCCTTGTCTCCAATTTTCCAATCATGTTCTTTCCAAGTCCCTGATCATCCAGAGAAACCATTGGCCGCAGCCCATAAATCAGGATACAATCGCACATCTGCCCATTTCTCCTTCCAAGGAAAGTGAACAACTAGGTACACTGCTTGAAGTTCTGCTCATTGAAGGATTTCCCTTCACCACCATCCTTCAGGGAGGTCACAGAAAGGGGCTGTAGTGCTGCTGCTGTCGACAAAAATTTTGAGTTCTGCCTGCATATTGCACAGAACCATCTGTAAACCAGGCACAAGATCATAAGGAACTCCCCATGAGGCCATAGGTGCAGACTGGGAGATGGAAGGTAATGTGACAAGAGTGGAGACCATGGGCATTTGGGCCACTTCCTCATGCAACTTACTTGTGCCTTCAGGTCCTGCTCGTGCTATCTCGTATATACAACTTCCATTTAATGATGGAGTGTTGCTGTACATGTCCAACTTTATGACTCTGTGGGTCAGACAACACCCAGTTCATGATGGGCATCTCAAGTTGTATGGTGACTTGGTGTCCCATGGTTAAGGGTTCATTCTCTACTAAGGCCCAGTAACAAGCCAAAAGTTGTTTCTTAAAAGGAGAGTAGTTATGTGTAGAGGATGACAGGGCTTTGCTACAAAATCCTAAGGGTCTGCACTGTGATTCACCAATAAGGGCCTGCCAAAGACTCCAAACAGCCTCTCTATCTGCTGCTGACCCTTCAAGCACCATTGGATCAGCTGTATCGTATGGCCCAAGTGGCAGAGTAGCTTATACAGCAGTCAGAACCAGTTACAGGGCCTTCTCTTGTCCTGGGCTCCACTCAAAACTAGCAGCTTTTCAAGTCATTTGATAAATCAGCTGGAGTAACACACCCAAATGAGGAATATGTTTCCTCCAAAATCCAAAGAGGCCCACTAGGTGTTGTGCCTACTTTTTAGTTGTGGGAGCAGCCATATGCAATAACTTATCTTTCACTTTAGAAGGAATGTCTCAACATGCCCCACATGACTGAACTGCTAGAAATTTCACTGAGGTGGAAGGTGCCTGAATTTTTGTAGGATTAATTTCCCATCCTCTAGCACACAAATGTTTTACCAATGAGTCCAGACTCCCGAAACTTCTTCCTTACTATATCCAATCAGCATAATGTCATCAATGTAATGGAACAGTGTGACATCTTGTAGAAGGGAAAGGCAATCAAGGTCCATGCAGACTAAATTATGACATAGGACTGAAGAGTTGATGTAGCCCTGAGATAGGCAAGAGAAGGTGTCCTGCTGGCCTTGTCAGCTGAAGGCAAACTGCTTCTGGTGGTCCTTTGAAACAGCTACGGAGAAAAAGGCATTAGCTAGATCAATAGCTGCATACCAGGTACCAGGAAATGTATCAATTTGCTCAAGCAATGAAAGTACATCTGGAACAGCAGCTGCAATTGGAGTCACCACCTGGTTAAGTTTTTGATAGTCTTTCATTCTCCAAGATCCATCTGTTTTTTGCACAGGCCAAATAGGTAAGTTGAATGAGGATGTGATGGGAATCACCACCCCTGCATTCTTCAAGTCCTTGATGGTGACAGTAATCTCTGCAATCCCTCCAGGAATGTGATATTGCTTTTGGTTTACTATTTTCCTAGATAAGGGCAGTTCTAATGGCTTCCACTTGGCTTTTCCTACCATAATAGCCCTTACTCTATTTGTCAGAGATTCAATGTTGGGGTTCTGACAGTTGCTGAGAATATCTGTTCCAATTATGCATTCTGGAAATGGGTAAATCACTACAGGATGGGTTTGGAGATCTACTGGATCTACTGTGAGACAGACATTAGCCAAGACTCCATTAATAACCTGACCTCCACATGCACCCATTCTGAATGGGGGGCCACAGCAACGTTTTGGGTCTGCTGGAATTAGTGTCAGTTCAGAACCCGTATCCAGTAATCCCTGAAAAGTCTGATTATTTCCTTTTCTGCAATGAACAGTCATTCTGGTAAAAGGCTGTAGATCTTTTTAGGGAAGTCTGGAAGAAAGAGTAACAGTAAAAATTTATGGCAGTGTATTGGAGTCCTTACTCAAGGGGACCTTGCCTCCTCTTCATTCAAGGGGTTGTGGGTCTTTAAACTCACTCAAATCTGGGAATTGATTGAGGGACCGTGACTCTCTATTCTGGCGATTTGAGTTAGACTGCTGTTCACCTGACCTAGAATTCATCCGTTTGTATAGATCAAGTAAATATTTAGTAGATTCCCTAACTATTCCACTCCTAGGGACACCATGACTAAGGAGCCAACACCAGAAGTCCATACGAGTCAGACTATTCTGATTACTGCTTTGACTCCATTGTTCATTATTGTAACCATGTCCACCTTGTCTTTGTGGATACAGTGCAACCACTTGGCCTCTACTACCATAGGGTCCAGTCAGTCACATTTTAGTTAAGTGTTTTAATTCAGTTAGGGCAGTTCCCACTGTCAAATCTGATTTACAAAAAATAGTAATCACCAGTCTTTAAGGATGCTGGAGCTCCCTTCACAAATTTGTTCCTCACAGTTGTGATAAAAGGTGCATCTGCTGGGCACTCCATGTGTGTGACTGTGGGTCTACCCTGATAAATCCACTCTAGCATGCCAATTTCCCTAAACCTTTGGATACCTAAACCTTTGGTCTGGTACTTGATTTAGTGTAGGCCACCTCATAATCCATGCGTCTGCAACCCAAACAAACAATTAGATTATTTCCCAACTTCTCAAGCTGAAACATTGATTGAAGACTCTGTGCTTAGTGGACCCATATCAATAAACTCAGACTGATCCATCTTTATGTTCCTTGCACCATTTTCCCACACCCTTAATAGCCATTACCTCACATATTCCCCAGGTTTTTGTTTGTACATATTGGAAAAGTCAAGCAGTTCTTTTGGAGTGTAGTGTACCTCCTCCTGGGTCACACTTTGTACTTCACCTTTTAGGGATTGCTGGGACTTAAGACTAGTTATAGTTCTAGAAGACAGAATTGGTAGTGTGGAATTATTTTGAGAACATTCCACATTGTTTCATAAAGCATCTGCCTCAGGCAATGCCCTAGGCAATGCCTCAGGCAAGGCTCTTTAGAGGCAGCTGGGCTAGGGTTAATCTCATTAGATGGGAGTGGAGGGGCTACTAGTTTTTCTGGGCAGGGTGGTTTAGGAGAAAAACATGAAGTAATCTCTTCAGATGGGAGTGGTTCTGCTGGCAGGAGTGCTTCGATGGAACTTAGGGGCTCATCCCCATATGTCCCCATCCCAAGTTTTAGGATCTCATTTCTTCCCAATCAATGCCCTTACTTTAACTTCAGATACTCTCGAGGTTTGCAATTGAGCTGGCTTTGTAATTCAGCCACTGTTACAATAAGACTCTGGGTTTGGTTTTCGGCAATTTTAGCTCTGTTACTAGAAGAAATAAGGCTTTCTTTCAAAGCACAAGTGGAAGGCTTGAGGTGATTTATGCAGCACTTGAGCTTTGACTCTGAAGCTGTGAGTGCATCTCTGTCTTTCACCAGTTTGTGTAGTGAAAGTAGGGCCAACCAACTTCCTTACACTTCTCGTTCTGACAAAACCGTAGAAAGATATCACACATGTGTTCACCCTGCGCCTCACCTTTCACCAATACCTGATCTCCTGGTGGTGATATTTTGCACATTTGTATTGTCACCTCATGCCATGGATTAGTAGTGCCCTCTTTAATGCTACAAGCAAAGTCATCAACATCTTTAATACCAACTAGACTTGAGAACCAGTTTAGAAAACTCATCCTTACAATTTTGTTTCTCTAGAACAACTCTCAGTACCAAATGTCTGCATTCTCTAGGAAGCAAAACCAGTAAAGCATATAAATATATATATAGAGATTTATACCAAAGAAACAGCTCACACTATTGTAGAGGCTGGAACATCCCAAGTCCATGGATTAGGATAGAGGCTTCTCCTGATTCATGTAGCCACAGGGGGTGGCGATCCCAAGATTGGCATCTTGGAAAGCAAGGCTCTTGCTCACAGGCTGCGAATATTGAAGAATCCCAAGACTGGCAGGCAAGACCACAAGGCTTCTCCTGATTCACGTAGCTGCAGGGGCTGGCAAACCCAAAATCCATAGGTCAGAGAGCAGAGCTCTGCTCACAGGCTGTGAATATCTATGAATCCCAAGATTGGCAGATAAGCTGATAACTCAAGTCCCAAGAACTGGAGGTCAAATGAACAGGAGGCAGCTGCAGGATCCAGAGTGAGCAAAAAGCCAGAACATCTTCTTCTATTCAGAAGTAGGCCACACCCTCAAGGAAACTCCCCTTCAACTGATTGGCTATTCACAGCAGATTCAATCATGGGAGTGATCACATATAAACACTGATAATCATGGCCCAGCCAAGTTGACACACAACCTTAGCCATTACGGTAGGAAAGCTTGCTCTATCAGACCTCAAAGCCTACTCTAAAGGTATGGTAATTAAAACAATCTGGTACTAGTACAACAGACACATTGATGAATGGAACAGAATGGAGAGCCCAGATGTAAATCTGTCCAGCTAGAGTCACCTGATCTTCCACGAAGGCCCAAAGTCCATTAAATGAGGAAAATTCAGTCTTTTTAACAAACGATGCTGGCAAAACTGGGTGTCCATCTGTGAAAAAAATGAAACAGAACTCATTACATCATACACAAAAAGTAATTCAAAATGGATCAAAGACCTAAATATAAAACCCAAAACTATAAAGATCATGGAAGAAAAAATAGGGTCAATGCTAGAGGCCCTAAAACACGGCGTAACTAGGATATGAACTGTAACTAACAACATGCAAACTCCAGAAGATAAGCCAGATAACTGGAGTCTTCTAAAAATTAAACACTTAGGCTGATCAAAAGACTTCACCAAAAGATTTTTTTAAAAAGCCTACAGACTGGGAAAAAAATTATGGCTGTGACAAATCCAACAAAAGTCTAATTTCTAAAATCTATAGGAAAATACAATACCTCTAAAAAAAAAAAAAGACAAATAATCCAATTGAAAAATGGGCAAAGGATACAGACACTTCACCAAAGAAGACATTCAGGTGGCTAACGGACAAGGGAGGAAATGGTCATGATCGCTAGCCATTATCTAAATGCAAATCAAAACTATAATAAGATACCACATCACCCCAACACTACTTGCACGAATCAAAAAAACAGAAAATAGCAAATATTGAAGAGGCTGCAGAGAGTTGGAACTCCTATGCACTGCCATTTGGAATGTAAAATGGTACAACCATTTTGGAAAAAGATATGGCGCTTTCTTAAAAAACTATAAATAGAAATACCATAGAAGTTAGAAATCCCACTCCTAGGAGTGTATCCTAGAGAAGTAAGAGCCATCACACGAATAGACATATGCACACACATGTTCATTGCAGCATTTTTTGCAATAACAAAAAGATGGAAACAACCTAAGTGCCCATCAACAGATGAATGAATAAACAAACAATGATACATATCCAATGGAATACTATGCAACCATAGAGAACAATGATGAATGTGCAAAACATCTAACAACATGTATGAATCTAGAGGGCATTAGGCTGAGTGAAATAAGTCAATTACAAAAGACAAATATTGTATGAGACCAGTATTATAAAAACTCATGAAAATGTTTACACACAGAAACAATCTTTGAGGGTTATGAGGGAGGGGAGGGGGAGGAGGGAAAAACACTAACTAGAGAGTAGATAGGTGGTAACTTTGGTGAAGGGTAAGACAGTACAAAATACTGGGGAAGTCAGCACAGCTTGACCAAGGGAAGGTCATAGAAACTTCGTAGACACATCCAAACTCCCTGAGGGACTGAATGGTCCTGGGAAACGTATAGCTCAATTGGCATAATATAGTTTATAAAGAAAATGTCATACATCCTACTTTAGTGAGTAGTGTCTGGGGTCTTAAAAGCTTGTGAGTGGCCATCTAAAATATTCCACTGGTCCCACCCCATCTGGAGCAAAGGAGAATGAAGAAAACCAAAGACACAAGGGAATGATTAGCCCAAAGGACTAATGGATCACAACTACCACAGCCTTCACCACCAGACAGAGTCCAGCACAACTAGATGGTGCCCTGTTACCACCACCAATTGGTCTGACAGCGATCACATACAGGGTCCCAGACAGAGCAGGAGAAAAATGTAGAACAAAATTTTAACTTAAAAAAATGACCAGACTTACTGGTCTGACAGGGACTAGAGAAACCTCAAGAGTGTGGACCCCAGACACCCTTTTAACTCAGTACTGACGTCACTCCTGAGGTTCACCCTTCAGCCAAAGATTAGACAGGCCCATAAAACAAAATGAAACTAAATGGGCACACCAGCCCAGAGGCAAGGACGTGAAGGCAGGAGGGGACAGGAAAGCTGGTAATGGGGAACCAAAGGTCGAGAATGGGAGAGTGTTGACATGTCGTGGGGTTGGCAACCCATGTCACAAAACAATATGTTTATTAATTGTTTCATGAGAAATTGAGAAACTAATTTGCTCTGTAAAGCTTCATCTAAAGTACCATTAAATAAATAAAGTTGGTGATCAGTTTTTCCATCTCGTTAAATAATTCTGTTGATATTTGGATCAGGATTGTATTATATCTTTAGACCACTTTTGCTAAGTTTTGGCAGCTTATCTTTTGAGTAATCTGAACACAGACTTTTCTAAATAAAAATATTTATGAAAAAACAGTGTTTCAGAGACAGTAGATTAGGACAAAGAGGTCTATTTCTGAAATAGAGATTCTAGAATATAACGTGAAAACTTAGTACTTAGCGATAGTTACTATATGCAGCCATTTATATCTTTTAAAATTATATTTAGGGGGCTCAAGAACATCAATAAATACATAAATAATTTGTTTTATGTGGTAGACCTCACTAGACTTGAATTTAAAATTTTCTTGCCCCCTAAAGTTGTTAATAGGATTTACTTTTTGTCAGAGGGAAAAGTTGTCCTGAGAAATTTACATGTGTGATCCTCAATCATGATGAATGGAACTAGCAGTGCTAAGTTTGATATTGACTGTTCTGCCCTTAATATGGATGATACTGATGTATCCTTGGAATGTGTAACCTGATGAAGAGATTCTTGAAGATCCTGGAGTAGATAGTGGTGGGATTAAATCCAGATGTATTATGGCACCTGACAATAAATGAAGTTAGAAACACTTGAAAGTCAAACGTTTTTGAGTGTCTCAGAAGCCACTGCAATTTTCAGAGAAGCTGGACAGGGTGAATTCTAAATCATATGCAATTATCTAATCACATCTAATTATTCAGATTGATTTATTGTTATAAATCATTTACTTTGTGACTTGTTTTACTTATGTGGTAGGGTGGCATTGTTGAAGTTTAATTAAGGTAATTTTTCTCCTATTATTTTCTTTTGCTCTTTGAACTCTGATTAACTCAAGTGGTTGTCTTTGTTCAAGAACAGCCTGATACAGCAGAAATGCAAAGAGAAAAAGAAAATGAAATCACTGTTGTTTTTTAATTTAAAAACCTAATGTCTCAGTGAAATGGAAAGCACTCATGCAAATAGACAATTGCTGTAGGAGAATATATGGAAGAAAGAGAACAGATTCTCATACAGGAGTCAAGATAAGCATCCTAGATTTGGAGAGTTTGGGAGACAATAAAGGAAATGTGACCAATGCCAGGACAGTCACAGAGATGTGAGAGAGTCCCATATGTGGAGGGGCCAAGTGTAAATAATGGTCAGCATTCAGAGTGATCTCAGCCTCAAGCAGCCACTTGAGGAAGTACCATCCATCACCCACATATGGGAGCAAAACACCTAGCCACACAGAACCCCTAGGCTCTAGTACACACATCTCTTATGCCAACTATTGAATATAACTTCACTCTCCATTGACCAAGAAGACATCCCTTGGCAGTAGGCAGGGTGCTTTCTTTTAGACTGTCTGGAAACAGTGAAACCATATGACGCTCCCTGGTCCCCATCCAACTCACCCTGTGTAGAAAGCTTCCTCCGAATTTCTCAGAACATGTGAGGGAAGCAGGACACACCAGATACCAGGTGGGAGAAAATGTCATGGAAGAAGAAGCATCCTCCCTATGGCTGCCTGCCAACCCTGTCAGTCCACAGCCGCATAGCACTCCTGACCCTGTTACATGTATAATCAAACTACTTGGTCCAGAAAAACTCAAGAAACAAACCGCCTCACTAACATATTCATTTTTCATAAATTATTTGTGCTGCCTGATGCCATCACTGCTATGGCAAAGCTACTTGCCGCTGGCCTCTACTGTGAAGGAAAATCATCAGGTGAAAGGCTCTGAGAATTCAAATCTCCAACCCACATTTCTTCACCTTGACAATACAACATTCTACATGATACTTAAAATAGGCCTGTGTTTGAATCTAGACCAGACCAGTGGTTCTTACAGAATTCCCTGGGGAACTTTGTAAAAATGTAAATGGGAAAACTGCATTAGTTTGGGTTTGGTTTGGGGAGGGAGGCAGCCTTCTGCATTTCTATAACATTCCCAGACAATTGTGATGACCACGTGCACTTTGGAAGCAGTGATCTTGACAACTGTCCTCCAGGACAGTATCAACACCTTGGAGCTCACAATGAGCACACTGGATCATCAAAACACTGAAAAAAGGAAGGATATGGATTGTGTTAGTGTTGGCTTTGGAGACTAAAAAAGTAATTGTACAGTTGCAGTTGTAGTTAGCTATTATTAAATGTGTTTTATTCTCCAAGCTCTGTACTATGAGCCTTATGTAATCGTTACACTGGTTCCATAATATTACTATCTTTCCTTTGGAATGAGAAAACTGAGGCTTAAAGGTATTCTCATGTTCACTCAGCATGTAAATGACAGTGTCAGGAATCACGCTCAGATCTGCAAAAGTCAAGTTCTCACTCTTAGCTACTATGTAATATAGCCTTAATATTTTATACCCTAAAACTTTCCTTTACAAACAGCAGTTACATAATGAGGTTGAAAATAAAAGAAAGAATTAAAAAATTAAAATATCCCTTACGCAGTTAACTAATGATAATATTTTGAAATATTCTTACATCGTCTATATATAGCTTTTATTTTTGATGTGAGATATATATATATGCATATATATATATATATATATATATTCTGCTTAAAAACAGTATTTACCCTTACAACATCTATAAAAGTTACACCCTCAATGGTTGCCTAATTTCCCATTATCATAATGTAACTATGGCCTCTTTAACTGTTTCCAGTCTGTTATTGTAAATAACATTACACGGAGTCCCCGATCCACAACAGAGTTCTGTTCTGACAGTTTCTCTGTCATAAATCAGTTCTCAAGTAAGTCAAATACTACATTTTTTAAAAATGTTTTCATTATTGTTGCCTTTTATTATCAGTATCTTTATAAATATGATCTTTATTTGTTCTTAAAGTTGGTATGAGAATAATAACATCGGCAAATTACATGCTGCAACATTGTATATAGTACATATTACTAACAATAAGATGTACAAAAAAAAAAAAGGGCCGTTGTAAACGCGGTTCATCCTAACTCAAATACGTTGTAAATCATAGACTACCTGAATACAGTTCCTTAAAAACTAAATAAGAATTTGAAAACATATGTATAAATATATGTATAAATGTATATTGTTGTTGTTAGGTGCTATCCAGTCGCTTCCAACTATGTACAACAGAAAGAAACACTGCCAGATCCTGCCATCCTCGCAATTGTTGCTATGTTTGAGCCCTTTGTGTTTGATGTTTGAGCCACTGTGTCAACCCATCTCATCGAGGGTCTTCCTCTTTTTTGAAGACCCTCTACTTTACCAAGCATGATGTTCTTCTCCAGAGACTGGTCCTTGCTGATAACATATCAAAGTATGTAAGACCAAGTCTTGCCATCCTGGTTTCCAAGGACACTCTGGCTCTATTTCTTCCAAGACAGACTTGTTCATTCTTCTGGCAGTCCATGGTGTAATCAATATTCTTTGCCAACACCACAATTCAAAGGCATCAATTCTTCTTCCGTCTTCCTTATTCATTGTCCAGCTTTCACATGCATAGGAGGTGATTGAAAATATCATGGCTTGGGTCAGCTTTATTAATATATATAATCTCTTGTTATTTGTTTTCAAGTCAATTCCAAATCATGTTGACCCCATGTGTGTCAAAGTATAACTGTACTCCATAGGGTTTTCAATGGCTGATATTTCAAAAGTAGATTCCCAAACCTTTCTTCCCAGGTACCTCTGGTGGACTCAAGCTGCCGATCTTTCCTTAGCAGCTGTGCACATTAACCATTGTAGGAGTCCATGTATACATATATATCTATTCATTTTTGTCCAAATATATTATTACATTAAGATATATTGTATATATTATGTGCTATATTAGGATTATATATCATACTAGGATATATTAGGCCATACTCCTACAAGGTTATTTACTTAAAACAAACAAATGATTTAAAAATTCTAGATACATTATATAAAACTGCTTTCTAGAAAGGCTTATCAACTCATAATTAGTAGTTATATAAAGTGACTTCCATTATATTTATTCCTTCATTGAATAGTGTAATTTTTTTTATCCTTGCTAATTTAATTAAGTGGTGTATTGAGATTGTAGTTTTCATGTTTCTTCTTCTTGCATAAATTATGTTTGTGTCCTTTGCTTTTTCCTCAGGATTTTCAAATGATAGTAATAACAGCAGCCACTGTTTACATTTTATGGCTCAGTTACTATATAATAGGCACCATCTAAACGCTTTCTATAAATGACCTAGTGTGCTCCCCACAACAGTAGTGTAAACGTTCTTGTTATCCCATTTTATGTATTAGGCAACTGAAGTCCAGAAAGGTGACACTACACAGCTACTATGCAATCTTTTTATATTACAGTGATCAACAATTTTTCTACAATAGTTTTTTTCTAGAGAATTTTCCAAGTTTGTTATTTATCATTCAATTTTATTCACAATTTTTTATTTGTTGGCAGAAATTACAAATTTTATGTGATCAAATTATCAGCTTATTTAAGATTACTTCCTTTGCTTCAATGATTAAAAAGTAACTTCTCTACTTTGAAAATAAATGTTCTCCCATAGTTCTAGCTCTTATCGCTTCATTCATTTCTTTCATATACATGAAATGCAATCTATTAAATGATATGAGAAGGTAATCTAAACTAATTTTTCCATAAATAACTTATAATTTAAAATCAATCTACTGAAGTTTCGTATTGGTCTGTGATGGTTTCTTTATTTTACGCTAAAGTGAAATATACACATTGTTGTGATTGAATTGTGTCCCCCCTAAAATGCATGGTAAAGTCCTGGCTCCTGTACCTGTGGATGTGATTCTGTTTGAAAATAGCATGTCTTCGTTATGTTAATTAGCTCATACCCACTTTATCACTTTATCACTTCTGAGCTATAAAAAAAGCATACTAGACACAAAGACACACACTGGGGGAAGAAGAACACCAAACAACACCAAAAAACATCAGGGAACGCCAGGAAATCCCAAGGCTACGGACAAGGAACAACCCTTTCTTAAAGTTGATGCCCTGATTTGGACTTCTAGCCTCCAAAACTGTGATAAAATAAATTTTTGTTTCTTAAAGTTGCCCACTTGTAGTATTTGTGTTACAGCAGCACTAGGAAACTAAACATGCATTCTATTACGTTCTTTAATTTCATTTTGAAGCCATATCACACCATTTCATTATTATAGTACTGTAAAGATTTGAATACCTTTTAGGGTGATCTCAAGGATTCTGATCAATGTTCAATCTGACAGAATTTTCTCTCAAAAAGGGAAAAAGAAACAGTAGTGATGAAAACACACACACAGTGCAAAGCAGAGACAAGTAAAATAAATGAGATAAGCATTGTTTAAAATTTATGCCGTCTTACTGTGAACAAACTCACACGCATGCAAGTACTTCCTATGTAAAGAAAACTATTTTGTAACTGTTCCAGGAGACAAGCTTGTAATGGTACACAGAACTGATATTTCTTTACTTAGAAGTTACAAGTGTGAAAGTCATTATAAGAAAAAACTTGCACATGCATAAAAAACCTTATATTCTGAATAAAATCTTGCTATTAAATTTGTATTATGTGTTATAGAACCGGTGCAAAATACCATATGCCCTTAATTAAAATCAAGACACTTAATACTGGTGAATTACATTATCAAAAATAATTGACTTTACAAGAAAAAAATCACTTTATCTTTTCAAATATGTATCGAGTACAGGTATTAGGAATAAAAAGATAAAGAATTCATGGCTCCTGTCTTGAAAAACCTCATAGTCTAGAAAGACTGAAAGCAAGTTAAACATAATGTACATGTGCTATGGTTAAGTAATAATAATGGATTAAAAGATCTGATACAAAGGCGGAAATGTCCAGCTAAGGGAAAGGTAAAAAAGAATCAGAGAAAGCTTCTTAGAGGCAGTGATACTGGAGTACAGCACAGTATAATACTACAGATAATTTGCATTGGTGTGTATCATACAAATTACATATCAGAAGTCTCCGTGATTGCCTTTTCTTATTTTATGTCGCTACCATCTTACTAGGGAGCCCTAGTGGTACAGTGGTTAAAGCGCTCCGCTGCTGACCAAAAGGTTGGCAGTTGGAACCCACTAGCCGCTCCTTGGGAAAAAGATGTGTTAGTCAGCTTCTATAAAGATTACTGCCTTGGAAAACCTATGAGGCAATTCTACTCTGTCCTGTGGGGTCACTAGGAGTTGAAATGGGCTCCACAGCAGTGGGTTTGGTTTGGTTTCGTTTGATACTCTCTTACTTACCAAGAATTTTTCTAATATTTGAAATTTTTGTCAGCTTACAATACTTTAATTTCCAATGTTGACATTTTGCTGCCAAAAAATGATATATTACCCAGTGATACCCTATTTGTATGCAAGAGACAAACGGTCTCTGGGTTACACAACAGGAATTTTGTCAAACTTAGAATATCATTATCACCACTAAATTCTTTTCTCCTCTATATGCAGGATTAAGTGGACCAAATAGGAGCATAGATTACTTGTGTTTTATAACTAAACAATCAATTCAAATGTGCAAGGATTTGTTGAGCTTTTACTATATGCTTGGGAATGTGCTCTGTGCTGAGGATAAAAAATTCATGATACATAGTCCTAAGTAAGAAGAACCTCTTTCTCTGTTGGATGCTTAAATAGATCACATGATAGTGTTTATAAAATAATTAAACACAAACATTCTGTGCTGCCACAGGCAAAGCAGACCTTACTTCAGGAAGTGTTTCTACCCAATGGGGAAATTCATATGCAATTTAAATCTTAATCAGGAAATGACCCTTCAGGCCAAAAAAGGATTTTAACTCCAGCATCACTACCCCCAGATTATCTAATATGCATAACCCAGACATAGAGCAGAGCATCCAGAAACTGAGAAAAGATCATCCTAAGTGACTAAGTAAATAACAGTGGATATTTCGGTTTTATTGCAGAAAACAAAGTTTTGCATAAATCAATTGATACAGCCAGTACTGAAAGTAAACTTTGGAGTAATGGAAAAATTGAACAAGAGCTCTGTAGCAAATAATATGTCATCCTAATGCAAACAGCTTAGGATAAGCATGTCTAGGACATAGAATACATACAAAACTGAAAGAATAGAATTAGGGCATATGTTTAATGAGGAAGCACTAAAAACCCATACCAGAATCACTTTACTGTAAGGATTTTAGTGTTTACTGCACATTCTCAGTAGGAATAAACAGAGTGTGAGTCACCATAAAGGCAAGAAAATGACCTCCTCAACAGTCCTGGTTACAGAATTGCAAGTGAACTACATAGGATGGACCTATTATTTAAAGTCAAGATTTTGATACTCTATAATGGGTTAAATCAGGTAAGCAGCCCATCTGTCGCTCATATGCCATCCTAATAAGCCTGCTGCTTCAGTAGGCTACATGTTACATTCCCGTGCAGGAATATCACTATTTTTTTTGGAACTTAGCTGAAATTGTTTTGATCACTTATAGTGATGGCGTCAGGTCAAACACCTACAATATCGTTTAAGAAGGTGCACTCCATCCTGTTTATACCTCTTCCTTCTATTTCAGGTGACAAATATGTAGCATGCTACCATTATTATAAAATGCTACTGGAAAATTGCAACAATAATAGATTTTAGCCTAGTTGAAGGATCCTACTGTTCAGAACATTCATCAGACTTCTGAGGGCTTCTTAGGCTGAGGGAGGTTTCAGAGAGGGTGTTCTGATGAGGCACAATATAGCTATCCAATTTAAGTAAAGCCCCACATTGTTCTGAATTACTCCTAATACCTACATATCCCCTGTGAGGCTATATCTCAGCATTTGGGGCAAGAAATACACAAAAGCCCCGTGAGTACTGGAACCAGGGACTAAAGAGTCAGGAATCAACCGAATTTGCTCTCCTTAGCCTACATAGCTGCTCTCTCTCTCTTTCTCTCCACACCACAGCCCCCCCCGCCCAATGCCTTACCCACTTTCCACATTGTTGTTGTTGTTAGGTGTCCTAAAGTCACTTCTGACTCATAGCAACCCTATCTACAACAGAACGAAACCCTGTCTGTTCCTGCACCATCCTCACAATTGTTGCTACGCTTGAGTCCATTGTTGCAGCCACTGTGTCAATCAGTCTCGTCGAGGGTCTTCCTCTTTTTTGCTGACCCTCTACTTTAACAAGCATGATGTCCTTCTCCAAGGACTGGTCCCTCCTGGTAACGTGTCCAAAGTGCGTGAGACAAAGTCTCCCCATCCTCGCTTCCAAAGAGCATTCTTGTTGTACTTCTTCCAAGACAGATTTGTTCATTCTTCTGGCAGTTCATGGTATATTCAATATTCTTCGCCAACACCATAATTCAAAGACATCAATTCTTCTTTGGTCATTGCCCAGATTTCACGTGCATTATAAGGCGATTGAAAATATCATGGCTTGGGTCAAGTGCACCTTAGTCCTTAAAGTGACATCTTTGCTTTTTAACACTTTAAAGAGGTCTTTTACAACAGATATCCCCAATGCAATACGTCTTTTGATTTCTTTCTTTTTGTTTGTTTATTGTTGTAGTTTAAATGAAGTTTACATCTCAAATTAGTCTCCCATACAAAAATTTATGCATACATTGTTATGTGAGCCTAATTGCTCTCCCTATACCATGACAGCACACTCCCCCTTTCCACCCCTGATTCGCCATGTCCATTCAATCAGCTCCTAACCCTCTCTGCCTTCCCATTTCACCTCTGGACAGAAGCTGTCCATTTAGTCTTTTGTATCTACTTGATACACAGTACAGTCCAATCCCTGTCTGAAGAGTTGGCCTTAGAAACTGTTTTAGTTCTGGGCTGATAGGGAAGCTTGCTACCACCAATGACCACCCTGACAGGGAACACAACAGAGAGTCCCTGATGGAGCAGGAGAAAGGTGAGGTGCAGAACTCAAATTCTAGTAAGAAGATCAGACTTAATGGTCTGAATGAGACTGGAGGAATCCCGGAAAACATGGCCCCTGGATCTTCTTTTGATTTCTTGACTGCTGCTTCCATGGGTGTTAATTACAGATCCAAGTAAAATGAAATCCTTGACAAACTCAATCTTTTCTCAACTTATCGTGATGTTTCTTCTTGGTCCAGTTGTGAGGATTTTTGTTTTCTATATGTTGAAGTGTAATCCATACTAAAGGCTGTAGTCTTTGATCTTCATCAGTATGGGCTTCAAGTCCTCTTTGCTTTCTGCCAGCAAGGTTGTGTCATCTGCATATCATAGGTTGTTAATAAGTCTTTCACTAATTCTGATGTTACATTCTTCTTCGTATTGTCCATTTTCTCAGATTATTTGCTCTTCATACAAATTGAATAAGTATGGTGAAAGGATACAACCCTGACACACATGTTTCCTGATTTTAAACCACTCAGTATCCCCGGCTGTTCCAGTGACTGCCTCTTGGCCTATGTACAAGTTCTGCATAAGCACAATTAAGTGTTCTGGAATTCCCATTCTTTGCAATGTTATCCATAACTTATTATGATCCATAAAGTAGAATGCATCTACATAGTTAATAAAACACAGGTAAACATTTTCTGGTATTCTCTGTTTTTAGCCAAAATCCATCTGACATCAGCAATGACATCACTGGTTCCACGTACTCTTCTAAATCCAGCTTGAATTTCTGGCAATTCCCCGTAGATGTACTGATGGAACAGCTTTTGAATGATCTTCAGCAAAATTTTATTTGCATGTGACAGTAAAGATTTGATGTTGTTGTTAGGTGTCATCAAATCTATTCCAACTCAAGCAACCCTATGTACAACAAAACACTGCCTGGTCCAGTGCCATCCTCACAATCATTTTATGCTTGAGCTCATTGACGCAGTCACTGTGTCAATCCATCTTGTTGAGGGCCTTCCTCTTTTATTCTGACAATCTATTTTACCAAGCATGATGTCCTTCTCCAGGAACTGGTCTCTGTTGATAACATGTCCAAATTATGTGAGACAAAGTCTCGTCATCCTTGCTTCTAATGAGCATTCTGGCTGTACTTCTTCCAAGACAGATTTGTTCATTCTTCTGGTAGTCCATCGTATATTCAATATTCTTCACCAACACCATAATTCAAAGGCATCAATTCTTAGGTTTTCCTTATTCACTGTCGAGCTTTCACATCTATATGAGGCAATGGAAAACACTACGTCTTGAGTCAGGTGTACCTTAGCCCTTAAAGTGACACCTTTCCTTTTCAACACTTTAAAGAAGTCTTTTGCAGCAGATTTGTCAAATGCAATGCATCACTTGATTTCTTGACCACTGCTTCCATTGGTATTTATTGTGGATCCAAGTAAAATGAAATCCTTGACAACTTTAATCTTTTTTCAATTTATCATGATGTTGCTTATTGGTCTAGTTGTGAGGATTTTTGTTTTCTTTATGTTGAGGTGTAATCTATACTGAAGGCTGTAGTCTTTGATCTTCATCAGTAAGTGCTTCAAGTCCTCTTCATTTTCAGCAAGCCAGGTTGTGTCATCTGCATATCACAGGTTGTTGATGAATCTTCCTCAATCCTGACGCCCCATTCTCTTTATTATAGTCCAGCTTCTCGGATTATTTGCTCATCATACAGATTGAATAAGTATGGTGAAAGGATACAAACCTGATGCACACTTTCCTGACTTTAAACCATGCAGTACCACCTTGTTCTATTCCAGTGACTGCTTCTTGTTCTAATACACGTTCCTAATGAGCACAGTTAAGTTCTCTGGAATTTCATTTCTTCACAATGTTATTCATAATTCTTTATGATCCACACAGTCGAATGCCTTTGCATAGTCAATAAAACACAGGTAAACATCTTTCTGGTATTCTCTGCTGTGAGCCATAATCCACCTGACATTAGCAATGATATCCTTTGTTCCACGTCCTCTTCCGAATCTAGATTGAATTTCTGGCACTTGCCTGTTGATGTACTGCTACAACTTCCCTTGACTGATCTTTAGCAAAATTTTACTGTTTGTGTGATATTAATGATACTGTTTGTTAATTTCTGCAGTCTATTGAATCACTTTTCTTTGGAATGCGTACAAATATGAATCTCTTCCTGTCGCTTGACCAGGTGGTTGTCTTCCAAATTTCTTGACATAGACAAGTGAGCCCTTCCAGGGCTGCATCTGTTTGTTGAAACATCTCAGCTGGTATTCCATCAATTCCTAGAGCCTTGTTTTTTGCCCAAGCCTTCAGTGCAGCTTGGAGCTCTTCCTTCAGTGCCATTGGTTCTTGATCATATGCTACGTCCTTAAATGGTTGAATGTTCACCAATTATTTTCAGTACAGTGACTCTGTGGATTCCTTCCATCTTCTTTTGATGCTTCCTGCGTAGTTTAATATTTTCCCATTGGAATCCTTGAATATTGCAACTCATGGCTTGAAGTTTTTCTTCAGTTCTTTCAGCTTGAGAAATGATGAATGTGTTCTTCCCTTTTGGTTTTCTATCTCCAGGTCTTTGCACATTTCATTATAATACTTTACTTTGTCTTCTTACTCTTTGGAATCTTCTGTTCAGCTCTTTTACTTCATCATTTCTTCCTTTCACTTTAGCTACTCTAAGACCAAGAGCAACTTTCAGGGTCTCTTCTGACATACATTTTGGTCTTTTCTTTCTTTCCTGTCTTTTTAATGACCTCTTGCATTCTTCATGTATGATGTCCTTGATGTCATTCCACAACTCGACTGGTCTTCAGTCAGTTGTGTTCAATGTGTCAAATCTATTCTTGAGATGGTCTCTAAATTCAGATGAGATATACTCCAGGTCGTACTTTTGCCTTCATGGACTTGTTCTAATTTTCTTCAAGTTCAACTTGAACTTGCATATGAGCAATTGATGGTCTGTTCCTCAGTCAGTCCCTGGCCTTGTTCTGTCTGATGATATTGAGCTTTTTCATTGTCTCTTTCGACAGATGTAGCCGATTTGATTCCTGTGTATTCTATCTGGTGAGGTCAATGTGTATAGGCACCATTTATGTTGTTGAAAAAAGATATTTGGAAAGAAGAAGTCATTGGTCTTGCAAAATTCTGTCATGTGATTTCCAGAGTTGTTTCGATCACCAAGGACATATTTTACAATAACCAATCCTTCTTTTTTGTTTCCAGCTTTCACATTCCAATTGCCAGTAATTATCAATGCATTCTGATTGCATGTTTGATCAATTTTAGACTGCAGAAGTCGGTAAAAATCTTCAATTGCCTCATCTTTGGCATTAGTGGAATTAGAGTACATTTGGATGATAATTTTATTAATTGGTCTTTCTTGTAGGTGTATGGATATTATCCTATCCCTGACAGTGTTGTACTTCAGGATAGATCTCAAAATTTTCTTTTTGAAGATGAATGTATCCACGTTTCTCTTCAATTTGTCATTCCCCGCATAGTAGACCATATGATTGTCTGATTCAAAATGGCCAGTACCAGTCCATATCAGTTCACTGACGCCTAGGATATCAGTCTTTATGCATTCCATTTCATTATTGACAACTTTCAGTTTTCCTAGATTCATACTTCGTATAGTCCACTTTCAGATTATTATTGTATATTTGCAGTTGTTCTCACTTTGAGTCATGCCACATCAGCAGATGAAGGTCCCAAAAGCTTAACTCCATCCACATCATTAAGGTTGACTCTAGTTTGAGGAGGCAGCTCTTCTGCAGTCATATTTTGAATACCTTCAAACCTGAGGGGCTCATCTTCTGGCTTTATATCAGACAATGTTTTGCTGCTATTTGTAAAGTTTTCACTAGTCAATTATTTCAGAAGTAGACTGCCAGGTCTTTCTTCCTAGTCTGTCTTAGTCTGGAAGGTCTGCTGAAACCTGTCCACCAAGGGTAACCTTACTGTTATTTGAAATACTGGTGGCAAAGCTTCCAGTATCACAGCAACACAAAAGCCATCACAGTACGATAAACTGACACATATGTGGTGGATATTAATGATATTGTTCGATAATTTCCACATTCTATTTCATCACCTTTCTTTGGAATGGGCACTAATATGGATCTCTTCCTGTTGGTTTTCCAGGTAGCTGTCTTCCAAGTTTCTTGGCATAGATGTATGAGCACCTCCAGCACTGCATCAGTTTGTTGAAACATCTCCATTTGTATTTTCTCAATTCCTGGATTCTTGTTTCTCAGCAATGCCTCTAGTGCAGCTTGGACTTCTTCCTTCAGTACCATCTGTTCTTGATCATATACTGCCTCCTGAAATTGTTGAACTTCAAACAATTATTTTTTGGTACAGTGACTCTGTATTCCTTCCATCTTCTTTTGATCCTTCCTGCTTTATTCATTATTTTACCCATGGAATCCTTCAGTATTGCAACTTGAAACTTGAATGTTTTCACCTGTTCCTTCAGCTTGAGAAATGATGAACATGTTCGTCCCTTTTGGTGTTCTAACTCCAGGTCTTTGCACATTTCATTATAATACTTTATTTTGTCTTCTTGAGCTGCCCTTTGAAATCTTCTGTTCAGCTCTTTTACTTCATCATTTCTTCCATTTGATTTAGCTACTCTGTGTTCAAGAGCAACTTTCAGAGTTTCTTCTGACATGCATTCTGGTCTTTTCTTTATTTCTTGTCTTTTTAATGACCTTTTGCTTTCTTCATGTATGATGTCCTTGATGTCATCCCACAGCTCGTCTAGTTTTCAATCATTAGTGTTCAATGTGTCAAATTTATTCTTGAAATAGTCTCCAAATTCAGGTGGGATTTGCTCAAGGATGTATTTTAGCATGGACTTGTTTTAATTTTCTTCAGCTTCTATTTGAACTTTCATAGACACAATAGATGGCCTGTTCCATAGTTGGTCCCTGGCCTTGTTCTGACTGATGGTATTGAGCTTTCCCATCATCTCTTTCCACAGATATAGTTAATTTGATTCTTGTGTTTTCTATCTGGTGAGGCTCACATGTACAGTTGCAGTATATGTTGTTTAAAATAGGTATTTATAATGAATAAGTCATTGGTTTTGTAAAATTCTATCTTGTGATCTATCACCAAGGTCATATTTTCCAACTACTGACTCTTCTTCTTTGTTTTCAACTTTCCCATTCCAATCACCGGTAATTATCAATGCATCTTGATTGCATATTTGATTAATTTTAGACTACAGAAGTTGGTAAAACTCTTCAATTTTCTCATCTTTGGCATTAATGGTTGGTGTGTAAATTTGAATAATAGTCATATTAACTGGTTTTCCTTGTAGGCATGTGGATATTATTCTATCACTGACAGGGTTGTACTTCAAGATAGATCTTGAAATGTTCTTTTTGACGATCAACATGATGCCATTCCTCTTCAATTTGTCATTCCCAGCATAGTAGCCCATATGATTGTCTGATTCAAAATGGTCAGTAGTAGTCCATTTCAGTTCAGCAACACCTAGGATATTGTTCTTTATGCGTTTCATTTCATTATTGACAACTTCCAATTTTTGTAGATTCATACTTCATACATTTCACATTCCAATTATTAATGGATGTTTACAGCTGTTTCTTCTCATGTTGAGTCTTGCCATATCAACAGATGAAGGTCCCAAATGCTTTACTCCATCTGTGTCATTAAGTCAACTCTACTTTGAGGAGGCAGCTCTTCCCCAGTAGTATTTTCAGTACCTTCCAACCTGAAGGGCTTATCTTCCAGCACTATAGCAGACAATGTTCCACTGCTATTGATAAGGTTTTCACTGGCCAATTTTTACAGAAGTAGACAGCCAGTCTTCTTCCTAGTCTATCTTAGCCTGGAAGCTCTGCTGAAACCTATCTGTCAAGGGTGACCCTACTGGTATTTGAATACCGGTGGCAAAGTTTCCAGTATCACAGCAAAACACAAGCTACCACAGTACAACAAACTGACAGACAAACTGACAGACACCTGTTAGTTTTCCATTTGTTGTTATTGTTAGGTACTATAGAGTTGGTTCTGACTCATAGTGACTCCATGTACAACAGAAAGAAACACTGCCCGGTCTTGTACCATCGTCATGATCATTGTTATGCTTAAACCCATTGTTGCAGCTACTGTGTTAATACATCTTGTTAAGGGCCTTCCTCTTTTTTTCTGACTGTCTACTTTACCAAGTATGTTGTCCTTCTCCAGGGACTGGTCGTTTCTGATAACATGTCCAAAGTAAGTGAGATGAAGTCTCACCATCCTCCCTTCTAAGGAGCATTCAGGCAGTACTTCTTCCAGGACAGATTTGTTCGTTCTTTTGGCAGTCCATGTTATATTTAATATTCTTCTCCAACACCATAGTTCAAAGGTGTCAATTCTTCTTTGGTCTTTCTTATTCATTATCCAACTTTTGCATGCTTGTGAGGTGATTAAAAACACCATGGCTTTGGTCAGGCACCACAACTTGGTCCTTAGAAAGTGGCATCTTTGCTTTTTAACACTTTAAAGAGATCTTTTGCTGCAAATTTGCCCAAGGCAATGAGTTGTTTGATTTCTTTTCTTTTTTTTAAATTGTACTTAGTTGAAAGTTTAAAGCTCAAGTTAATTGCTCATACAAAAATTTATACTCATATTGTTTGTGACATGAGTTGCAATTTCCACAATATGACGGCATGCTCCCCCTTTCCACCCCAGTTCCCTGTGTCCATTCAACCAGTTCCTATCCCTTCCTGCCTTCTCATCCTGTCTCTGGTCAGCAGCCACCCATTTGGTCTCGTGTATCTGATTAAACTAAGAAGCACACTACTCATGAGTATTATTTTTTGTTATATAGTCCTGTCTAATCTTTGTCTAAAGAGTAGGCTTCAGGAATGTTTTCAGTTCTGGGTTAATAGAGTGTTCAGGGGCCATAGTTTTGGGGTTCCTCTAGTCTCTGTCAGACCATTAAGTCTTGTCTTTTTACAAGAATTTGAGTTCTGCTGTGCACTTTTCTCCTGCTGCATCTGGGACTCTCTGTTGTATTCCCTGTCAGGGTGGTTATTGGTGGTAGCAAGGCACCATCTAGATCTGGTGGAGTCAGTGAGTTATGTGGACCTTTAGTCTCTTGGGCTGATATTTTCTTTGTGTCTTTGGTACTCTTCATTCTCCTTTGATCCAGGTCAATAGGGACCAATTGATGATAATGTGTCATTTGATTTCTTGACTACTGCTTCCATGGATGCTGCTTATGGATCAAAGTAAAATGAAATCTTTGAAAACTTCAATCTTTTCCCCATTTATTAAGATGTTGCTTATTGGTCCAGTTGTGAGGATTTTTATTTTCTTTATGTTGAGGTGTAATCCATACTGAAGGCTGTAGTCTTTGACCTTCATCAGTATGTGCTTTAAGTCCTCTTCACTTTCAGCAAGCGAGGTTGTGTTATCTGCATATCACAGGTTGTTAATGAGTCTTCCTCCAATCCTGATGCCCATTCTCCTTCATACAGTCCAGCTTCTTGGATTATTTGCTTAGCGTACAGACTGAATAAGTATGGTGAAAGGATACAACCCTGATGCACACTCTCATGACTTTAAACCACATAGTATCCCCTTGTTCTGTTAAGATGACTGCCTCTTGGTCTATGTACAGGTTACTCATGAGCACAATTAAGTGTTCTGGAATTCCTATTTGTCATGGATTGACTTGTGTCCTCCCAAAACATGTGTCAACTTGGGTAGGCCATGTTTCCCAGTATTGTGTGATTGTTCACCATTTTGTCATCTGATATGATTTCACTATGTGCTATAAATCCTACGTCTATAACGTTAACGATGTAGAATTAGAGGCAGTTATGTTAATGAGGCAGGATTCAATCTACATGATTGTTTGTGTCTTAAGTCAATCTCTTTTGAGATATAAAAGAGAGAAGGAAGCAGAGAGGCATGGGGGTCTCATACCACCAAGATGTAAGAGCCAGGAGAAGACCGTGTCCTTTGGACCTGGGGTCCCTGAGTTGAAAAGCTCCTCGACCAAGGCAAGATTGATGACAAAAACCTTCCCCCAGAGCAGACAAAAAAAGAAAACCTTTGCCTAGTGCTGGTGCCCTGCATTCATACTTCTAGTCTTCTAGACTGTGAGACAATAAATTTCTCTTTGTTAAAGTCATCCACTTGTGGTATTTCTGTTATAGCAATACTAGATAACTAAGACGAAGGCACCATTCTTTGCAATGTTACCCATAATTTGGTATGATCCACACAGTAGAATGCCTTTGCATAGTCAATAAGACACAAGTAAACATCTTTCCGGTATTCTCTGCTTTCAGCCAAGATCCATCTGACATCAGCAATGATATCCTTCATTCCCCATCCTCTTCTGAATCCAGCTTAAAATTCTGTTTCAACAAATGGATGCAGTGCTGGAAGTGCTCACTCATCTATGCCAAGAAGTTTGGAAAAGAGCTACCTGGCCAACTGCCTGGAAGAGATCCATATTTATGCCTATTCCGAAGAAAAGCAATCCAACAGAATGTATAAATTATTGAACAATATCATTAATATCACATCCAAGTAAAATTTTGCTGAAGATCATTCAAAAGCAGTTACAGCCGTCCATTGACAAGGAACTGCCAGAAATTTCTGCATTAGTTCTCTCTATATCAGTATGAATATAGCACCTCACAGAGCATTCTACAGTGCTTCTCAGATAAAGCAATTGATTGAGACGTATCCAGTCTCCCCAAGTCATACATATTCCAAATACTAGATAGAATATAATGGGCCCAGCATGGGTAATGTGTCCCTTGCTCATTCAGTCAAGCGCAGGTAAGATAGTACTAAATGTATGGAAAAGAAAGTTCTTTGCTCTAAAGCCATAAAAAAGTGTTGAGATATGAAATAATCTGGCTTTTTGTGTGCTACCATTATTGATGAGGAGCACTGGCGGCACAGTGCTTAAGAGCTCAGCTGATAACCAAAATGTTGGCAGTTTGAATCCACCAGCTGCTCCTTGGAACACTATGGGACAGTTCTACTCAATCCTGTAAGGTTGCTGTGAGTTGGCATCAACTCTGCGGCAATGGTTTAGTTTGATTTTTTTGGTTATTGATGATATCAGATATGAGTAAAACCTCTTGATGTACTATATGATTTAGTCCTCCTCTTAACTTGACGTAGTCATGCTATAAAACCAAGAGGTCGGACTAAGGAGCTTTAAGATTTTTTTCAAGAATTGATACGAAGCCATAAAATTCATAATGATGAAATAATATTAATAGCAGTAATATTAATTACATAATAAATTATTCATAAATATTAATTTAATGAACTGACTAGTTGTAGAATGAGCCATTGAACACTTTCCATATAAAAAACACTTTGATATATGTGTTACATTATAAATTACATATTATATGTTATATATTGCATATTATGTATGTTCTATTAAATACTACGTATTTTATAGTATATATTTTTCCACATATATAATATATGCTGTGATTGTATATCATATAATTTTTAAAACAACTTTATGAGGTAAGTGCAAATTTATCACAAATAAACAGTAAGATAACTGATATTTAAAAATTTCCTTTGATCAAGACTATACAGATAGTAAGTTATACTGCAGAATACCAAAATAACTTCTTTTTAATGTAAGTATGTCTTATTATATTACTTTAGAATAGCTGTCAACTTTGTTCTAAGCTTTTTAATTTTTTTTTAATTAGTTAAGGTTTTCAACATTTAAATGATCAAGGAAATAAGTTCATAGATACGAGCTCAATTTTGATTTATTTCCATTACATTTTGGTTAGAATTTATGTATATAAATATATATACACGTAAATATATACATATATACATTCACAAATATATACATATACACATTTACAAATATATACATACTTGCATGTTCTGACTCATAACAATCCTATAGGACAGAGTAAAACTGTCCCATAGGGTTTCCAAGGAGGGACAGGTGGGTTCAAACTGCCGACCTTTTGGTTAAGTTGCCAAGTTCTTAACCACTGCACCACCAGAGCTCTTTCTCTCTCTCTATATATATATGTTGTTGTTACTAGTGCTGTTGGGTCGATTCCAACTCACAGCGACCCTATAGGCTGCCCCGTAGGATTTTCTAGGTTGTAATCTTTACAGAGGGGGACCTGATGGTGCAGTGGTTAAACTCTTGGCTGCTAACTGAAAGGTTGGCAGTTTGAACCCATCACTTGCTCTGAGTGAGAAAGATGTGGCAGTCTGCATCCATAAAGATTTACAGCCTTGGAAACCCTGTAGGACAGTTCTACTCTGTCCTACAGGGTCACTATGAGTCAGAATCAACTAGACAGTGACGGGTTTGGTTTGGGGGTTTAATCTTAACAAGAGTAGATCGCCAGGTCTTTTCTCCCCAACTACCAGCCTTTTGGTTAGCAGCCCAGTGCTTAGCTATTGCACCACCAGGGTTTCTATGTTCCTACAATATGTGTATGTATATACAATGTGTATATATATATGTGTGTGTATGTGTACAATGTGTACATATATATACAATGTATATGTGTGTGCGTGTGTGTATAAATACACATACATACACAAATACATGGAGCGCTGGTGGCACAGTGGTTAAGAGCTAGGCTGCTAACCGAAAGGCTGACAGTTTGAATTCATGAGCTGCTCCTATGAGACAATTCTACTCTGTCCTATAGGGTCTCTAAGACGGAATTAACTCGATGGAAACAGGTTTTGGGTTTTTATACATATACATACATGTATATACACATATGTATGTAAATATATGTATAAGCATATACATACATATAAACATACATACACATACACAAAAATGTTTTCTAATTCACCTATCATGTTTTTAATCCTAGATGCTATATACTTTCTAGGTATATAAATTACTTCTTCATTCTTATAAAAAGTTTGTCTAAAGACGGCATTCAAAGCCTTCAAAATGTGGAGGAAGACTTTTTTTTTTTCTATATGAAAATGTGATTATATTTTCCAGTTACTGATTCTGTATGATAATGCCATGATTGTCAGCTATGAACCAGCAGACTCCTTGAGTGACTATTGTCTTACAATTCTGGTACTTATTGAAATAATACAGTGTATTATTACTTTTATGTGTGCAAGTTTTGTCTTTCAAGCAGATTCTAAGTTCCTTGATGATATGGCATTCTCTCATTCTTCCTCAAGATCTTTTATGAGAGCCTTCCAATTGTCACAGTTAGATAATATTTAGGCATAAGGACAGAAACACACACAAAAGGATATAGTAAGTAGTTGGTTTATGTCATTGCTAAATTTCACAGAAACCAAGGACAAGAAATACAGCTAGACCTCATGAGAAAAGGAGCTTTAACTGTAGAGTCGGTATAAAAGATGTCAAATGGGACTTTTTCTGATATTCTAGAATTGCAGTTAGGGCTTATTGTAAGCTAAGCTGACAAGAGGCTCTAAGTACTTTATATTTTAAAAAGAATTCCAATGTGCGAAGCACAATGGAGGCCAGATTTCTCTTCACAGAACTTACCACCACCCACCATCCTTTCCTAGTGAATAAAAAGACCTGTGGACAGAAGAGTCAGAGGGTCTTTGGTCTTGGAAAGAGTGTAGTGAAAAAGGTAAGAGGCTACTCGGCACAATACTCCCTCCCTGTCCCCCTGCTCCCCTACCTGACCATGGAAGAGAGAAAGTAAGGACTCCTTACTTACCAAAGCTAAATTTGAGGTGAGGTCCAAGAGAATCACTAGGAAAGACTGGGGATACCTCTACAAAATATACTTGATTATCTCATCCCCTGGCTGGAAGTCACTCAAACTGCAGAACTTAAAGGCCCATTATTGTGTGGTTGTTAGAGCAGAGAATATTGGAGATGTTCTTGGGGACTTTGACCTGTGTCCTCTGAGTTTGGGGTGCTATCCACTTCTTGTCTGCACATTTCTGCAGACTGAGAATCATCTGGAATGTCTCATAAAATTATGGCTTGGAGGAAACATGATGAAGCACATTTGGAAAAATAATGGAGAGGCCTTGTTCTCTTTGACCCTAAGTTGGTGAGAGAGAGAATCTCAGCAGTTCCTGAATATCTGACTGAAGGAGCAAGGGAATTAAATAGATGACAAGATGTAAAGCTGCCCAGACTGCTGCCAGGCAGAATGGTAGAATGCTTAACATAGAAAGAGTCGGAAGCTGTCCTGTTAGCAGGGTCAGATGGGGACAGAGCTGCTGTCTGGGGAGTGCCCAACAGAAGAGGGGTCTGTCCTGAAGTTGGGCCCCACTCTAAGACAACCAAACTTGCCACCTCCTCAGCAGTGTCCAGATTGGATGGAATCAGGCTCAATCAAACTGTCCAGGGATACTTTCCATCAGAAAGACATTTGTCGAGTTAAACAGAGATGCCTGTCTCATTTAATGTCTTATCTCTCCACCCCAAAGCCACCAAAGGAACAAGAGACTGGAAGGGGTGCATGTGAGTGGTGCAGGGTAGAGAGTAAGTGCTTTGAATTAGATGTGATATTTGAGTATTAAAGCTAAAATAAACTAAATTTTAGTAATTGACAGTAACCAAGAGTTATAGAATCTTTCTAAGGCAAAAGAAAGAGGGATTTGATAGAGCTCATTTGAAAAGAATAATTGAAAAAATAAAATCAATCAACATTAATTAATATAATCTAGTCTTATTAAAAGGAACCCTGGTGGTGCAGTGATTAAAGAGTTCAACCGAAAACCCAGACGTTGGTTCAAAACCACCAGCAGCTCCACAGGAGAAAGATATGGCAGTCTGCTTCCATAAAGATTTACAGCCTTGGAACCCCTATGGGGTAGCTATGAGTCGGAATCAACTTGATGGCAATGGGTTTTGGGGTTTTTTAGTCTTACTAAAGTCCATGTCTACTTCTCTCAAGGTTAGCTCATTGTTTGCCTCTTTTGTCTCAAGACTGGCACAGTCTCTCTCACTTGCTTGTTTTCTTTACCGCCCTCTCCTCTCTACTTATGTGAGTCTCTCCTGCCTGTATGTGACTTAACATGGCCCCCGGATTATATGACCCCAGTCCAAACCATCATCTCTTATGTGTTTTCTAATATACATTTTCAAGAGAAGACATTTAATTTGCTTAAGTCATGTGGTATATTGAGTGTCCTTAGGTTCATCATTGGTCAAACCAGCTGTGGCTATGGTGTGGACACAAGACACAGATAGAGCAGCAAAGATGGAGGGATGCTGTAGATTCTCTTGGAAGAAGACACAGCAGGTGGTGGTCATTGGGATTCACTTGAGTGGGTGCTCATTGAATGTTTTGTGGATCATGGTGCCTGTTGCATGAGTTGGCTTGTTGAATGTGTGTCTGCAACACTCTCAAATCACAAAGTGACTCTCTGATATTGCATCAGGGTGAATCATAATAGATCTAATTACCTACGCAGTGCCTGTGATCAAAGAGGAAGTCTTGTTAAGCAGGTCAGATATGACATCTGTTCTTGATCAAGAGAAAGAAATGAAACAAGCAAGAAAATCTTCTTTCAAATTTCTTGCTCATGATTAAGCAAAGAGCTTCAGATAAATCAAGTGGAATTGCGTTAGCAATGTACTTTTTTCCTCAAGGTGGAATATAAATATATATATATATATATATATATATATATATATATATAACAGCTGAGGGTTTTGCATATGATGTGCAACTGAGAAGACACAGATACGTGCTGGACACTGTATTTTATTGTTACTTAGCAACAGTTTCTTTCCCCTTTTAGCAACAGCAGAGAGAAGGGCTTTTTGAAAACTGAAAAGACTGCAGAACAGAAAACATCAAAGCCTTTCATATTTCCTCTGGCTGCAGGGCATATTAAAAGGAGCTAGATGCAGCACTAGAAAAAATGAAATATACTTGTTATTTAGTCATGAATATGCTCCTATTGAAATTTACCCCAAAGTTTTAGCATCTTAATCATTTAACTGTTTTACCTCCATATCATAATTAGTTAATTATTTAAAAACATAGTCCTCCTTACCAATTTATATTCATGTCAGTTCTCTCAGTATGTGTGACTCAGACTAAAAAGACATGTATCAGGAAAGGCAATGATTTCCAGCAGGTAACCTCTTATTACTTGGTTAACCAACTACACCCTGAATTTCTTATTTAGTTAAAATTTTAGAAAGATTGCAACTGTGGGTGGAGAAGAGAGAGACTGACAAACGTTTAAGTCACTGAGAATTTAGTGTTTATTTGTTGTAGAAGCTAGTTTCAATTAACTAACATCTACTAGAAAAACAAATCTTATTGAAGAAAATTTCAGATATCAGATGGTCTTATTGGAGGCAAACAGCCTTTGCATTACCTGATGAGAGTGGCTGATAGGATTGTCACAATGTTTAAAAAGTCCTACCTGGGTGGTGAAAACAGTTAATGTGCTTGCTGCTAACCAAAAGGTTGCAGGTTCCAATCCACTCAGAGGTGCCTAGGAAGAAAGGCCTAGCAATCTACTTCTGAAAGGTCAGCTATTGAAAACCATATGGAGCACAGTTCTGCTCTGACACATGTGGGGTTGCCATGAGACAAAATAGACTCAACTGCAACAGGTTATCAGACAATGAGGCTTATGCTCTTGGAGTTAAGCCCGAAATCATTTTTTTTTTGTTGTTTATATTTGTTTTTTATTTTAATTGAAGTAAATGTTACATATAAGAAAGTGCACAGATCTAAGCATATACTTACATGAGATTTGGTCAATGTAGTCACCTTTGTAATCACCATTTCAATCAAGATATCAAACATTTCTTTCTCCCAGAAAGTTCCCTCATGCCCCTTTCTAGTGGATTCATATTGCTTACTCAGCATGTTTTATCCATTTATCTGTGTTATTGAATGTATCATTAGTTTGTTTTCATTGCTGAATACTATTCCATTATTATATGGTACACCACAATTTGTTTATTGACTATTATGTTGATAGACATTTAGGTTCCTTCAAGTTTTGGACTCAGGAATGAATAAATATTCTATGAACATTTATATGTAGCTCTTTTTATGGACATAGGTCTCTACGTTTCTAGGGTAAATACTTAAAAAGTGGAATTACTGAGTCATATAATAAGTGCATGCTTGCTTTGATAAAAACCTACTGAACAGTTTTTCGGAGAGGTTGTATTATTTTACACTTCCAAGCAGTGTATGATAGTTCAGAATACTCCATATTGTCACCAATACTTGATGGTTTTTATTTATTTATTTTTTAATTTTAGACATTTTAGTGTGTGAAAAATGGTGTCACATTATAGTTTTAACTTGTATTTTGCTGATGACTAATGGTGTTAAGCATCATATAGCATCTTTTGTGAAGGATCTTCTCAAGACTCTTGTCCATTTTATTAGTTTGTCTTTTTAATATCGATTTGTAGGAGTTAATTTTATATGTTCTAAATACATGTGCTTTTTTAGACATATGCCTCTTTCTAACCACCCCACACACATTTTTTCCCCAGAGTGCATATTGTTTTTCATTTTTATATGGTGACCGCTGATAAGAAAATGTTTTAAATTTGCTTTTTTGTCCTTTCTAAGAAATTTTTACCTATTTATTATTTCCTTCTAGAGGCTTTATAGTTTTAGCTTTTATGTTTAGGTCTATGAGCCACTTGGAATTATTATTTTTTGTGTGTAGTATGAGGTAGGGATTGAGATTCTTCATTTTTTTTTTTAAATGTATTTATCCAGTTGTAGCACCATTTGGTGAAAGGACTTCCTCCCATACTGAACCTATTGAATTGCCTTGGAGCTTTTGTTAAAAATCAGTTGACTATATATGTGTAGATATGTTTCTGGATTCTATTCTGTTCCTTGTTTGTATTTATCTATAAAGAAGGTGACCTTTTAAGTGCACGGTTTTAGTTGATATATGTGTGTGTTTATATATATGTGTATGTGTGTGTGTGTATTTAAATATATACTGGGTGGCCATGGGTTGGAATTGATTCAACGGTGACTAACAACATACATATATTTAAATGAGCACATATGTGTGTACCTGTGTGTATATACACATACATACACATTCTCTGGAAATACCCATTTTTTGCAGCTCTCCAAATGTCCCATTCTCCCTAAACCTCCATGCCATTACATAGTCTGTCCCTTCTCTGTAAAAACCACTATCACCTCTTTTTGGTATAATATAGTATTAGGTCATGGAGTTTAGAGGCAGACTGCTGGGTTCAAATCCTTATTATGCACTTTACTAACACTGTGTCTCAGTTCTCTCACTTGTAAAATGCAGATGATAATAGTTTCTTTAGGACTGATACAAAGGTTGTGTCAGTTACAGTATATAACATTGTAGCACACTGTGAGCACCATATAGGTGTTCCCTACGTCATCGTTTCAGGCTCTACTTAGGTAACACCTTTACTACGAAGCTTGGTGTTGTGCTTCCAGTCTGAATAAAAGCTCCCTCTAAAGTTTGTCTATAATATTTCTCTTCCACTTCCATGCTGCTAGATCACGTCTTCTACTACTCTTTGACCAAGCTCAGTGATGAAGTTGTCTCTAAGGTTCACCGTTCAGCCTGGGAGTGGACAGCCCCATAAAACCAAATGGGACTAATGAGGTACAGTAAGCAAGTGACAAGGGCCAGAAGGCAGAAGGGGACAAGGAAGCTGGTGATAGGGAACCCAAGGTTGAGTAAGGATATTGTAGATGTGTTGTGAGATTGTTAACCACTGTCATAGGGCAACATGTGTAGTAAGTGTTAAATGAGAAACTATTCTGTTTTGTAAGCCTTCATCTTAAATGAGAAGAGCAGCACAACTGGAAGAGCGCAGTCAATGTCACTGAACTGTGCATGTAGAAATTTTTGAAATGGTGTATCTTTGGCTATGTGTATTTTCACCAAAAAAAAAAAAGGTTGAGAAGTTAGAGGGTTGACATGTTGTGGGGTTGTTAACCAATGTCATAAAACAATATGTGTACTACTGTTTCATGAGAAACTATTTGTTCTGTAAGACTTCACCTGAAGTACAATAAAAAGAAGAAAATGAAGCAGCCATAAAAATTATGTGGAATTCTATCAAGAGGAATACAAGTGATTGTAGTACCAGAACAGGGGGATAACAGTAAATAAAGAGACAATTGTTGAAGATTTGTTTGCAGAAAACTTCCCTGATATCGTGAAAGATGAGAAGATATCTATCCAAATGCTCATTGAACCCCACATAAGGTAGAACCCAAAAGAAAGTCACCAAGACATATTAAAATCAAACTTGCCAAAACCAAAGATAAAGAGAGAATTTTAAGAGTGGCTACAGATAAACAAAAAGTCATCTACAAAGGACAGTCAATAAGAATAAGCTCGGACTACTCAGCAGAAACCATGCAGGCAAGAAGGCAATGGGATGACATATATAAAGCCTTGAAGGAAAAAAAATTTCCAGCCAAGAATACACCCAGCAAAACTGTCTCTCAAATATGATGGCGAAATTAGTGCATTTCAGAAAAACAGAAGTTTAGGGAATTTGCAAAAAACCAAACCAAAATTACAAGAAATACTAAAGGGAGTCGTCCAGTTAAAAAATCAATAACATCAGATAACAAACCGAGACTAGAACACAGGACAGAGCAACAAGATATCAACCCATATAGGGAAGTCACAAAAAGAAACCAAAGTCAAAACACTGAAAATAGTGAAACAGCTGTCAATATGTAAAAGATGACAACATTAAAACAAAAAAGAGGGACTTAAAAAATTTAGACATAGATTTTACTTATGGAGAGGAAGTCAAGGCGATATAAAGAAATAAAAGACTGGTATAAACTTAGAAAAATAGGGGTAAATTTTAAGGTAACTACAAAGGAAACTAACAATACTACAAGTCAAACTAAAAAAAAAAAAAAGCTAGAAAAATATAAAGACTCAGAAAATACAAAATCTACAACAATAAAAAGATGAACAGAAAACACATAAAGAAAAACGACTCAACACAGAAAATTAAGTGGAACAAAGACACTGTCAACAACATACAAAAAAAGACATCAAAATGACAGCACTAAACTCATACCTATCAATAATTACGCTGAATATAAATGGACTTAATGAATCCATAAAGAGACAGAGAGTGGCAGATTGGATAAAAAAGCATGATCTGTCTATATGCTGCCTACGAGATACACCTTAGACTTAAAGACACAAACAGGCTAAAACTCAAAGGATGGAAAAAAATATGTCAAGAAACAACACTCAAAAAAGAGTGGGAGTGGCAACATTAATCTCTAACAAAATAGACTTTAAAGTAAAAGCTACCACAAAGGATAAGAAAGGACACTGTATAATGATTAAAGGGTCAATACATCAGGAGAATTAACTATAATAAATATTTATGCACCCAACCCAATCACAGGGCTACAAAATACATAAAACAAATTCTAACACCACTGAAAATAGAGATAGACAGCTCCACAATAGTAGTAGGAGACTTCAACACACCACTTTTGGTGAAGGAAAGAACATCCAGAAAGAAGCTCAACAAAGACATGGAAGAGCTTAATGCTACAATCAACCAACTTGATCTCATAAATGTATACCAAACACTCCACCCAACAGCAGCCAAGTATGCATTCTTTTCCAACGTGCATAGAACATTCTCCAGAATAGACCACATATTAGGCCATAAAGTAAGCCTTAACAAAATCCAAAGCATCGAAATATTACAAAGCATCTTTTCTGACCGTAAAGCCATAGAAGTAGAAATCAAAAACAGAAAAAGCAAGGGAAAAAAAATCAAACACATGGAAACTGAACAAAACCTTGCTCAAAAACTACTGGGTTATAGAAGAAATTAAGGATGGAAGAAATTAAGGATGGAATAAAGAAATTCATAGAATCAAATGAGAATGAAAACACATTCTACCAGATCCTTTGGGACACAGCAAAAGCAATGCTCAGAGGTCAGTTTATAGCAATAAATGGACACATCCAAAAAGAAGAAAGGGCTGTAATCAAAACATTAACCCCACAACTGGAACAACTAGAAAGAGAGCAGCAAAACAAGCCCCCCGGCACCAGAAGAAAGACAATAATAAGAATTAGAACAGAATTAAATGAAATAGAGAATAGAAAAACAATTAAAAGAGTTAACAAGACCAAAAGCTGGTTCTTTGAAATGATCAAAAAAATTGATAAACCACTGGTCAAACTGACAAAAGAAAAACAGGAGAGGAAGAAGATAACTCATATAAGAAATGAGATGGGTGATGTCACAGCAGACCTAACTGAAATTAAAACAATCATAACAGAATACTATGAAAAATGGTACTCTAACCAACTTGAAAACCTAGAGGAAATGGACAAATTTCTAGAAACTCACTACCTACCTAAACTAACTCAAACAGAGGTAGAACAACTAAGTAAACCTATAACAAGAGATTGAAAAGCTAATTTAAAAACTACCCCCCCCCAAAAAAAAACCTGTCCCAGATGGCTTCACTGAAGAATTCTACCAAACTTTCAGAGAAAAGTTAATACCACTACTATTATAGGTATTTCAGAGCATAGAAAACGATGAAATACTCCCAAACTCATTCTATGAAGCCAGCATAACTCTGATACCAAAACCAGGTAAAGACACCACAAAAAAGAAAATTAGAGACCAATATCCCTCATGAACATTGATGCAAAAATCCTTAACAAAATTCTAGCCAATAGAATTCAGCAACATATCAAAAAAATAATTCACCATGGTCAAGTGGTATTTATACCAGGTACTCAGGGATGGTTCAACATTAGAAAAACAATCAATGTAATCCATCACATAAATAAAACAAAAGAACCACATGATCTTATCAATCGATGCAGAAAATGCATTTGACAAAGTCCAACACCCATTCATGATAAAAACTCTCAACAAAACAGGAATAGAAGGGAAATTCCTCAGTATAATTAAGGACATTTATACAGGGCAACAGCCAACATCATCCTAAATGGAGAGACTTTGAAAGCATTCCCCTTGAGAACAGGAACCAGACAAGGATGCTTATCACCACTCTTATTCAACATTGTGCTGGAGGTCCTAGCTAGAGCAATTAGGCTAGAAAAAGAAATAAAGGGCATCCAAATTGGTAGAGAAGAAGTCAAAGTAACTCTGTTTGCAGACAATATGATCTTATACACAGAAAACCCCAAAGAATCCACAAGAAAACTATTGCAACTAATAGAAGATTTCAGAAAGTGTCAGGATACTGGATAAACATACAAAATCCAGTTGGATTCTTTTACACCAACAAAGAGAACTTTTAAGAGGAAATTATCTAATCAATATCATTTACAATAGCCCCCAAGAAGATAAAATACTTAGGAATAAATCTAACCAGAGATGTAAAAGACCTGTACAATGAAAACTACAAGACACTACTGCAAGAAACCAAAAGAGACCTGCGTAAGTGGAAAAACATACCTTGCTCATGGATAGGAAGGCTCAGCATTGTGAAAATGTCAATTCTACCCAAAGCAATGTACAGATACAATGCAATCCTGATCCAAATTCCAGCAGCATTTTTTAAGGAGATGGAGAAAAAAATCACCAACTTCATATGGAAAAGGAAGAGGCCCCGAATAAGTATGCATTACTCAAGAAGTGGAACAAAGTGTGAGGGCTTGCACTACCTGATTTTAGAACCTATTATACCACCACGGTAATCAAAACAGCCTGGTACTGGTACAACAACAGATACGTAGACCAATGGAACAGAATTGAGAATCCAGACATAAATTCATCCACCTATGAACAGCTGATATTTGACAAAGGCCCAAAGCCAGTTAATTAGGGAAAAGACACTCTCTTTAACAAATGATGCTGGCATGAAAATGGATAGCCAGCTGCAAAAAACTGAATCAAGACCCACACCTCACACCATGCACAAAAACTAACTCAAAATGGATCAAAGCCTTAAATATAAAATCAAAAACGATAAAGATCATGGAAGAAAAAATAGGGACAAACCTAGGAGCCCTAATACATGGCAGAAACACAATATGTACCATAAGTACCAACCTTCAATCACCAATAGACAGACTACATAACTGGGAGCTCCTAAAAATCAAACACTTAGGCTCATCAGAAGACTTCACCAAAAGAGTAAAAAGACAACCGCCGAACTGAGAAAAAAATTTTGGCTACGACAAACCTGATCAGCATCTAATCTCTAAAATCTACAAGATACTGCAAAACCTCAACAACAAAAAGACAAATAAGCCAATCAAAAAATGGGCAAAGGATATGAACAGGCACTTCACCAGAGATGATATTCAGGCGGCTAACAGACACATGAAGAAATGCTCACGATCATTAGCCATTAGAGAAATGCACATCAAAACTACAAAGAGATACCATCTCACCCCAACAAGGCTAGCATTAATCCAAAAAACACAAAATAATAAATGCTGGAGAGGTTGGGGAGAGACTGGAATACTTATACGCTGTTGGTGGGAATGTAAAATGGTACAACCAGTTTGGAAATCAATTTGGAGCTTCTTTAAAAAGCTAGAAATAGAAGTATCATACGATCCAGCTATCCCGCTCCTTGGAACATATCCTAGAGAAATAAGAGCTGTCACATGAATAGACATATGCACACCCATGTTCATCGCAGCACTGTTCACAATAGCAAAAAGATGGAAACAACCTAGATGCCCATAAAAGGATGAATGGATAAACAAATTATGGTATATCCACACAATGGAATACTATGCAATGATAAAGAACAACGATGAAACCGTGAAACATAACATGGAGGAATCTGGAGAGCATTATGCTGAGTGTATTTAATCAGTCACAGAAGGACAAATATTGTATAAGATCACTATTACAGGAACTCATGAAAAGGTTTAAACACAGAAGAAAACATTCTTTGATGGTTACAAGAGTGGGGAGGGAGGGTGAGGGTTATTTACTAAGTTGATAGTAGAGAAGAATTATCTTAGGTGAAGGGAAGAACAACACACACTACAGAGGAAGTCAGCACAACTGGACTAAACCAAAGCTAAGAAGTTGCCTGAATACAATCAAACACTTTGAGGGGCAGAGTAGCAGGGATAGGGGTCTGGGGACCATGCTCAGGAGACACAAAGCTTATTAAGAAAATGTTCTGAATCCTACTTTGGTGAGTGGCGTCTGGGGTCTTAAAAGCTTGCAAGTGGCCATCGAAGATGCATCAACTGGTCCTAACCACCTGGAGTAAAGGAGAATGAAGAACACCAAGGGACAAGGAAAGCATTAGCCCAAGAGACAGAAAGGGCCACATAAACCAGAGACTTCATCAGCCTGAGACCAGAGCTAGATGGTGCCTGGCTACCACCAGTGACCTCCCTGACAGGGAACATAACAGACAGTCCCAGATGGAGCAGGAGAAATGTGGGTTGCAGAGCTCAAATTCCAGTAAGAAGACCAGACTTAATGGTCTGACTGAGACTGGAGGAACCCCGGACAGCATGACCCCTGGATTCTGTATCAGCCTAGAACTAAAACAATTTCTAAGGCCAACTCTTCAGACAGGGATTGGACTGGACTCTGGGACATCAAGTTACACTCGTGACGAGTGTGCCTCTTAGCTCAAGTAGATATAAGAGACTAAACAGGCAGCTTCTGAGCAGAGGTGAGATGGGAAGGCAGAGAGGGTTAGGAGCTTGTTGAATCGACATAAGGAATCGGGGTTGCAAAGGAGAAGTGTGCTGTCACAGTATAGCAAGAGCAACTAGGGTCACATAACAATGCATGTATAAATTTCTGTTTGGGAGACTAACTTGAGATGTGAACTTCATTTAAACTACAACAAAAAACAAAAAACAAAAAATAGCCAGACCTATGCAGCCTCTTCCACTACTACTATTCTAGAATTTTATTTATACCTTGATTTTATTTTCAGTTAAATTTTATTTTAAATTCATTATGATACATAAATTGCTATTTTGTAAAAATAGAGGCAGATGCAATTAACAATCATATCTCCAATTCATAGAATCATGTATCTCCAATTCATAGAATCATGTAAGACTGTCAGCAGACATGGATTCTAAATCTAACTGTATAAATAAGAACTTAGTATGTAACTGTATGACATTGGGCAAATCATTTAACTTCTGACATTTATCTCCCTCAAAGAAAGGAATAGAAAATGCATTATGCTCATTGCAGTCTATTATAATGGTGGTTTAAATAGATATTACAAGTACAAATGTTTAGATCATTATTTTCTAGATGATTGCATGAGTAGGTGTCTTAGTTATCTAGTGCTGTTTTAACAGAAATACCACAAGTGGATGACTTCAACAAAGAGAAATTTATTCTCTCACAGTCTAGTAGGCTACAAGTCCAAATTCAGGGCTTTATCTCCAGGGGAAGGCTTTCTCTCTCTGTTGGTTCTGGATGAAGGTCCTTGTCATCAATCTTCGCCTGGACTAGGAGCTTCTCTGCGCAGGAACTCTGGGTCCAAAGAACGGGCTCTGCTCCAGGCGCTGCTTTCTTGGTGGTATGAGTTTCCCAACTCTCTGCTCACTTCCCTTTACTTTTATCTCTTGTAAGATAAAAAGTGGTGCAGGCCATACCCCAGGGAAACTCCCTTTACAGTTGATCAGAGGTGTGACCTGAGCAAGGGTGTTACATCCCACCCTAATCCTCTTCAACATAATTTAATCCTACCTCATTAATCACAGGCAGAGATTAGGATTTACAATACATAGGAAAATCAGAGAAAATCAGAAAATGGTGGACAATCACACAGTACTGGAAATCATTGCCTAGCCAAATTGATACACATATTTTTGCGGGACTAAACTCAATCCATGACAGTAGGTAAGTAAATTGTTCAAAGATACACAGTTTACCATTAGATGAAACTAAATTCCAGGTCAGTACTCTTTGTCACCATTTCCTTATCCCACTAAAAGATGAAGAAGATTCTATAATGGCAGGGAATGCAAGGCAGCAGGGGTGTTGTCTTATACACTAAAACCTGTGAAAGTGAGAATATGTGTAAGGCAGAAACTGTCAGAGAAGAAAATTCAAATATTTTCCATTAAATAGAGAGCAATAGAAAAGTGGTGAGTGTACTCTGTCAAAGCTGGAAAACTTACAAGACCCAGAAAAACAAGGCAGTCCTGTCGAGTTTCAGCTCTCACAGGTTTCACTGTAATTCTCAAAGATCTTGTTATGTTCTGGAATTATAGCGTATAAATCTTTATTTTGGTTTAATGCTTTTACTTCCCAAATTAGATAAGTATCTAAGCAACACTGTTGATAAGTATGAGTCTTGGTTGTATTATCCACACTCCTACACAATAATATATCTCTGTACCCAGTTGTTGGATACCTTATTCTGTCAATTTCATGACCTCCCCAGGACCACTATCCACTCTGCACTTATACCAGTACTTCCACAGCTATGTCCTGGATATTGAGGTCAGTGAGTTCTGACATGGAACAGTCATCAGTTATGAATGTGGCCTCTGACCTCAGAGCCCTCTGTTTGCTAATCTGGCATAAACAGATGGGGCTTCTCACCACTATCTAGGAGCCTGTGTATTAGCAGCCTCAAATCTAGAGCCCAACAGTCAGTTTAGACAAAAATAGACCTCTTCAAGAGAGGATAGAAGCCTCCCCATCCATTTGAATAACAACAGCTACAACAATGAACTCAAACATACCAATGATCATGAAGATATGAAGATGGCACAGGAGCTGGCAACATTTCATTCTGTTTACATAAGGTCATTATGAGTCAGAGCCCACTCAATGGCAGCTAACAACAGCAAGAACAATGAACAACTTATTTTTAACAAGAATGCCAAGACCATCCAATAGGGAAGCAATAGTCTTTCCAACAAATGGTGCTGGGACAATTGGATAGCCACACATAAGAGAAGAAAGCTGGACCCTTACCTCATACCATACATAAAAAGTTAACTCAAAATAGATCAAAGAGAAATGTAAAAGCTAAAACTATAAACCTCTTGGAAGAAATCAGACAGGTAAGCTTGCATCATCTTGGATTTGGCAAAGGATTTTTTGGATATGACATCAATAACATGAGCAAAAAATGAAAAAAAATTGATAAATTGGACTTCATCAAAATTAAAAAACTTCTGTGCTTCTAAGGACACTATCACAAAAATAAAAGCAAACCCACAGAATGGGAGAAAATATTTGCAAATTATACATCTGATAAGGGACTTTTATCCAGAATATATAGAATTCTTACAACTAAATAATAAAAATCAAATAACACAATTTAAAAATGGGAAAAGGATCTGAATAGAAGTTTTTACAAAGAAAATATTTAAATGGCCAATAAACACATGAAAAGATGCTCAACATCATTAGTCATCAGGGAAATGTAAGTCATAATTACAGTGAGATACTACTTAATACCCACTAGCATAGCTAGAATTAAAATGTCTGATAATAATTTTTGGTGAAGATTTGAAGAAATAGGAACACTGATACTCTGCTGTTGGGAATGTAAAAGCTTGTAGTCCTTTTGGAAAACAGTCTGACAGTTCCTCAATTAATTAAACACAGAGTTACCGTATGACTCAACAACTTCCCTCCCAGCTATACACCTAAGAGAAACAGAAACATATGTTCACACGGAGATTTTGCACCGGTGTTTACGATAGCATTATTCGTGAGAGCCAAAAGGTGGAAACAACTCAAATGCCCATCAGCTGATGAATCAATAAACAAAATGTGCTACAAATATAAACACACGCACACAGACACACAGACACACACACACAATGGAGTATTTCTCAACCATAGGAAGAATGAAGCACTGATATATTCTACAGCATGGATAAACCGTGAAAACATTACATTAAGTGAAAGAAGCCTATCACAAAAGATCACATATGTTCCATTCATATTCTGCTATTCATAAGGTCCCCAAGAGAACTTACAGAGCTGTTTCTACTGATTTTTAGTTATTTGCCTTGGTGATGGTATAGGAGAAGGAAGCATAGAACTGCTCACACCACTATCTTCCAGGTAGTCCCCCCAAAACTGGACATTTTAAATAATATATTTATCAACTCGAGATACTGCCCCTATTCCTACTCTGGGCCTTGTTATTATTATTTGTTTAGTGATAGAATGGATTTTTTTGTGATGTCTATATCCTTCCCATAGTGTTCAACCTCTGATGTTGTTCCTTAAAGAGGCACAGTTTTGGGCATGTCAACAGTCACCCTGGGGTGAGAGTGGTTTTGGTAGGGCATTCGTCCTCTCTTTCCCTGGCCATATCCAGCTATTAAATCCAACCAATTGCTGCCTGATTTCTCTCCTGTTTTTAACAATGCCTTGGGACATAAATTGCTCTAGGAACTCTTGTTGTTGTTTTTATGTTGTTGTTAGTTGCCTTCCAGTAGTCTCTGACTCATGGGGTTCTTACACATAACAGAACAAGACCTTGTCTAGTCCTGTGTCACCTTCAGGATTGTTGGTATGTTTGAGTCTCTTGTCACAGATTTTGGGTCAATCCATATCATTGAAGATTTCCTTCATTTTCATTGACCCTCTATTTTATCAAACATGGTGACCTTTTCTAGTGATTGATCTTTCCTGATGTTTATGTAGAACAATATTCTGTTGTGATCCAATAAAGATTTCATTGGCTAATTTTTGGAAGTTGATTGCCAGGACTTTCTTCCTAGTCTTTCTTATTCTGAAAACTCCACTGAAACCTGTCCACCATGGATGACCCTGCTGATATTTAAAATACCAATGGCATAGCTTCCAGCATCATAGGAATGCACAAGCCACCACAATACAACAAGCTGACAGATGGGTAGTGGCTAATTCATTCAAATTTTAGCTTCTTTGAAGGAATAGTTCCTGAAGTCAGTGGCTGATTTACTTTTCCTGACCACAGGAGGACTTTTCCCAACTGTATTATTCCTCAGTTTACTCCTGTGAACTAGCCAGCATACAATTTAACCTATATCTTGAATCTCCTCCCAATTGCCTCTCACCACAATATCCACTGTTCTTGAGAGCACCTTTAAGCTTATATTTCTTTATTCTCTGTGGCAAATGAAGTTAGTTTCTTGGGAAAAGATCAGGTGCCTTCTATATAATGGCCTATTTCTCCCCCTAGGCAACATCTCTGGCCCAAGGCTCTGGAACTGGGGGAGGGGACAAGGACAATCTTCTCTCTGAGTGACACCCCTGCTGTCAGTGCAGAGGACAAGAGCCTAGGGTCCTCTCAGCTTGCTTCTCTTGACATGGAACCGCTACCTTATGTGTCTGGGAAGAAGTGATCAAGGCACTTTGCCCAAGGTAGTGCCTCTGTTCCCTAAGTGGGGGATGTTAGAAGAAGGAGCCTCCACCTGTCAGTGGCACTTGCCCAGGACTTAGACTCAGCAGTGGGTAGCTGAGGGCAGGATGAGAAATTCTGACATCCTGCTCTTCCTGGGAAGAAAGCTCTCCGGGGAGGAAACCCTGTGTTTTGGCTGCGGTAGTCTGGAATGGAGTCTCTGCCTCACCAAGATGGGAGGAGAGAAGGAAGAAGTGGTCTTGGTTTACATACCACAGACTCTCCCCTTCCTGGATTTTCATAGATGTTCCTGAATAGATGTTTCTATATTTGCTATTTGTCCATAAGACCATTTCCAGAGGCTTTATTTGTTCTAATTTTTTATTGTACTTTAAATGAAGGTTTACAGAACAAATAGTTTCTCATTGAACACTCAGTACACATATTGTTTTATGACATTGGTTAATAACCCAACAACATGTCAACACTCTCCCTTCTCAACTTTGGAGGAACCTTTTTTTGGTGAAAATACACGTAGCAGAAGTTACACCATTTCAAGTTTCTACACATACAATTAGTGACATTGATTAAATTCTTCCACTTGTGTGCTGCTATTTTCACTATCCTTTTCCAAATTATTCCATCACCATTATCTTCGACTCACTGCACCCTAGACTACCCATCAACCATTTTGAGCTGCTGTTGTCAGTTTGATCTCACATAGATAATTCTTGTTGTTGTTGTTTTTTTGTTTTGTACCTTAGATGAAGGTTTGCAGAACAGTTTCTCATTAAACAGTTGGTACACATATTGCCCTATGACAATGGTTAACAACCCCACGACATGTCAACACTGTCCCTTCTCAACCTTGGGTTCCCTATCACCAGCTTTCCTGTC
>NW_004443991.1:14006084-14020696 GCF_000243295.1 Trichechus manatus latirostris
GCTTTTCATCTTTCATGATATTGGGGAAGTTTTCTGTCAGCAGTTCTTCAATGTTCCTCTCTGTGTTTTCTGTTTTCTCCCCCATTCTGGAACTCCAATCACTCACAAACGTTTGCTTTTGATTGTATCCCACATAACTCTCAGGGTCTCATTTTTCTTTGTTCTTTTTTCTGATTTTTCCTCAGAGTTGTATCCAAGTGTTTGTCTTCAATTTCGCTGATCCTATCTTCCATCGTTTCAAACCTGCTCCTATGACACTGTCCATTTCTGAAATCTTGTTGTTTACCTTTGGGATTTCTAATTGTTGTTTTTGTATGATTTCTAGTTGTGAATTTATTTTGGCATTTTGTTCCTGTATTATTTTCTTGAATTCTTCCATTTTTTGGTCTATATTTTCAATGAATTTGTCTTTTTTTTTCCCTCATTTTTGTCTGCTTTTTGCTTCAACTTTTGGATAATTGTGGATATTAGAGATTTGAGTTCCCTATCAGTTAGGTCTAGTGCCTTTTCTTCTACTGGAAGGTCATCTAGTGTTTTATTTTGGACACCTACTGGAACCATCCTGTCCTGTTTTTGTAAATGTTTTGATATTGTCTGCTCTCTTTGGGGCATTCAGTGGTTACTTTCCTCATTTATTGTAGATTTGTTTGTTTTTCCCTACTTTTTTGTTTTATTTGGTTATGTCTGAGCAGGCAGGCTGTGCGTTCTTTGTGGTTTGCTCATCTGCAGGCACGATACTTTTCACCTCCTTCTCCAGTGGGCAGGGTTAGTCACTCAGGTATGGTACAACAGGGCAGGTCCAGCTGAAGGGGAGTTGCTGGGATGGGTTGTTTGTGGCAGGTACCAGGGCTGACAGTGAGGACCAGGAATCAGTGCAGGACAGGTTCCCATAGGCCATGCCTCTGCTGCTTGGGAGTGTGATGTTCAGTGCACTGTGTAGTTAGGCAGGAAGGAGGGGGTCGATTGTGATGTGTGGAGCTAAGATGGGTATTGGAAAGAGGTGAGAGAGGAGAGAGGAACAGGAGCCAAAAACATACACACAAACAAAAAAGAGTGCTAAGGGAGCTTGCTATTGGAGTGGAGAGACTGCAAAATGGGGATATACCAAAATAAAAAAAAAAAGAAAAAGGGTAAAAGAAAAAAAAAATGAAGAAAGACAAAAAGGGAATAAGAGAGAGAACAAAACAAAACAAAGAAACAAACAAAAAAAAAACCCAAAACCAACAAAAAAGAAAGAAAAAAAAACAAGAAAAAAGAAATGCCCCCAGGGATGTCCCTGTGTGTCTGTGCAGAGTGAGGGAGTAGCTTCCAAGCTGCTCAGTACTGCCCAGCTAGAAGGGGCTCCCAAGCAAAGAAAAGAAAAAGGAAACAAACAAACAAATCAAAACAGAACAAATCACAACAAACAAACAAACAAAAAAGCCCTGGGGGTCCACTAGTGTGGCAGCACAGGCCAGGGATTAGTTTCACATCCAGCAGTGTTTTGCAGCCTTTCAGGAAGAAGCAAAGATGGCACACGGAGCCAGATATCTGAGAGAAAGGAGGGGGAGGTGGTGAGAGGTAAGGAAGAAATCTAAAGAAGAGGAAAAAATCAACACCAGTGGCCAACAAAAGGCTCTCAGGGAGCCGGCCAGTGCGGGCCGGTGGAATCCAAGTGACACTGGGATGAAGCTGGTGCTTCCTGTCCAAGAGACTGTGGCTGCAGGAAGCAGAGGAAGCTAAGTGGGGGTGAAGAAAGGTGGGGGTTGGGAAAGCCTATATTGCTGGTTACTGGTTGTTCTGTCTCCTGCTGGAAGCTCTGTGAAGTTGTTTTCTTATACCCACTGTTCGCTGATCTCCAGTATGAGTCCAAGATGGTGTATCCGTGCTGCAGTAGCTGATGGGGACCTCTGCATGTGTCTTTCCTCGTTCTGTGTTCTCGGTCAGTTTATTACTCTATTCGGTGCTTGGCTGAGTTATTTATCTCTTCATCTGATGTTTAGGGTTTCAGGATTGATGTGTGACTCTGTCTGACTTAGTTTTTCTGATCTTTGCTGTGGAGGGATGGTGTGGTGCTTCTGACGATAGCACCATGTTGTCCAGAAGTCCCATTTCCAGAGGCTTTAAATGGTTCTTTTCTAAAGTTTTCACCAGTTTCACTGGTGAGTAGATCAGCATAGCTCTTTACACTGTCAAGTCGGAAGTTTATCTCCAATTTATTCATTTTTTTATTATATTCTCATGAATTGCTTCTGTAGATTCAAAACAAAGTAAATGTTAATTTAATGTTTCCAAATTTGTCCTTTATTTTAGTTTTTGGAATTTAGTTCAATATACTTATTGTCAGCAATTTCTAAATATTTCCTGGAAAAAAAAATACAACACCTAAATCTGTTTTCAAGCTGTAGCATGGAATGGTCTATATAATTAAACTTTGCATAATTTGGACAACATTCAGTGATTTGTCTCCTTCCAGGAGGAATCTCTTGATATTCCTGGAGATCAATGACACAATAAAGATGTTTTTAAACAAAGCGATGTCAACGATCTCTGTCAAACCAGTAATGTCTCAGAAATTTGGTAATTTTTTCACAAATTTTTTTTAGTGGACATATTTATGTTGTTGTACTTCACAGAGGTATCCTCTTGTAGTTTAAAAAAAGTAAGATATTTAAAAAAAGGAGATTCAATCAGCTGAAATCTCAACTCTAAACTTCCTGGTTATAAGAATTTGTACAAGTTACTTAGCACCTCTATGCATAAGTTTTCTCATTTAAAAAATTAGAAATACCCTGTCTTAGTCATCTAATTCAGCTCTAACAGAAATACCACAAGTGGATGGTTTTAACGAAGAGAAGTTTGTTTCCTCACAATTAAAGTAGGCTAAAAGTCCAAATTCAGGGCGTCAGCTTCCAGGAGAAGCCTTTTTTTCTCTGTCGTCCTTCTTCTCTTCAGTGTTTCCCTAGACTAGGAGCTTCTCTGCGCAGGGACCCGGGTCCAAAGGATGTGCTCTACTCCCAGCACTGCTTTCTTGATGGTATGAGGTCCCTGATTCTCCACTTGCTTCCCTTTCCTTTTATCTCTTAGAAGAGATAAAAGGTGGTGCAGGCCACACCCCAGGGAAACTCCCTTTACATTGGGTTAGGGTGACCTGGGTTAGGGTGATGTTACAATCTCACCTTAATCCTCTTTAATGTAAAATTACAATCACGAAATGGAAGACTACCACACAACACTGGGAATCATGGCCTGAACAAATTGATACACACATTTTTTGGGGGACACAACTCAATCTATGACATACCTTGATTTGTCATTTTAAAGTTTTGGGGGAAAAAATGTATATATATAACATTTAGCAAGTGCCTAAGACTGGAAATGGGATAGCTTTGCTCAAGGTCATTGTCACATGTTGGGACAACATAATATATACTAATCAGGGATGATATTTTATCGGCCAAAACACTCATAGTTAATATCAACTTAATTATATTTAACAGTTTTCTGTTAGAAGCAAAGTTATGATGAAGAAGGCTTTTGTATATTACTAGCCATTTAAGCATAGTAAAATATTAGTTAGCTAATATCTGGACTTTTTAGGCAAATTAGACTTGACTTAATTGATTTTAAATTCCAACTAACATTTCCTACTTCCAAACAGTTGTTGTTTCTTGAGTGCATCCTGCCTTTTTAGTTATCTACTCACAATCCTCTTTGAAAATAGACAACTAACAACTTTGTATTTACCCATGGAATGAAGGGCTAATTTACAATACAGATATACATTCCTCTTTGATTGCATAAAACTCTTATTTTACCTGGCTTACATCAAGGGTAAAGTGTTTATGTTCATTTATGTAAATTGTTGAACTTCTTCTTGATTAACTAAGCCTGAATCCAGTTGTAAGTGGAGACGTATTTCATGCTCACCTAACAGGTTATATATCTAGTCTATATACAGAAATACTTCTCTTGTATAGGTAGCATAAAACCAGTGACAGTAAGGAGAGATTTTTCAGCAAATAGCCCCTTATTGCTACAACAACTATTTTGACATTCTAATTCACTGAAAAATAGAACTGTGAGTACTTAGATAAACAAATAAAAATTAGCATTGATCATATACCTCAGGCATACTTAACCAAAGAACTGGTTCATCTAATTGTTGAATATCCAATTCCCAGAGCTTTTATGGACCAACTTACGAGAATATAAAATTGTCAGATTTGAAGAGATGATTTTCCCATTGTATTAAGTATTATTATGATCACACTGTAAGCATGGTATTTATTTCTGGACATCACCCTTAAAAGGAGATATTCAATTTCAGAATAAACAAGCTGGAGCTTGTCTGGAAAACAGCCACCTGGATTGTTGTGACCTCAGATAATGCTACATAGTTAGCTATGAGGGTAACTAGGGATATTCAAGCTGAAGAAAATGCCAATAATTAAAATAAACAAGTTTGATAGTGGTCTTCAAATATTTGAGAGACTCTGATGTGAAAGATCAATTAGGATTGTTTAGTAAAACCTTTAACCTATATAGGGTTTGATGAGCTTCTTGGATGGTCAGCTTTTCATCTTTCATGATATTAGTGAAGTTTTCTGTCAGCAAATCTTCAATGATCCTCTCTGTTTTCCACTTTCTCCTCTTGTTTCTGGAACTCCGATCACATGCACATTTTTGTTTTTGATTGGATCTCGTGTTGTTCTCAAGGTTTCTTCTTTTTTTTTTTTCATTATTTTCTCTGATTTTTCCTCAAACAAAGTGGTATCCAAGGATTTGTCTTCAATTTGGCTGATCTTGTCTTCCATTGTTTCAAATTTGCTCCTAAAACCTTCTATTGCACTGTCCATTTCTGAAATCTTGTTGTTTATCCTTTGAATTTCTAATTGCTGTTTTTGTATGACTTCCAGTTTTTTATTTATTTTGACATTTTGTTCCTGTATTATTCTCCTGAATTTTTCCATTGCTTCATCTGTCTTTTCAATGATTTTGTCTGTTTTTTCCTTATTTTGGTCTACGTTTTCCTTCATCTTTAGGATAACCCTGAATATTAGAATGTTGAATTCCCTATCAGGTAGTTCCAGTGCCTTTTCTTCTATTGGAAGGTCATCTGATGTTTATTTTGGATGCAATTTGGAGTCATCCTGTCCTGTTTTTTTATATGTTTTGATATTGTCTGCTGTCTTCAGAGCATTCAGGAATTATTTTATTCATTTATTGATTGTAGATTTGTTTGTTTCACCTGCTTTTTTGTTTTATTTGGTTATGTCTGGGCATGAGCGCCAGATGTGCTTTGTCACTTGTCTGTGGGCACGATACTTCTTACCACCTTATCCAGGTGGGCAGGGCCAGTCACTCAGCTATGGTGCATCAGGGCAGGTCCAGTGAGGTGGAGGGATGGGGATGTGCCATTGCAGCATGTACTGGGGCCGAGGAGGCAGGGCCGGGGGGCAGTGCAGGGTAGGTTCTTGTGGCCCTCACCTATGCTGCTCAAGAAAGTGGTGCTCAACAAGCAATGCAGATAGGCAGAAGGAAAGGGAGAGGATGTGATATGCGGAGTTAAGTGGGTGAGACAAAGCAGAGAGAGAAACAGAAACAAAAAAAGGAAAAAAGAAAAAAGAAAGAAAGAAAAAGAAACAGTGAATAAAAGGGCAAAGTGGAAGGATTCAGCTAGTGGGGGCAGGGCAGACCCTGCAGGCCTGTGCTGGTGGCTCTCTAGTGGATTGGTGCACCCTGGCCTGTCAAGAAGGGGTGTGGGTGGTGCACAGAGCTCGGTAGGCTGGAGAAAGGAAAGAAAAGAAGGGAAAGTGAAAGAAAGAAAAAACAAAAGAAAACATAAACAACAACATAAATAAATATGGTGCTGGGGGAGCCAGCTGTTGGGGGTGGGCAGAATTGGGGTGGTGAAGAGCTGATATCTCTCTTGATTAGCAGCATGGCACGGCCTGTCAAGAAGGGGCAGTGGCAGTGCAGGGCTTAGATGGGAGGGAGAAGGAAAAAGAGAAAGGTAAAGGTAAAATAAAATAACATAGTACTGAGGAAGCCAGCCTGTGGGGACAGTGCAGACCTGGGGAGGCTGGGTGCCAGAGGCTCTCCAGCCAAGCCATCCAGCACAACCTGTCAAGAAGGTGGTGGAGAAGGCACACGAGGCTAGGTGGGCAGGAGAAAGGAAAGGAAGGAAGGGAGAGAGAAGAACCTGAAAAGAAAAAAAATAGCACTGAGTGAGCCTGCCAGAGGGGTGTCACAGGCCTGGGAAGATCATGTGTTGGTGGCTCTCTAGCTGAGCTGTGTGGCACAGCCTATCAAGAAGGGGCAGGGATGGCACACAGGGCTTGGTGGACAGGAGAAAGGAAAGGAAGGAAGGGAGAGAGAGAGAGAGGGAAGAAACTGAAGGTAAAATAAATAAATAAATAATAAATGATGCTGAGGAAACCTACTGGTGGGGTGGTGCAGACCTGGAGAAGCCGTGTGCCGGTGGGTCTCTAGCCTAGCGGTGTGGCACAGCCCATCAAGAAGGGGCAGAGATGACACACGCAGCTTGGTGGACAGGAGAAAGGAAAGGAAGGAAGAAAGAGAGAGATAAGAAACCAAAAAAAAAAAAAAAAATGGTGTTGAGGGAGTCTACCAGTGGGGTGGCACAGACTGTAGAAGCTGTGTCCCGGTAGCTCCGTAGCCAAGCAGTGTGGCACAGCCTGTCAAGAAGGGGCAAAGATGGCACACAGTGCTAGCTGGGTAGGAAAGGAAGTGAGAGAGAGAAAAAACAACAAAAAAAGACAAAACAACAACAAAAATGTCACTGAAGGAGACAGCTGGTGGGAGAGGGGCAAATCTGAGCTGAAAGCAGCTAGTGTCTCTCTGACCTAGTAATTGTGGTCGGTTGGAAAGTGGTGGAGGCCGAGTAGAGGGAAGAAGGGTGGGAGATGGGAAATCATGTATCCCTGATTACCAGGTACCCTGTCTCCTGCTGGGAGAACTGTGAAGTTGCCTTCCCATACTCCCTGTTCACCATTCTCAGTGACTGAGGTCCAAGATGGTGAGTCTGTGCTGAGTTAGCTGGTAGGGGACCTCCACTCTGCAGCTCTCCTCGTTCTCTGTTCTCTGTCAGTTTCTTATTCCATTCAGTGCTTGGTTGTGTTCTTTATCCCTTCTTTTGACTCGTAGGGTTCCAGGATTGACATCTGTATCTGTTTTACTTAGTTTTTCAGGTCTTTGCTGTAGAGGGATGGTGTAGTGCTTCTGTCTATAGCACCATGTTTGCTCTGCCTCCTATCAAAACATTTAAAAGGAGCCCTGGTTGCATAATGGTTAAGCACTTGACTGTTAACTGAAAGATCAGGGGTTTGAACCCACCAGCTACTCCATAGGAGAAAAGATCTAGTGATCTGCTCCCGTAAAGTACAGCCTAGTAAACCTATGGGGCAGTTCTACTCTGTTATACAGAGTGGCTGTGAGTCAGAATCAACTTTATAGCACACAGCAACAGTATTAAAATCTTTAGGGGAGAGGAGGTAGATGATAAGTTAAGTGCATAGCTTTCATTTTAACATAAGAATGCTGCTAATATTCTGAACCGCTTGAAAACATGATAAAGGGCTGCTTTAAAAAGAAGGGTTTCTTATTGCTGGAAATGGTCAAGGAAAACCAAGACAGTCATTGAGTTATGAAGCTATAAAGTGGATTAGAACATCCAATTGAAACTTGGTTAGCTCTATATAAATGCCCTTTTTCAAGTTTAATTATTTTTGAATGTATGATATAAAAAGATTATAGAAGCTAATTTAAAAAATGATCATACATCTAAAAACATGAAATACTTAAATATAAATTTAACAAAACATACACTAGACCTGGACACTGAAAAGTATAAAATCTTGCTGAGAGAAATAAAACACCTACATAAATGGTGAGATATATGATGTTCATGTATTAGGAAATTCAATATTATTATGGTGTTAATTTCCCCCCATGAGAACTATAGATTCAATGCAATCCAAATAAAAATGCCAACAGGCATATTTGGTAAAAATTGAAAAGTGGATTCTAAAATTGATGTGGAAATGTAAACAATTTAAAATAGTTAAAGTAGTTCTGTAAAATAAGAACAAAGCTGGAGGAGTTGCCCTACCATGGTTTTAAAATGTATTATAAATCTACAGTTATATAATAATCAAGATAACGTGGTTAAAAAAAAAAAAAACTGCTGTAGCGTTGATTCCCACAATAATGACCTTATAGGACAGAGTAGAACTGCCCCATAGGGTTTCCAAGGCTATAAATCTTTACGGAAGTAGACCCACACATCTTTCCCCACAGAGCTGGTGGGTTCTAACTGCTGACCTTTCCATTAGCAGATGAGTGCTTTAACCACTGCATCACCAGGGCATATGCATAAAAATAAACATAAGGAGAAACACAGTAATGGGTTCAGAAATAGATCCCCAAATATATGGTCAATTGATTTTTGATAGAGATGTCAAATTAATTCAGTGGGGAAAAGAAAAGTCTTTAACAAATAGTGCAAGAACAAAGGGATATTCCCATGGAAAAAGGAGTCTCAATTTTTTTTTTATTACACAATACACAAAATTTAATTTGAGATAGATCATTGACCTAAAAATAAAAGCTAAAATTATAAAGCTGCTGAAGAATAACATTGGTAGGCAAAGATTTCTTAGACACCAAATGCAGTAAAAGAAAAGAAAATTGATAAGTGAACTTTATGAGAATAAAAAATACTGCTTATCAAATGCTATCATTAGGAAAATGTAAAGGAAAGCCACAGACTGGGAAAAAATATTCACAATATGTATATTTGACAAAAAATTTTGTATCCAGAATAGTTACACACACACTTATATATAGACATTATATATATGCAATCACAGAAAGACAAAACAAGGCAATGAAAAAATCACAATATGGACACTTCACAAAAGAAGACAGATGAATGACAAGTAAGCACTAAAAAAATGTTCAATATAATTAGTTATCAGGAAAATAAAAATTAAAATCTCAATTAGATATGATTTCCCATCCAATCTAATGGCTAAATTTTTTTTTTAAAAAAAGCTTACAAAAACCAATGTTGACAAGGATGTGGAGAAACTTGAACACATTGCACATTGCAGTGGTAATTTGAAAGAATAGAGCCACTCTGGAAAACTGGCAGTTTCTTATAAAAGTAAACACATACCTACTGTGATGGTTAAGATTATGTGTTAACTTGGCTGGTCCATGATTTCAGTGTTTTAATGTAATCACTCCCATGATTGACTATACCGTGAGTAGCCAATCAGATGAAAGGGAGTCTCATTGTGGGTGTGGCCTTCATCTGAATATAAGCAGACATTGTGGCTTTTTGCCCTGTCTGGATCCTGCGGCTGCTTCCTGTTGCTTCATCTCCAGTTCTTGGGTCTTAAAAGTCAGCTTATCTGCTGAACTTGGGATTCGTCCATCTGCACAGCCTGTGAGCCGGAGCCCTGCTCTCCAACCTGCCAAACTTGGGCTTGCCAGCTTCTGCGACTGCATGACTTGGGAGAGGCCTCTACCCTGATCCACGGACTTGGGAACTTCTAGCCTCTACAATTGCGTGAGCTGTTTCCTTGATATAAATCTGTCTCTATATGTATATTTATACACTTTACTGGTTTTGTTTCTCTAGAGAACCCAGCCTAAGATATTTTGGTACCGAGAGTGGTTCTAGAGAAACAAAATTATAAGGATGAGTTTTCTAAATTGGTTCTCAAGTCTGGTTAGTCTTAAAGATGTTGATGACTCTGCTTCCAGCAGTAAAGAGATCATTGCTAGTCCATGGAGCGAGGTGGCAATACAAATACCCAAAATATCACCACCATTAGATCAGGTATTGGTGAAAGGTGAGGCTCAGGGTGATTACATGTGTGATATCTTTCTACAGTTAAGTCAAAATGAGAAGTAAAAGGAAGCTGGTTGGTTTGTCCTACTTTCGCTAGACAAACTGGTGAAGAAAAGAGATACACTCAGGGCTTCAGAGTCAAGGCTCAAGTGCCACATACATAACCTCAAGGCTTCCAATTGTGCTTTGAAAGAAAGCCTTATTTCTTGTAGTAACAGAGCTGAAATTGCTGAAAACCAAACCCAGAGTCTTATTGTAAGAGTGGCTGAATTACAACGCCAGCTCAACTGCAAACCTCGAGAGGTGTCTGAAGTTAAGGTAAGGGCATAGATTGGGAGGAGATGGGATCCTGAGACTTGGGATGGGGACATATGGGCAGATAATCAGGAATCTGGGGACACTGAGCCTGTAAATTCCATTGAATCACTCCTGCCAGTAGAACCAGTCCCATCTGAAGAGATTACTTCATGTTTGTCTGCTAAACCACCCTGCCCAGAAGAACGATTAGCCCCTCCACTCCCATCTAATGAGATTAGCCCTAGCCCAGCTGCCTCTAAAGAGCCCTTGCCTGAGTCATTGTCTGGAGCATCGCCTGAGGCAGACGCTTTACAAGATAATGCTGAATGTTCTCAAAACAATTCCACACTACCGATTCTGGCTTCTAGACCTATAACTAGGCTTAAGTCCCAGTGAGCCCCAAAAGGTGAGGTACAAACTGTGACCCAGGAGGAGGTACGCTACACTCCAAAAGAACTACTTGCTTTTTCTAATACGTACAAACAGAAACCTGGGGAATATGTGTGGGAATGGCTATTAAGGGTGCGGAATAAGGATGCAAGGAACATAAAGATGGATCAGTCTGAGTTTATTGATATGGGTCCACTAAGCACAGATTATTCATTCAATGTTTCAGCTAGAGAAGTTAGGAAAGGATCTAATAGTTTATTTGGTTGGGTTGCTGAAGCATGGATTATGAGGTGGCTGACTAAATCAAGTTGAAGTACCAGACCCGCCTTGGTATACTGTAAAAAAGGTATCCAAAGCCTTAGGGAAATTGGCATGTTAGAGTGGATTTATCAAGTTAGACACACGGACCCACACATGGAGTGTCGAGAGGACACACCTTTTACCACAACTGTGGGAACAAATTTGTGAAGGGAGCTCCAGTATCCTTGAAGACTGCTGTGATTGCTATTTTATGTAAGTCAGATTTCACAGTGGGAACTGCTCTAACTGAATTAAGACATCTAACTACAGTGGTGCTGATTGGCCCCATGGTAGTAGGGGCCAAGTGGCTGCACTCAATTGACAAAGACAAGGTGGGCGTGGTTACAGTAATGGACAGAGGAGTCAAAGCAGTAATCAGAATAGTCTGACTCGTATGGACTTCTGGCGTTGGCTACTTAGTCATGGTGTCCCTAGGAGTGAAATAGATAGGAAATCTACTAAACATTTACTTGATCTATACAAACGGATGAATTCTAGGTCAGGTGAACAGCAGTCTAACTCGAATCGCCAGAATAGAGAGTCCTGGTCCCTCAATCAATTACCAGATTGGAGCAAGTTTAAAGACCCACAACCCCTTGAATGAAGGGGAGGCCAGGTCCCCTTGACGAAGGACTCCAATACACTGCCAAAAATTTTTACTGTTACTCTTTCTTCCAGACTTCCCCAAAGGGATCTATGGCCTTTTACAAGACTGACTGTTCATTGGGGAAAAGGAAATAATCAGACTCTTCTGGGATTACTGGATACTGGCTATGAGCTGACACTAATTCCAGGAGACCCAAAATGTCACTGTGACCCACCAATCAAAGTGGGGGCATATGGAGACCAGGTTATTAATGGAGTCTTGGCTCATGTCCATCTCACAGTAGGTCCAGTGGGTCCCTGAACCTACCCTGTAGTGATTTCCCCATTTCCAGAATGCATAATTGGAATAGATATACTCAGCAACTGGAAGAACCCCCACACTGGATCCCTGATGAATACAGAAAGGGTTATTATGGTAGGAAAAGCCAAGTGGAAGCCATTAGAACTGCCCCTACCTAGGAAAATAGTAAACAAAAAGCAATACTGCATTCCTGGAGGGATTGCTGGGATTACTACCACCATCAAGGACTTGAAGGATGCAGGGGTGGTGATTCCCACCACACCCCCATTCAACTCGCCTATTTGGCCTGTGCAGAAAACAGATGAATCTTGGAAAATAACAGTAGATTATCAAAAACTTAACCAGGTGGTGACTCCAATTGCAGCTGCTGTTCCAGATGTAGTTTCACTGCTTGAGCCAATTAATACATCTCCTGGTACCTGGTATGCAGCTATTGATCTGTCTAATACCTTTTTCTCCATACCTGTTTCAAAGGACCACCAGAAGCAGTTTGCCTTCAACTGGCAAGGCCAACAATACAGCTTCACTTGCCTACCACAGAGCTACATTAACTCTCCAGCCTTATGTCATAATTTAGTCCGCAGGGAACTTGATCACCTTTCCCTTTCACAAGACGTCACACTGGTCCATTATATTGATGACATTATGCTGATTAGACCTAGTAAGGAAGAAGTGTCAATGACTCTGGGCTTATTGGTAAAACTTATGCATGCTAGAGGGTGGGAGATTAATCCCACAAACATTCAGGCACCTTCCACTTCAGTGAAATTTCTAGGGGTCCAGTGGGGTGGGGCATGTCAAGACATTCCTTCTGAAGTGAAGGATAAATTAATGCATCTGGCTGCTCCCACAACTAAAAAAGAGGCACAACACCTAGTGGGCCTTTTTGGATTTTGGAGGCAACATATTCCTTATTGGGGTGTGCTGCTCCAGCCTATTTAACAAGTGACTCAAAAAGCTGCTGGTTTTGAGTGGGGACCAGAATAAGAGAAGGCTCTGCAACAGGTTCTGGCTGATGTGCAAGCCACTCTGCCACCTGGACCATATGATCCAGCTGATCCAATGGTGCTTGAAGTGTCAGTGACAGATAGAGATGCTGTTTGGAGTCTTTGGCAGGCCCCTACGGTGAATCACAGCACAGACCCTTAGGATTTTGGAGCAAAGCTCTTCCATCCTCTGCAGATAACTACTCTCCTTTTGCAAAACAACTTTTGGCTTGTTACTGGGCCTTAGTAGAGAATGAACGCTTAACCGTGGGACACCAAGTCACCATGAGGCCTGAGCTGCCCATCATGAACTGGGAGTTGTATGACCCACAGAACCATAAAGTTGGACATGCACAGCAGCACTCCATCATTAAACGGAAGTGGTACATCCGAGATCTGGCCAGAGCAGGACCTGAAGGCACAGGTAATTTCAATGAGGAAACGGCCCAAATGCCCATGGTATCCACTCCTGTCACATTACCTTCCATCTCCCAGTCTGCACCTATGGCCTCATGGGGAGTTCCTTATGATCAGTTGACTGAGGAAGAGAAAACTCATGCCTGGTTTACAGATGGTTCTGCACGATATGCAGGTGCCACACGAAAGTGGACTTCGGCAGCACTACAGCCCCTTTCTGGGACCTCCCTGAAGGACAATGGTGAAGGGAAATCCTCTCAATGGGCAGAACTTCGAGCAGTGCACCTGGTTGTTCACTTTGCTTGGAAGGAGAAATGGCCAGATGTGCAATTATATACTGATTCATGGGCTGTGGCCAAGGTTTGGCTGGATGCTCAGGGACTTGGAAGGAACATGATTGGAAAATTGGAGACAAGGATTTATGGGGAAGAGGTATGTGGATAGACCTCTCTGAATGGGCCAAAGAAGTGAAGATATTTGTGTCTCATGTGAAGGCTTACCAAAGGGTGACCTCAGCAGAGGATGATTTTAACAATCAAGGGGCTAGGATGACGCGTTCTGTGGAAACCACTCATCCTCTTTCCCCAGCTAGTCCCGTCATTGCTCAATGGGCTCATGAATAAAGTGGCCATGGTGACAGGGATGGAGGTTATGCATGGGCCCAGCAGCATGGACTTCCACTCACCAAGGCTTGGCTACAGCCTCTGATGAGTGCCTAATCTGCCAGCAGCAGAGACCAACTCTGAGTCCCTGATATGGCACCATACCTTGAGGTGATCAGCCAGCAACCTGGTGGCAAGTTGATTACATTGGACCACTTCCATCATGGAAAGGGCAGCATTTTGTCTTTACTGGAATAGACACTCTGGATATGGATTTGCCTTCCCTGCATGCAATGCTTCTGCCAAAACTACTATCTGTGGACTTACAGAATGCCTTATCCACTGTCAAGGTATCCCACACAGCATTGCCTCAGATCAAGGGATTCACTTCACAGCAAATGAAGTGTGGCAGTGGGCCTGTGCTCATGGAATTCACCAGTCTTACCATGTTCCTCATCATCTGGAAGCAGCTGGCTTGATAGAACGATGGAATGGCCTTCTAAAGACACAATTATGGAGTCAGCTAGGTGGCAGTACCTTGCAGGCTTGGGGCAATGTTCTCCAGGAGGTTGTATATGCTTTAAACTATTGTCCAATATACGGTGCTATTTCTCCCATAGCCAGGATTCACGGGTCCAGGAATCAAGGGTTGGAAATGGGAGTGGCGGCACTCACTGTTACCCCTAGTGACCCACTCACAAGATTTTTGCTTCCTGTCCCCTCGACCTTATGCTCTGCAGGCCTAGAGGTCTTAGTTCCAAAGGGAGTAATGCTCCCACCTGGATACACATCACTGTTTCCATTGAACTGGAAGTTAAGAATGCCACCTGGCCACTTTGGGCTCCTTATGC
>NW_004443991.1:14021081-14068162 GCF_000243295.1 Trichechus manatus latirostris
AGTATTTCTGCTTTGTATGTGTGCATCAAATTTTTGTTTCCTTCACTTATAAAATATAAGCTGTAAATGGGGCTAGTGCATTTTTGATTGCACACGTGTTAGTTGTATCCTGTTAGGCACAAGTATGACTTTCTAATTGTCTTTATTCAGAGATTATAAACGGTTTAAGGAGATGTGTACATGTGCCAAGTTGAGAAGGGGTGGACTGTGATGGTTAAGATGGTGTGTCAACTTGGCTGGGCCATGCTTCTCAGTGTTTTAATGTAATCACACCCATGATTGAATATACTGTGAGTAGCCAATCAGATGAAAGGGAGTCTCCTTGGGGATGTGGCCCGCATCTGAATATAAGCAGACATTCTGGCTTTTTGCTCTGTCTGGATCCTGCGGCTGCCTCCTGTCACCTCATCTCCAGTCTTTGGGACTTGAGCTGTCAGCTTATCTGCCAAACTTGGGATTCATTGACCTGCAGAGCCTGTGAGCAGCAGCACTGCTCTCCGACCTGCAGATCTTGGGCTTGCCAGCTCCTGCAACTGCATGACTTGGGAGAGGCCTCTACCCTGATCCACGGACTTGGGATTTTGTAGCCTCTACAATCACATGAGCTGTTTCCCTGATATAAATCACTCTCTCTATATATATTTATATACTTTACTGGTTTTGCTTCTCTAGAGAACCCAGCCTAAGACACCCACTACAAACTAAAACTAAACCCATAGCCATCAAGTTGAATCTGACTCATGGTGACCCCGTGTGTGTCAGGGTAGAACTACATTCTACAGGTAATGGTTGTAATCAATGGTTGTAATCTTTCGGAAGTAGGCTAGGCCTTTCTTTCACGGAGCTGGGTGGACTCAACCAATCTTTCAGTAGTAACCAAGCACAAACCATTTGCACCTGTTATATGACCCAGCAAATCCACTTCTAGATATTTACACAACAGACATGAAAACATTTGCCCATAAAACGACTTGTATGAGAATGTTCATAGTAGCTTTATTCATAACAGTGAGGAACTGAAAATAACTCAAATGTTTAATAGCAAAATAATTGATAAACAACTTCTCATAAATTCATACAATGAAATACTAATAAATGATACAAAGAAACAAACTACTGATAGGCAGCAACATGAAGGAATCTAAAAAATATTATAAGAAAGAAGCCAGAAGCAAATAAGCTCATGCTATTTGCATACATTTATATAAAACTTTAGAAAGGCCAAAGAATCATTAATAACAAAAAATAATTGGTGATCATAGGGTCTGAGATGGGGAGTATTGGCTGCAAAGGGGCACTAGGAAACTTCTTGGCATGATAGATACACTTTATATCATGATTATAATCGTGGTTACATTTGTATACATATTATTCAAAAATCATCATATTGTACACTTAAAAATGCATTTTATAGCCTGTATAACTCAATAAAGTTACTTAAAAAAAGATGATGACAAAAATGTATGTGGTAAAATTAATCAGAATGTATAGAGATAAAATATTATGGGAACCATCTTATGAGTGATTATTTTAGAAATAAACACAATAAAATATCATTGTCTGTAAGGTTATTTAAGGCTGTGAAGTCATTAAAGGAAAAGAACATACAGAATGGAAAAACAAAAAAAAAAGTGAAAGAAGGCTAGACTTATTTATACTAATAGATACATTTTCATGTAAACAATGACTAAATATGTTGTGCAGAAATAAAATCTGATTATAAAGAAAAATGGTAATATTCTGATATTGTTCTCAAGAAATGATGTTTTTAGTAATATAGTTTAGAACAGGCTTCAAAGAATGTTCTCCCGGTACATCCCCCAAAACTCTTATCAATAAAAAAGACATATGGCATTAATTATGAGATGGCTCTGTGAAAAGCATATGTTAATTTTCATATGAAAAAAACTGCACAAAATATTTTTATGACTACCATCATCATTGTAATAAAACCTCCAAGATATTTCCCAGCCTGGAAGATCACTCAACTTTTATGTCAATTGCAACAGGATAAATCAAAGAGGTTGCTGTTATCACATTACAAATAATGGCCCTTTTTCTTTAATATCACCAAGGAAAATGGCAAGGAAATGAAATGCGCCTTCTGATATTTCCAAATTTTTGTAGATTATGCATATATATGCTAAAAAAGTGGACACTGACATCATTTCAGCTATTTTTTTGTTCATATTATTTAAAGCAGTGAACTTGAAGTTGTCAGACAAGAAGAATTCAGGGGGGGCTTCCTGGTAATTTCAGTGTTTCTGCCCCATCTCAAGCTGGGTGAAAGATTCTTCTGTTCTCTTCTGGCTACAATTAGCACTCAAGGATCTAATGATACCATAACCCAAAATCTATCAATAACTGAGTAGACAAAAGCTTAAGACATGCGTTCAGACTACTTTATTGGGATTCTTTTCTCTTTTGTGCCAAGCTTTGTCAGTATCTGATTTTGGGTTCTGGGCTCTGCTATTGCATGTTGTTAGTTACCGTCGAGTCGACTCCAGCTCACGGCAACCCCATGTGTGCAGAGTAGAACTGTTCCATAGGGTTTTCAAGGCTGTGACCTTTCAGAAGCAGATTTCCAGGTCTGTTTTCCAAGGTTCCTCCAAGTGGATTTGAACCTCCAACCTTTCAGCCAGTAGTCGAGCACTTAACCGTTTGCAAGAACCCAGGACTCCTATATATTACTACAAAATCTAATGCCTACTAATTCTTTGCTACTTTAACTGTTTTCTCTCCAAGTCTGGCTAACGTGGTTAAGGATTCCACCATGGCTGAGCAGTTTATAGGATTCCTACTCTAAGCCTCTGCAGAATAACCCACACCATGGCTTGAGAAAGTATCAGCTGAATTAAAGTAGGATTTCTTTTTATATTTCTAGCTGAGAGTAAGACTTCCTTGTTTGGTAAAAAATATAAATTAAAAGAAGACAAAATTATACAAGCACATGGTAAAAAATGGATAAAAGTGACTGTCTCAGTAACAGTTCTCTAGAGAAGCAAAATCAATGACCATCTAGCTATATGTCTGTCTATCTATCTATCCTCTACCATTTATCTCTCTAGAGAGAGAAAGTAAGAGAGAGAGATTTACTTCAAGGGTTCATCTCACATGATTGTGGGGGCTTGCAAGTTCAAAATCTATAGGTCAGGCACCGAGCTGGAGATTTCTGCCGGCTTGTGTCCCAAGATCCATAGGTCAGGTGACGGGAAGAGCGCAGAGTGGAGAGAGAGAACGAGTTCTACCAAAATATCTATTTATTATCTGGAGGCAGAACACACCTAAGGAAACTCCCTTTTCAACGGATTGATTGATTACTTAGATTACATTATAGACAGTCATTACATTACATTACATTACATTACAGAACAACAACCAGTCTAGTGTTTGGCCAAACTACTGGAAAACATAGCCTAGCCAGATCTGACACATAATATTAACAAGCAAATGACAGAAAGGCTACAATAAAAATCTAGCAGCCTCTAGCCTCATTTCTTTATTTTAACTCCCCCTCTCTCCAGAGAAAACCACTTTTAACCATTTCTAATTTTTTTCTGGTTATTTTTCTAAGTATAAATAATAAGCCTATAATATTATTTATTGATTATCTGGACATTATTTATTAACTATACAAAAATGGAGACATTTTATTTACATAGCCTTCTATCTACCATTCTCACCCCCTTTATTATTTACACTCACTCCTCACTTATCAACATGGTGACATGGTTAGGTTCCAAAGACGAAGTTGTTCTGTGAAAATTGGCGTTATGCAAAAATACGGAATTTTTTGTTTTGTTTTTAGACCATCCATTTTCCATTTGTCTGTTTGTTTTAATTTAGAAAATAGATAAGATATACTGCTGTGCTCATCACTGTGACAAGTCCCATTATGGATTATTTCTCTATGAAGAAGGAGGCTTCGAAGAGACAAAGTTGAATAAAACCAGGCTGTGCGACTGGAAGGTCCAGGGCTTGAGCATTTCACCTTCCTCCTGTGCTCGGTCACATCTTCCCAGCGGAGCTGTCGTGCAGGGCTCCACTTCCATCCCTGCAAGCCCTGTGTTCATGATTCTCCCGAGCCTACTCTGCCCTTTGTGTCTGGCGGGTCACCGAGCCTCGGGGCTTCCTGCGAGGGCACTGGGAACCTGGCTATGCACCCAGCCCCACTAAGGCGGAGGCTTTAGGCCCACTTTGACTCACTTTTGGATGTCATTAAAATAACACGCATTTCTTCCAAACACCTTCTCCATCATCTCACAAAAATTTTGAGCTGCAGGGCCTCAGGCTGCATAAGAACTGGGAACCCAGAGCAAGTGCCTGCTGGCTCACTGTTGCCTGTGTGTCCATCCAGAGGCCATTGCCACGGAGGAAGCCTACCTGGCGCCGCAGGTGGACTCGGTGCCCCCGCCAGCAGGAGGAAATGGACTGTTCTATGCAGTGCGACACAGTTTCCCCGAGGGCACCCAGAGACCCTCCTTTACGGAGGGGATGCTGCTCAGCCATTGCCGCGGTGCCTGCCGCCTCCTTAAAGCGCAAAATAGATGTTTTTGTTAGGTGCCGTCCAGTCAGTTCTGACTCATAGCAATCCTCTGTACAACAGAACAAAACTCTGCGTGGTCCTGCGCTATCCTCACAATCACTGTTACGCCTGAGCCCACTGTTGCAGCCACTGTGTCAATCCATCTGCTTGAGGGTCTTCCTCTTTTTCGCTGACCCTCTGCTTTACCAAGCATGATGTCCTTCTCCAGGGACTGATCCCTCCTGATAACATGTCCAAAGTATGTGAGTAGTCTCATCCTTGCTTCTAAGGAGCAGACCATAGCATATTCAATATTCTTCACGAACACCATAATTCAAAGGCATCAATTCTTCCTTGGTCTTCCTTATTCATTGCCCAGCTTTCACATGCATATGAGGCGATTGAAAACATCATGGCTTGGGTAAGGTGCACCTTAGTCTTCAGGGTGACATCTTTGCTTTTTAACACTTAAAAAGACTTTTTGCAGCAGATTTACCCATCATCTGATTTCTTGACTGCTGCTTCTGTGGGTGTTGATTGTGGATCCAAGTAAAATGAAATCCTTGACAACTTCAATCTTTTATCTATCATGATGGTCCAGTTGTGCAAAACAGTCAGATAGTGAATTTTTTACTGCTGTAGTAAATGCAAAATGTTGGAAATCGAGATAGAGGATAAGTGAGGAGTAGGTATATATTTATGTGATTATTTTTAATTTATCCATTGATATTCTTAGTTAATTCCAAATAATTGCTTGACTAGATTTCTATTTGGAAGCTATTGATTTTCTGTTCTAATACAGATTATTACTCTTCAGGCTTGTCATAAACTCACTCTGAAATTTATTTTTGTCAAAGTTTTTGTTCCTGGAGCCCTATATTTTCCTCCCTTCAGTCTTTGCACTCATTTAACTGGACTACATTACCAAGTAACTACTTTAGAAAATATGTATAGAATGTGAACTTTTTGAATCTTTGCAGTACTGAAATTAACAATTCAGCTAGGTATAGAACAATGGGTTAGTAATTATTTCACAGTTATGTATCTAAGTTTGCAGTGATTTTGCTTTTATACTTCTGAGTGTTCAGTAGATTCTTTCAATAAAAATGCTTGGGTTTTTTTTTTTTTAATTTGATAAATATTCTTATAATATTTCTCTGATAATTTATTATCCTACATTTTTCTGTTACCTCTTCCTGGATTGTGTACTAATCAGAGATTGAACTTCTACTAGTTTCTATGTATATGTTTCAAATAATTTTTAATTTGATTGGATTTTGCAAGAAAATAGTCTGAAAAAAAAATATATATGTATATATAAACATGGGTCAAAGTTTTTAGTTACCTTGTTCTAATTTTCTTTATCTTTGTTTAATATCTCTGAAAGAATCAGTGTTTTAGGGGGGTATATTACATTCTACAACAATAATTGTTGATCAATAGATTTATTTTTTGTACTTTTATCAGCTTTAGGCTGTAATTTGTGGTGCATATATATTTAATATATTCATATCTTCTATTGATATTTTGATGTATATATACTGTCTATTTTTCACTCTTATAATAATTTTGGTTTTAAATTCTGTTTTGTCAGATATGAAAATTGTTCTAGCAGTTTTCTCTGGGCTTGCATTTGTCTGTTATTTATTTTCTCCATTATGTAATTTTGACCTTTCTTTTTCATTACTTTTGCTGGATCATTTTATTTATTGGCTTTATGTGAAAGTTTACAGAACAAGTTAGTTTCTCATTAAACAGTTAATACACAAATTGGTCAGCCCCGTGATGTGTAAACACTGTCCCCTTCTCCACCCCAAGTTCCTTGTTTCCATTTGTCCAGTTTTCCTGTCCCTTCCTGCTTTCTCGTTTTTGCTTTTGGACTGGTGTGCCCATTAATCTCTTATGAGTGAATTAAACTATGAAGACTGTTCCTCATGGGTGCTTTTTTTTTTTTTTTTTGTACTTCAGGTGAAGGTTTACAGAACAAATAGTTTCTCATTCAACAGTCAGTACACATATTGTGTTTTATGACATTGGTTAACAACCCCACGACATGTCAACCCTCTCCCTTCTCGATCTTTTTTTTTGGTGAAAATATACATAGCCAAAGATACATCATCCGTTTGAAAAATTTTTACATGCACAGTTCAGTGACATCGATTACATTCTTCCAGTTGTACTGCTATTCTCACTTTAGATGAAGGTTTACAGAACAAAATAGTTTCTCATTAAACAGTTAGTACACATGTTGCCCTATGACAATGGTTAACAACCCCACTATGTATCAACACTGTACTTACTCAACCTTGGGTTCCCTATCACCAGTTTTCCTGTCCCTTTATGCCTTCTAGTCCTTGTCCCTGGACTGCTGTGCCTCATTAGTCCCGTTTTGTTGTATGGGGCAGTCCAATCCCCAGCTGAATGGTGAACCTTGGAAGTGACTTCACCACTGAGCTAGAAGGGGTTTGGAGACCATACTCTCGGGGTTTCTCCAGTCTCTTTTAGGCCAGTAAATCTGGTCTTCTTTTTGTGTGTTAGAATTTGTTCTACATCCTTCTCCAGCTCTGCCCAGAACCTTCTGTTGTGATCCCCGTCAGAGCAGTCAGTGGTGGTAGCCGGGCACCATCTAGCTGTACTGGACTCAATCTGGTGGAGGCCTTGGTAGCTGTGGTCCATTAGTCCTTTGGACTATCCTCATGTGTTTTATTGTTGACCTTATAGACCTGTCTAATCTTTGGCTGGAGGGTGAACCTCAGGAGTGATCTCAGTACCGAGTTAAAAGGGTGTCTGGGAGCCATACTCTCAGGGTTTCTCTAGTCTCTGTCAGATTAGAAAGCCTGTTTTTTTTTCTGTGTGTGAATTTGAATTTTGTTCTACATTTTTCTCCTGTTATGTGGGACCCTCTATTATGGTCCCTGCCATAGCAGTTGGTGGTGATAACCGGGCACCGTCTAGTTGTTCTGGGCTCAGTCTGGTGGAGGTTATGTTAGTTGTGCTCCATTAGTCCTTTGGAATAATCTTTTCCTTGTGTCTTTGATCTTCATTCTGCTTTGTTCCAGCTGGGATGGAACCAGAAGATGTATCTTAGATGGCTGCTCACAAGTTTTTAAGGTAGTAGACACTACTCACCACAGTCAGATGTAGAACCATTTCTTTAGACTATGTTATGCCAATTAAGCTAGCTGTCCCCTGAAACGATTGTCCCCAGCCTCAGCCCAGTAGCTCAATGTCTCAGGGAGTTTGGGTTTGTCTGTGCAGCTTCTATGGCCTTACCTTGGTCAAGTTGTGCTGACTTCCCCAATATTGTGTACTCTCTTACCCTTCACCAAAGTTTCTACTTATGTACTCTCTAGTTAGTGTTTTTCCCTTCCCACCCCTTCCTTCCCCCATAACCATCATAAATGTTTCTTTCTGTGTGGAAACATTTTCATGTGTGTTTGTAATAGCAGTTTCATACAGTATTTGCCATTTTGTGATTGACTTATTTCACTCAGCATAATGCCCTCCAGACACATCCATATTGTGAGATGTTTCGAAGATTTATCATTGTTCTTTATCATTAAGTAGTATTCCTTTGCATGTATGTGCCATACTTTGTTTATCCATTCATCTGTTGATGAGCAATTAGGTTGTTTCCATCTATTTGCTATTGTGAATAATGCTGCAATGAACATGAGTGTGCATATGTCTATTCATGTGATGGATCTTATTTCTCCAGGATATATTCCTAAGCATAGGATTGCTGGGTTGTATACTATTTCTATTTCTAGCTTTTTAAGGAAGAGCCATATCATTTTCCAAAGTGGTTGTATCATTTTGCATTCTCACCAGCAGTGCATAAGTGTTCCAATCTCCAAGCAATATCTCCAATATTTTTTATTTTCTATTTTTTTTTACTAGTGCCAGAATGTTAGGATGAGATGATGTCTCATTGTAGTTTTGATTATTTGCATTTGTCTAATGGTTAGTGATCATGAGCATTTGCTCATGTGTCTGTTAGCCACCTGAATAACTTTGGTGAAGTGTCTGTTCATATCCTTTGCCCATTTTTAATTGTGTTATTGTCTTTTTATTGTAGAGGTATTGGATTTTCCTATAGATTTTAGGGATTAGATCTTTGTCAGATATGTCATAGCCAGAAATTTTTCCCCAGTCTGTAGGTTCTCTTTCTACTCTTTTGAAGAAATCTTTTGATGAGAGTAAGTGTTTAATTTTAGAAGATCCCATTTATGTAGCTTATCTTCTGGTGTTTCTGTATTGATAATTATGATTTGTATCCTGTTTATGCTATATATTAGAGCCTCTAGGGTTGACCCTATTTTTTCTTCCATGCCTCTCTGAATGGGCCAGAGAAGAGAAGACATCTGTGTCTCATGTGAATGCTCATCACAGGGTGACCTCAGCAGAGAACAATTTTAACAATCAAGTGGATAGGATAATGCGCTGTGTGGAAACCAGTCATCCTCTTTCCCCGGGCACTCCCGTTATTGCCCAAAGGGCTCATGAACAAAGTAGCCATGGTGGCAGGGATGGAAGCTATGCGTGGTCTCAGCAACACGGACTTTCACTCACTGATGTCGACTTGACTACATCCACTGCTGAGTGCCTAATCTGAGTGCAGCAGAGACCAACACTGAGACTCCGAGATGGCATCATTCCTCAAGATGATCAGGCAGCAACCTGACTGATTATATTGCACCACTTCCATCATAGAAAGGGCAGCTTTTTGTTCTTACTGGACTAGACATTTACTCTCACAGCAAATGAAGTTCAGTAATGTGCCCATGCTCATGGAATTCACTGGTCTTACCATGTTCCCCAACATCCTGAAGCAGTTGGCTTGATAGAAAGGTGGAATGGCCTTCTAAAGACACAATTATGGCACCTTTCTGGTGGCAATAACTTGCAGGGTTGAGACAATGTTCTCCAGGAGGCTGTATATGCTCTAAGCCAGCATCTAATATATGGCATTGTTTCTTCCATAACCAGAATAGGTCCAAGAATCAAGAGGTAGAAATGGGAGTGGCACCATTCACTATTACTCCTAGTGACCCACTCACAAAATTTTTGCTTTCTGTCCCAGCAAACCCTATGTTTTGCAGGTCTAGAGGTCTTAATTCCAAAGAGAGGAATGCTCCCACTGGGAGATGCATCACTGATCCCATTGAATTGGAAGTTAAGAATGCCATCTGGCCACTTTGGGATCCTTATGCCTCTGGACAAACAGGCAAAGAAGAGAGTTACTATATTGGCTGGAGTGATTGATCTTGATTACTAAAAGGAAATTGGATTGATATTACATAATGGATGTAAAGAAGAGTATGTCTGGAATGCAGGAGATCCCGTAGGATATCTCAGTACTACTATGCCCTGTGGTTAAAGTCAATGGAAAAGTATAGCAACCCAAACTCGACATGATTACTAATGGCCCAGGCCCTTCAGGAATGGAGATTTGGGTTACCTCACCGGGCAAAGAAGCATGACCAGCTGAGGTGCTTGCTGAGGGCAAAGGGAATAGAGAATGAGTGGTGAAAGAAGGTAATTCTACATACTAGTTACGACCACATGATCAATTGCAGAAATGAGGACTGTAATTGTTATGAGTATTTCTGCTTTGTATGTGTGCATAAAATATTTTTGTTTTCTTCACTTTTTAAATATAAGATGTAAACAGGGATAGTACTTTTTTGACTGTACTTGTGTTAGTTGTATCATGTTAGAAGCATGTATGACTTTATAATTGTCTTTATTCAAAGATTATATATGGTTTAAGGAAATGTGTACAGGTGCCAAGTTGACAAGGGGTGGACTGTGATGGTTAAGGTTGTGTGTCAACTTGGCTGTGCCATGATTCTCTGTGGTTTGGCAGTTATCGTGTAGTTTGGAAGTCATATAATGATGTAATCACTTCCATGATAAAATCTGATATAATGTGATCACCGCCATGATGGGATCTGCTGTGAGTAGCCAATCAGTTGAAAAGGAGTTTCCTTGGGGGTGTGGTCTGCATCCAATATAGGTGAACTTTCTGGCAAGGCTCTCAGGTTTTTACTTGCTCTGGATCCTACAGCTAGCTCCTGTTCATCTGACCTCCAGTTCTTGAGACTTGAGCTAACAGCTTACTCTCTGAGCTTGGGATTAACCAGCTTCCACAGTCTGTAAGCCAGTGGCCTCTTGTCTGACCTGCTGATCTTGGGTTCACCAACCCCGGCAGCTATGTGATCCCCTTGTCTACATGTCTACACTAATCAACTTGAGCCTCTCCCGGCACTGTTCCATGGGGAAAAACGAAATACTGGTGGAACCACCAATTTCTCCTATTTAGCCTTTCCCTTATACTATCACAGTAAGTGATTAAAGGCTTGACTGTTACTTTTATTTTGGCTTGTTGTTTTCATTGACCTCTCAGACACCTGGCAGATCAATTCCTTACAGCTAATCTCTTGACAAAAATAGCAAAGGGCAGTACATTGGCTGAGGTGACTATACTTGAACTGCCCATTAGAGGCACGATTTAATATAGGGCAATTGTAAGTTATGAGGAAGTGAAGCAGGCTCTGACTGCACCCACTATAAGGATGGGTTAATGTTTATGATCAAACATAGAATATCACTTCCTTTTTTCTTAAGCAACATAATACTGCACACTATTAAGCAACACAATACTGCCCCACAGAGATTTCTAAGGTTACTGAAATGCACTTTTCTTTTTGTATGGAAGTCTATATATTGTCTGTATGAAATAAAAAAAATAAGACTGGCAAAATTGCATGAAGCCAGAATGGGGGAGGAACAAAGGGAATTTTCAGTGGCAATGTTAGCAGACAGAAGGTACCATCCACATGAGGACTCTGCAATTAGAGACTTAAAAAAATAGATCCAACCAAGAAACATGGGCAAAGACAAACATCTGAAGAAAATGGAGGAAATAGATAACCAAATAGAAACTAGAAGGAGAAAGAAACTGAGATGTACCAAAAAAAAAAGTTGTTTTATAAACTCACCAGCTAGCCAAGCTATGTCTTTTTCAAACTCATAGAAATTTTGCAAAATTTCGAACTTTTATGCTTTCATTTTCTTAGATGGGATGGCATCCCTGGTAGTACTGAGCTAGAAGAGCACAGGGAGATCATCTGTTAATTCCTGTCTTAGCAGAAATAGGAGAAAAGCAGTAGATTCTGGTTTACGTTTGAGTCCAATGTCCTGCAGAAATCAAAGCATCAGGTGGAAGCCTTTGCAAACTAGGCGGGACTTTGGAAGCACTAAATAATTTTACTTTAACTTCCTATTTTCTTGCAAATGTGAGGCTTCTGATAAAATTCGGCCAGTATGAATTCTATCTAATACAGTCAAAAAGCCAGCCTAATGCAAAGTCCCTAAGGAAAATCTGCCAGGATATGGTTGTTTATATGTTTTCAATTAAGAAAAGCTATTAGAGAATAGCGATTGTGCCCACTAATTATTATCATTTTCTAATTGGCAGCTGTTGACAAATTCAGTGCTACAGAACGTGTTGAAACGATAGTCCTTGGCTTTAGGAGTTGTGAATGTAAATAAATTTTACACCCGTGTCCAAATCTTCACTGTAAAAATGGCTTTGGGAATCATTTTAAGCTTTAGAAAGTCTTAGAAATTGCTTTTAATGACCTTTCGCACCATGGTCTTGTAACTCCCACCCAAGTGATTGGGTGGAACTGTGCCAAAAAGGTAATTGTGGCCTACCAAGGGGGTTGGTCAGTTTTGCTATCCTGCTAGGCTTAAAATGAACCATCCTAGAGGCAGGAAAGAGAGGATCTCACTACCACCAAGGGAGAAGAGCCAAGAGCAGAGTACATCACTTGGACCTGGGATCCCTGCGCTGAGAAACCCTTGGAACAAGGAGACTGAGAGAGAGAGAGTTGTAACACTGAAGATCATGAGAAGCAGTGGCAGAGAAAGGGCAGCAGGAGAGACCAGGAGGAACTGGCATGGTAGGCTTCCTGGCCCATGGAGTGAGAAAGCTGAGTGCCTTTGGGCAGGAGGCTTGCTGGAGGAGTAGGGTGCCTCCAGGAACTTGGTAGAGGTAGGTTTGCTGACTGAGGGAGCTAGAGCTGACTGCCTTTGGGCTGAGGCTTACTGGCAGAGTGGGGTGCCTCTTACTGGCAGAGCTAAAAGAATTTTTGACACTTGTCTGAGCAGGGCAGGGGTCGAGGGTCAGAGAGAGGCGTGCCTGAGGGCATGGCTGAAACGAGGCTGTCTGGTAGAAGAACTGCATCCTGAGTGTTCCTGAACCTGAACTGTAACCTGTTACTTCCCTAATAAACACCGTAGTCATGAGTATAGTCTCTGAGTTCTGTGTGGCCATTGCAATGAATTATCAAACCCAGCAGAGAAGCAGAGAGTACCGTGGGAGGGACAGTTGGTATTGGAACTGTAAAGATGGCAGAGAGAAGAGGCATGTCTGACCTCCACCTCATAAGAATCAGCCTTGGGCTGTTGATCTTAATCCTCCTTCCTCCTTGTGAAGTTAGAGGAGGTCTGAAGCCCCCACCCACACATCATTTTTATGGTTGGATTAAATATTCATACTACTATCAAAGTGGTAAAACATGGTTATTTTTGCCACTCAGACTTTCAAAATGCTCCTATTTAGATTTCACTTTGTCCTGCGATTTTTACTTTATTTTATACCAGCTCAATAGTTTTCTGGTAACGTTATATCTTTGTCTCCCTCAATTAATGTTTTCTTGCTAAATCAGAATATCTAGAATCAGATTTTTAAATCCTTAGTGCTATTGGTGGTTTGTAGCTCAAATATTCCAAGCTGCATTTATGTGTATACATGTTTCATTAACTTACTGTTTTTTTGAACTCCCACGTGCCCCAGAACGTGTTTTTTTGATTACCTTTTAGTAAAGGTGCAAAGTTGTGTATTGGAAACAGAATAGATTTAGGAGAGTCAGAGAGATGTAGATCCGAACGCTGAGTCTGCCTGTTAATAGTTTACTAGTGTGAATGTGGATGTTACAGATTAAATTGTGTCCCCCGGAATATGTGTTGTCGTCCTATCCCCTATATGTTGGATGAAGAGCCCAGGTGGCACAAGCAGTTTGTGATCAGATGCTAACCCAAAGGTTAGCATTTTGAACCCACCCAGTGGCAACTCAGAAGAAAGGCCTGACAAACTGCTTCCATAAAGATTACAGCCAAGAAAGTCTATGGAGCAGTTCTACTCTGTAACCACAGGGTTGCCGTGAGTCCGACTCCACTGGTAGATCATAGGTTTGTTTGTTTGTATACCTTGAATGTAATCCTGTTTATAAATAGAGTTTTCTTTATGTTAATTAGATCAAACCTGAGTAGGGTGAATTGTAAATCTGATCACTGCTGAGTTATAAAAAGAGCAGACTAAACACAGAGATATGTACTCAGAGATGCCCTGTGAGTTTCTCCAAGGAATCAAGGAACACCCGGGGCTATGGGCAAAGAAGGAATTAGCATGACCAAGACCCTGATTTGGACTTTTAGCTTCCAGAACTGTGAGAAAGTAAAATTCTGTTCTTTAAAGCCACAGACTTGTGAAGTTTGTATTACAGCAACACCAGGAAACTAGGCAGTGAGTAAGTTATTTTACCTTTCTGAACCTCAGTTACCTTATTTTTAAAGATGTCTAGCACTGTTGAAGTATTATTGAGAATACATTGTGAAATAGCTGAGCATAAAATAGGCAATGGATAAATTCATGTTTCTTTCCTATTTCTAAGTCAGCTTACTGTCCTTTAAACACTGCTCGATGATTATTTGTGGAAGATATCACATTTCTGACAAAAGCTACATTGGCAGTTGGATTCTTGCAGCTGACTCTTGCACTTTTGTCCTGTATCAGTTATCCTTCCGCTAACTCCATTAACATATTTCCAATTGCTACATGTTGATTGATTTTTGTGAGAGAAATATTCTAAACAACAATTCTCTGATTTTTATTGACAATTTCTTAGCTTGTTGTACCCTTTCGTTTCTTGGGGCAGGAAGTTAGAGGCTATAGAAAAAGAAAAAATCTGTAAGAAATATTTTAGCCATCAAAAATTATCGAATAAGAAACACATCTATTTTAACTATCATTTTGCTTGTAACTTTCTTTCCCCCAGGCTTCAAGCAATAAATGATAGAAGGAGTGAAGCTAGTACAGAAAATAAGAATATCCAAACTCAGTTTCAAGCAGAGAAATTGATCAGTGTAACCTACCAGGATAATGATACATTAAGCTCTTAGAAAAGAAAAAAAAAAGGATGCATCTTACTATGTCAGTTATGAAGAGCAGGAATCACTAAAGAACTACAGGGATATAATTATGAGGAGGGATGAATCTAGTGTATCAATAATCAGCGTTAATCAAAGGGATTCTGTGAAAGAAGGATTAAGAAAATTGAATGACGCTTTAACATCAGGAATGGACCTAATATTTAACAAAGAAAAAGACAATATATCACACAAGTATACACACACACACTCACACAAAACAGACATAAACAAATGAAATGGGGGAAAAGGTAAAGAGAAAAAAACATTTCTAAAGCAAACTGCATGAAGCCTCTGTGAAAGTCTTGGAAAATTGATCTTATAGACAGTTTATTTCTGTAGTGCATCAGTCAATGTTCTCATGCTGTTTGTGTCTCTCCCTTGACTGAAGCACCTCAAATGATGAAATGCTATCTGTTAGAACTCTGTACAGTGGTGAAAGGGTTAGCTTCTTGCGTTCATGAGTCATTTACTCAGGACACAGAACCTTGGCTTTAGTCATCGCATGCACACAAATACATAGATTTACCTTGCACATGTAACCTTCTGAAGATCTGGGGAGGAACAACATAAAGAGGTAAGGGATTCTCCAAGATTTTAAGTCAGATGCTGAGCTGTTGCCATTTGAATTTTTACAACCTTGAGCTCAAAACTAGTTAATAGCCTTAATGCTATCACAAAGGGCAATTGTTTCCAAACAATGTGAAAAGAAAGCATCAGCAGAAATGATCTCTTCAGAGATGACTGCCACAATTCAAGGTCTTATTCAGTACCCAATGACGGTTGATTTAGTTGCATTAGAAAAAGAGGAGAAACAGGTATGAAACAAGAAAAAATGCAGGAAAGGTCATTAAAATATTATAAATAAGTAGAGCTTTTAAATTATTGCTTAAAGAGATGATGAAATAGATCTTTTTTCTTTTTTTGGCCAGATTTTTTTATTATCTAATTTTTTAGTATAAATATTATCTAAGAGGCATACAGATAAAGAAAAATGGCTTTGATGGGTTGATCACAGGTTTATCCATCTACTTTTCTAGCGCTCTTTTCTACTCTAACTCTTAAAAAGGGGTGAGGTCAATGAAATTTAAAATCCCCATCCTTAGAATGCTGATAAGGGGCCTGGTGGCACAAATGGGTTAAGTGCTTGGCTGCTAACCAAAAGAATGGCCATTGGAACCCACACAGTGGCTCTGTGGGAGAAAGATCTGGAGGTCTGCTCCCATAAAGATTACAGCCTAGAAAACTCTATAGGGTAAGTTCTACTTGTCACATGGGGACGCTATGAGTCAGAATCAACTTGACGGCACCTAACAACAAGAACACAACAGATTGCTGATGCAAGGATCAATTATACTTTTTTGCTCCCATCCCTAAACTAACAGAGAGCAGGAAAGAAAAACAGTTACAGTATTTTAATCTAATAATTAAAAAAAAAATGTTAAAAAAAAAAATTAGATTACTCCTGACGAGGAAAAACAATGAGGTAGAAAAGTATAAGAAATAAGATAGCATTAAGTCAGAACTCTTACTAAGGGAAGACACAGTGACTATAAGCCTTTCTCATGCAGATGAAGAGAGATAAATATGACAGATGTGAATGTACCTGGCTTTCATGGGAGAAAGTATTTTATAAACCCAAGAATGGAGATTGACTAAAATATCATAACCAGTTCACCCTTTAAGGGAACTGTCAATTTGAAAAGCCAAGGGCCCTGAGGCTCCGGATTATAATGGAAATTACATAAAAATCCGTCTTTTTCTCAAGGCACTGCGTTGACATGACTATCTTTGATATTGTCTGAAGAAACAGAATTGTATAATAATGCCAGCCACCTAGTCATCTTACACTCTTCCTGCAGCCCTAGAAAAATTAGAATAACACTTAGAAGGAGGAAACACAAAACCCACTCGGAGCTGAAGCAAATGTGCTTCACTGAAGCCGAGAATGTTCGACATAAATTGGCTTTAGAAGTTGTTTTACCAACCTTTTCAAAGCACTTTTTTCTAAAAACTTATATGTTTATTCTTTGAAAATTAGTAGGATACTGGACTAATTATCACAATAATATCACAATAATAGAATTACACTGGCATCCAACAGGCCTCTCCCCTCTTGTCTACAAGCTCTTATTAACAGAATCATGGATGATTCTCTCAAGAAATTGTAAGTCTCGGTAGAGAAATATTACTCTCAAGAAATCATTTTCTGTTTAAGACAGATATCTCAGAAAAAAAAAAATCACTCTCCAAATGATGATTATTTGTTTTTTACCTTTGAGCATATTTATGTGGCCAATCTTGCCAATATTGCTGTTTCTTAGTTTCCACTTTCTTAAGCTTTGATGCTACAAATTATATACAGCAGCAGCATCTGTATAGCCTGAGGCTTATTTTTTAATTTATTTATAGGGTGCTCATGGGCTCCAAGGGAATAATGGCTTATTATTTCTCTGGTCTCCCAAGGTATCCTTAATTCTTCTTTTTCATTGATTACTAAAAGTTTGCCAAACTCTTGGCTATTGTCACTTCCAAATCATGCACATGTTCATTGATTAACCTGTGGAAATGTTTGTATCATTTCACTAGTTAAATTTCTCTGTACTACTTCATCTTAAGAAGTGCTGAAGGCAAAATTTGAGACAGAAAGAATTTAACCCCTACCTTAAAATAATCACATATTGCCTACAATGAGGTACAGGACATTTTAGTTACAAATGTCATTTTTTTCAGTCCCTTGGAAATTAGAAACAGGTGAAGTCTGAATCAAGCCAGTTTAGTTAATTAACTCCAGTATTCCATGACAGAAATGTTGCTATAAACAAATCTATCATTCAAGTCATGTTATCATTTACAACATTTATGAAATTCACTGCCAATATGAAGAATACTACTACAGTCTCATAAAGACTTTTTTTAATGACATTTAATTACTTATTGAGACTTAAAAGCTTTTAAAAAGTGAAATTCATATTTAATTATAAACATAGATTCATAGATGCTATCTAGAATTTTAGGACAATAACTAAGTGCCTCCTATGCATTATGAGCTGCTATAAGATCTGAGGATACAGCAGCAAAAAAGATAGAAATCGTCAGCATTCTTAAAAGCTTACATTCTAGAAAGGAAACAGACAAAATGTAAGTAAATAACTAATCAAGGAAATTTCAGAGACTGATGAGTCCTATTTATTCAGCAAGGATTTACTGAGCTTCAAACATGCACTATGTTCTAGAAGCCGGGGATATAGCTGTGAATAACAAGGAATTTACGTTTACATTTAGTGGAAGAGAGAAATAATAAAAATAACAGCTCTGTGTGTGTGTGTGTGTGTGTGTGTGTGTGTGTGTGTTATTATAGGTAATATTGAGTAGATTAAAGTAAAAATAAAATAGAAGGTTGTAATAGAAAGATAGGGAAAGAGCAAGGGAGGGCTACTTTAGATATGTTGCTGTTAGGTGCCATCCAGTCAGTTCAGACTCCTAGTGACCCTCTGGGACAGAGTAGAACTGTCCTAGAGGATTTCCAAGGAGCAGCTGGTGTATTTGAACTGCCAACCTTTTGGTTAGCAGCCAAGCTCTTAACCACTATGCCACCAGAGCTCCACCTTAGATATGGTGGCCAAGAGAGACTTCTTTGAGGAGGGGAAATTTGATGTGCGACACGCAGGAAGTGAGGCAGAGAGGCTTAGGGGTATCTGGACGAAGAGATTTCCTATCATAGAATAAAGTGCAAAGGAATTTATTTTTTAATGACCTATAGTGCAACATAAAGAAATAAGTTTATTCATCCAGTATAGGTTATTTTCATCACCAAATAATTATAAAACTCATTTCATTTGAAATTTATGCAACATCGTGCAGAAATGGATCTTTTCCTTGTCTTCTACTCTGAGGATTTTACGATATATGGTATTATCAGACATGAAGTCGAGGGTGAAACTGATCTCCATATGATAATTTACGATCTCTGACATGGATTGAATTGTGTCCCCCAAAAATATGTGTCAACTTGGTTAGGCCATGATTCCCAGGATTGTGTGGTTGTCCTCCATTTTGTGATTGATGTAATTTTCCTATGTGTTGTAAATCCTAATCTCTGCCTGTGGTTAATGAGGATCAGGGCAGGATGAAACACCCTTACTCAGGTCACATCCCTGATCCAACGTAAAAGGAGTTTCCCTGGGGTGTGGATTGCATCACTTTTTGTCTTACAAGAGATAAAATGAAAGAGAAGTGAGCAGAGAGTTGGGGACATCACGCCACCAAGAAAGCAGTGCCAAGAGCAGAGTGGGTAACTAGGACCCAGAGTTCTTGGATAGAGAAGCTCCTAGTCCAGGGGAAGACTGATGACAAGGACCTTCCTCCAGAGCTGACAGACAGAAAGCCTTCCCCTGGAGCTGGTGCTCTGAATTCAGACTTCTAGCCTACTAGACTGCGGGAGATTAAACTTCTGTTTGTTAAAGCCGTCCACTTGTGGTATTTCTGTTATAGCAGCACTAGATAACTAAAATAATCTCTATATGATAATTTATAAAAGATAATTTATAACTAATCTCCATATGACAATTTATAAAAGATAATTTATAACTGATCTCCATATGATAATTTATAAAAGATAATTTGTAACTGATCTCCATGTGATAATTTATAAAAGAAGAGCTAGTTCCATGGCTTTTGCTCACTTTGAGAATATAAAAGATCATTGAGAGCGGAGTGTATGTGTGAGAAGATTTTCCTGAGAAAGGAAGAGCAGTTGCTGTTCCATGGGATCCCTTCATCTTCCTGGGAATTTTTTTTTCCCCTCTTCTTTCTTTAAAATTTTAGTTTTGAATTTTTAATGCATATATATATATATATACATATACATGAGTATATACATATATTTGTATATGTATATGTGCATATATTAGCATTTTTAATGCTTATATATATATTTATACATATATATGGCAACCCTGGTGGTGTAGTGGTTAAGAGTTCGGCTGCTAACCAAAAGGTTGGCAGTTCAAATCCACCAGGCACTACTTGGAAACCCTATGGGCCAGTTCTACTCTGTCCTATAGGGTCCCTATAAGTTGGAATCAACTCAATGGCAATGAGTTTGTTTATATATATATATACTCCTATACATATACTTGTATATATTAGCATTAAAAAATTCAAAACTAAATTTTATTTGTTTATATATCATAAATGTAGTTGAATTTTGTCAAATGCTCTTTCTAAATTTATTGAGATAATAAAAGATTAATGCAGTAAATTACACTGATTAGTTTTTGTCATTTGCTGTATGTCCTTAATACCATTTCCAGAAATTTTAAATGGTTATTTTAAAAATAATTCTCACCAGTTTTGCTGGGGAGTGGGACTTTGGAGCTCCTCTTGCTGTCATCCTCAAAGTCCCTCTCATCTTAATTTTTAATTCACCTGTGTAAATACCTAGAAGTGAGATTTTTAAAGCCTCATAATGTCGAGACAAATGATACTGAACACCTTTTTTATATGTTGATCAAACAAGATAAATGAATGGCAAATAAACACATAAAAAATGTTCAACATCATTTTTGATGTAATTAAGAGAAATGTAAATTAAGATGACAGTCAAATATCTCATATATATCTGAGAATTGCTAAAATACAGCATGCTGACAAAATCAAGTGCTGGCGAGGATCTGGAGTGACTACAACTCTGATCCATAATTTCTGGGCATGCAAAATGGTACAGCCACTCTGTAAAATGTTTGGTAGTTTCTTATAAAGTTTAACATAACTTACTCTATGATCCAACAATCCTGGATATTGACCATAGGGAAATAAAACAAACTTATGTTCACACAAAAACCTATTCATAATATTGATAGTAGCCTCATTGATAATTGCTAAAATTGGAAATAATCAAAAAGTCTTTGAACAGCTGAATAGATAAACTATAGTAAATCTCCAAAAAGGAACAGTAACATAAGAAAAAAAACTCTTAATACCTGCAATAACTTGGATGAAACTTAAAGGTATTATAATGAGTACAAGAAGCCAGTCTCAAAAGTAAACATACTGTTTGATTCTATTTATATGACAATTTTGCAAAGACAAAACTATTGTGACAGTGAACGTATCAGTGATTAGGAGTGAAGGAGTGTGTGACTACAAAGGCACTTTTTTAGGATGATGAAACTGTTCTATATCCTCAGTTTGGTGGTTGTTACATAAATATACATAAGTGTTAAAATTCACAGATCTACACACACACAGTAGATTTTACACTATATTAATTTAAAAAAGAAAATTTTTAATGTGAGGAAAATCTGAACATAAACTTGTTCTGAATAGAGTGAGAACTAAAATTATATATTCAACACAAGGAATCATACTTTGCCTGAGACCTTCAAGGAAAGAACACCACGGTCAAAGTAAGAACTAGGCTAATGACTTACAATTTTTTTAAAGTAGCATTTTCTGTTGTGATAACAATTTCCATTTTTTAAAAACCTCTTGGAACAAGGTTTATGTCAAAATAGAAATCTTCCATTTCTTGGTTAAGCAAAGTTGAGTCTAACAATCATTGATTTGATGTATTTTTTTATTTTTTTGAAAACATCCTTGTAAATGAGCAAGCTTGCTTTCAATATCTAATCAAAATATATACTTCTTATTCTTTTTAGTCCCATGGATTTAGTTCCACTGATACAGAGACTTTGTTTTATGGACATGGTGCTTTAAATACTTCCTGAGAAATATTGGAAAAAAAATTAAATAATTTGCTGAGAAATTCACCATAGAGGTTGTGCTAGGGAGAAAAAAAAAAAAAAAAACTATTCTGAAATTGTGTCGCTGTGGTGCAGAGGATACTTTTAGACTTTATAAGGTCAGCATTAATTCAGATAAATCCATCATTTAAAAAAAAATTAGCAATCAGGCAACAAGTGCAGTGGCAGAATTTAACATTAAGTGTTGAAATTTAATATAATCATTGCCAGGCTACAAAATTCTAATTTTTTCAAACCAATAAAAATTAATTTTATATTTCACAACCATTTTAATTAGAAAAGGACTAAAAAGAAAACAAAAATAAACTGTGGTTAGATTATCCTTGTTCTTAAAACCATATGATCTCAGGGCATGGAAGTCCCTTAAAAACCCATTGCCATAGAGTCAATTTTGACCCATAGCAACCCTAAAGAGCAAAGTATAATCTTCATGGAAGCAGACTGTCACATCTTTCTCCCATGGAGTGGCTGGTAGGTTCAAACCTCTCTACCTTTCAGTTAGCAAATGAGTGCTTTAACCACTGCACCACCAGGGCTCCTTAAGAAAGTTCCTTAGATGTCATACGATACTAATTATTTTTTTAATGCTTGGGTCCCCTATATGACATCATTGAAATTCTGCAATTGCAACACCTGGCAAGAATTGTTTATAATATGACTAATTTTTATCCAGGTTAAATTTGATTGAGGTATCATATTCATCTCTTGACATACATACAATAATATTTGAATTTTATATCTTGTCCTCTCAGAGTTTGGCATTCTGCAGTTTTCAATAAATAATTAATATAGTAGGAATAATGTTGAATTATGAATGAATTGAAGGACTTGGTTTTATCTTTGGCCCTAATGCTTATACACTGAATGGAAATCAATAAATGACTTGAACTCTCTGATTGTACACTTTATTATCTGTAAAATAAGAGTCCTAACACCTTACTCACCTGACTTCATTACATGAGTTTCAAGAAAGATAGCAAGTGAAATCAGTTTATAACACAATAGAGAGAGATTATATTTTATTTTGAGCACATATGGAATACTTATAAAAACTGGTCATGTCATAGATCACACAAAAAGGCTCAATAAACACCTAAATTAATAGCATACAAATTTTTTAAACAAAATATCATAAAAATAAGAAATAAATAACATTCAAATGGCTAAACTAAGCCCCATAAGCAAAAAACAAGTCATATGGACATTAAAAATTATTTAGGTGTGAAACTGAAATGGTTTAAAAAAATGCTGTCAGAATTTGCAGCAAACAACTGAAGCTGTACTTGGGGAAAATTTTAATAAAATATATTATTAGAAAATAAGTCAAGTTAAAATTTAGGTGATTAGCAATAGAGTAAATATAAATAAAAATAAGAAATTATACAAATGAAAGCAAAAATCAGTGAAATAGAAAAAAAAGACAAAATTAATATTACAACACCAAAAGTTGGTTCTTTGAAAATATAAATAACTAAAACAGACCTCTGGCAAAACAGAATATGAATAAAAAGAAACCAACAACAACAAAAAAAAGTGAAAAGGAAAAATAACTGCAGAAATCATCATGATTGCAAAAGTAATAAAAAGGAGTTTTGCTTGTGCTTAGGATGTAGAAAGCCACAATATAACATTGTTCCCACCTAACAATGAGAAGAAAGCCAACAATTCTACAAAATGTTACCTTTTCTTTTTTTTTTTTTTTAAAGAGCTGAAAATACCTGAGACTGCAAGGCATCTGAATTCCAAAAACTGACGAGTCCTTCTGGAGAGAGATGAGACAAACTTTCGTATTTGGAAGTGCACAGGAGAAAGAGATGACAGTCATAAAAGTGGGTAAGAAGGAAACAATTAAATTTTATAAATTTCATAAAGACCAGGTGTGTGCTAGCATGTCAGTTTAGGATACCCAAAAGCCCTGGACTCAAGGTCATTCTGCATCCACTCAGTGACTTTTCTATTTTCTGGTACATTAGGTGAAAGTTTGCAGAGCAAATTAGATTCTCATTTATAGTTTGTACATAAAGTGTTTCATGGCCTTGGTTTCATTTTCCACAATGTGTCAACGCTCTCTTCATTTACACCCTGGTTTCCCCATTTCCTTTCATCCTGATTTTCTACCCCTTCCTGCCTTCTCATCTTTGCTTTTGGGAAAATATTGCCCTTTTGATTGTTCTCAGGAGCATGTTCCTCTCAGGTGTCATTGTTTATTTTGTGGACATGTCTATTGTTTGGCTGGAACGTGATCTCTGGGAAAGGATTCAGTTACAGGTCAGAAGGGTGTCTTAGGGCCATACTGTCAGGTGTTCCTCCAGTCTCTGTCAGACCAATAAGTTTGACTTTTTGTTTTACATTTTTCTGCCACTTTGTCTGAGACCTTCTGTTGTGATCCCAGTCAGAACCTTAGGTAGTGGTAACCAGGCACCATCTAGTTCTTCTGGTCTCTGGGTTGTATAGGCTGTGGTTCATGTGGTCCATTAGTCCTTTGGACTAATTGCTCCCCTGAGTCTTTGGTTTTCTTCACTCTTCTTTGCTCTGGATGGGAAGAGACCAATACTTGTATCATGGATGGCTGCTCACAAACCTTTAAGACCCCAGACGCTACTCACCAAGTAGGATGCAGAACATTGTCTTTATGAACTATGTCATGTCAATTGATGAAGCTGTCCCTTGAATTTATGGTCCTTTGCCTTCAAGCCTAGGAACTTCATCCTGCAAGGGGTTTTGTTATGTTTAAGAGGTTTCCCTGACTGTGCCTTTTGTGTGCTCTATTGTCTATATTAGTATATGAGGAGCACCTACAGTCATGTAGGTAAAAATATCCACCACCAAACCTGTGTCTGCCAGTGGGTGTACTCCCTTACACCGTCCCACACTTCTTGGCATATCTATCTACCTATGTATCCATTCATAAATTATTGTTTGTTAATATTATTGTTGCAGGATTGTCTATGCTATAGTAGTTACCCTAGTTGCCCTTTATTCTTCCATTTCTCTCATTGTCCTCTCTTGCCTTGGTCATATTGTGCTCACTTCTCCCATATTATGTATTGCCTTTTCCTTCAACAATATTAACACATGTTTTCTATCTATTTGGTAATTTTCCCTCTCTCCCCCTCCCATCCCTGGTAGCCATCAAAGAATATTTTTTTATTTTCCTTTTTTTTCTGTGTGTAAACCTTTTGTTATTACTTTGTAATAGTGGTCTTACACAATATTTGTCTTTTTGTGATTGACTTATTTCACTCAGCATAATGTCCTCCAAATTCATTCATGTCGTGAGCTGTTTTGCAGATTTGTCATTATTCTTTATCCTTGCATAGTATTCCATTGAGTATATGTACCATAATTGGTTTATACATTCATATGTTGATGGGCACTTACATTATTTCTGTCTTTTTGCTATTGTGAATTATTATGCAATGAACATGGGTGTGCACATATCTGTGTCATGGCTCTTATTTCTTTAGAGTACATACCTATGAGTGAGATTGCTTGATCATATGGTATTTCTATATCTAGCCTCTTGAGGAAGTGCCATACCGTTTTCCATAGTTGTACCATTTTACATTCCTACCAGCAGTATATAAGAGTTCCAATCTCCCCACAACTTGCCAATATTTTTTTTTCTACTTTTCAATTAGTGCCAGTAATGTCGGGGTGAGATGGTATCTCAACGTAGTTTTTTTTTTTTTTTAATTCTGCTTTAGATGAAAGTTTACAGCTCAAGTTAATATCTCATACCAAAATTTATACACATATTGTTATGAGACACTAGTTACAATCCCTATTATCTGACAGCACACTCCCCCTTTTACCCCAGATTTCCTGTATCCATCCAACCAGCTCCTGAATTTCATCCTTCCTCTGGGCAGGAGCCACCCATTTAGTCTGCTTGAACTGAGAAGCACACTCTTTATGAGTATTATTTTATGTTTTATAGTCCAGTCTAACCTTTGTCTGAAGAGTTGGCTTCAGGAATGATTTTAGTTCTGGGTTAACAGAGAGGCCAGAGGCCATGTCTTCAAGGGTTCCTCCAGTCTCAGTCAGACCATGAAGTCTAGTCTTTTTACACAAATTTGAGCTCTGCACCACAATTTTCTCCTGCTCCTTTAGGGACTCTCTGTTGTGTTCCCTGTCAGGGCAGTCATTGGTGGTAGCTGGGCACCATCTAGTTCTTCTGGCCTCAGGGTGATGGAGTCTCTGGTTTATGTAGCCCTTTCTGTCTCTTGGGCTAATATTTTCCTGTGTCTTTGGTGTTCTTCATTCTCTTTTGCTCCAGATGGGCTGGGACAAATTGATGCCTCTTAGATGACTGCTCACAAGCTTTTAAGACCCCACATACCACTCACCAAAGTGGGATGCAGAACATTTTCTTAATAAACTTTGTATGCCAAGTGACCTAGAAGTCCCTCAAAACCATGTTCTGCAGACCCCAGCCCCTGTTACTCTGTCCATCAAAGTGTTTGGTTGTGTTCAGGAAACTTCTTAGCTTTTGATTTAGTCCAGTTGTGCTGACTTCCCCTGGATTGTGTGTTGTCCTTCTCTTCATGTAAGATGATTCTTGTCTACTATCTAGTTAGTGAATTCCCCTCTCCTTCCCTCCCTACCCTTGTAACCATCAAAGAATGTTTTCTTCTGTGTTTAAACCTTTTCTTGAGTTCTTATAATAGTAGTCTAATACAATCTTTTCCCTTTTGGGACTGACTAATTTCACTCGGTATATTGCCTTCCAGATTCTTCCGTGTTGTGAGATGCTTTGCGAATTCATCATTGTTCTTTATCGTTCTGTAGTATTCCATTGTGTGTATGTACCATAATTTGTTTATCCATTCGTCTGTTGATGGGCACCTAGATTGTTTCTGTCTTTTTGATGTTGTGAACAGTGCTGAAATGAGCATGGGTGTGCATATATCTATTGGTGTGACGGCTCTTATTTCTCTAGGATATATTTCTAGGAGTGAGACTGCTGGATTGTATGGTACTTCTATTTCTAGCATTTTAAGGAAATGCCAAATCAATTTCCAAAGTGGTTGTAACATTTTACATTGCCACCAGCAGTGTATAAATATTCCAGTCTCTCCACAACCTCTCCAACATTTGCTATTTTGTTTTTTCAGGGTTAGTGTTTGCCTTGTTGGGATGAGATGGTATCTCATTGTAGTTTTGATTTGCACTTCTCTAGTGGCTAATGACCATGAGCATTTACTCATGTATCTGGTAAGCTGCCTGAATATCTTCTTTAGTGAAGTGCCTGTTCATATTCTTTGCCCATTTTTTAATTGGATTATTTGTCTTTTTTTGTTGAGGTTTTACAGTATCTTGTAGATTTTAGAGATTAGACCCTGATGGGATACATTGTAGCCGAAAATTTTTTCCTAGTCTGTAGGTCGTGTTTTTACTCTTTTGGTGAAGTCTTTTGATTGAGCATAAGTGTTTGATTTTTAGAAGCTCCCAGTTATCTAGTTTCTCTTCTCGTGTTTGTGCATTGTTACTTATGGTTCATGTTCTGTTTTTGCAATGTATTAGGGCTCCTAGTGTTGTCCCTATTTTTTCTTCCATGATCTTTATAGTTTCAGATTTTATATTTAGGTCTCTAATCCATTTCGAGTTAGTTTTTGTACACGATGTGAGGTATGGGTCTTCTTTCATTTTTTTGTAGATGGATATCCAGTTATATGCCAGCACCATTTGTTAAAGAGACTATATTTTCCCAGTTTAATGGACTTTGGACCTTTGACAAATATCAGCAGCTTATAGGTAGATAAATTTACGTCTGGGTTCTCCATTCTGTTTCATTGGTCTATGTATCTATTGTTGAACCAGTACTAGGCTGTTTTGACTACCATGGCAATGTAATAGGTTCTAAAATCAGGTAGTATAAGGCCTCTTACTTTGTTCTTCTTCTTCAGTAATGCTTTACTTATCTGGGGTCTCTTTCCTTTCCATATGAAGTGGTAATTTGTTTCCCATCTCGTTAAAAATGTCATAAGAATTTGGATCAGGATTGCATTGTATCTGTAGATCAGTTTGGGTAGAATTGACATTTTCATAATGTTGAATTTTCCTAGCCATGAGCAAGGTATGTTTTTCCACTTATGTATGTCTCTTTTGGTTTTTTGCAGTAGTGTCTTGTAGTTTTCTTTGTATAGGACTTTTACATCTTTGGTTAGATTTATTCCTAAGTATTTTATCTTCTTGCAGGGTATTGTAAATGGTATTAATTTGGTGATTTCCTCTTCAAAGTTCTCTTTGTTGGTGTAGAGGAATTCAACTGATTTTTGTAAGTTTATCTTGTACCCTGAAACTTTGCTGAAATCTTCTATTCGTTCCAGTAATTTTCTTGTGGATTCTTTGGGGTTTTCTGTGTATAAGAGAATATCATCTGCAGATAGAGATACTTTTACTTCTTCCTTACCAATTTGGATGCCGTTTATTTCTTTTTCTAGCCTAATTGCTCTGGCTAGGACTTCCAGCACAATGTTGAATAAGAGTGGTGATAAATGAACCATCCTTGTCTGGTTCCCATTCTCAAGGCGCAAGCTTTCAGACTCCATTTAGGATGAAGGTGGCTGTTGGCTTTATATAAATGCCCTTTAGTATGTTGAGGACTTTCCTTTTTATTCTTATTTTGCTCAGAGTTTTTATCAGGAATGGGTGATGGACTTTATCAAATGCCTTTTCTGCATCAATTGGTAAGGTCATGCTGTTCTTATCTTTGTTTTATTTTTGTGATGTATTACATTGATTGTTTTTCTAATGTTGAACCATCCCTGCATACCTGGTATGAATCCGACTTGGTCGTAGTGCATTATTTTTTTTGATATGTTGTTGTATTCTATTGGCTAGAATTTTATTGATGATTTTTGCGTCTATGTTCATGAAGGATATTGGTCTGTAATTTTCTTTTATTGTGGTGTCTTTACCTGGTTTTGGTATCAGGGTTATGCTGGCTTCCTAGAATGAGTTTGGGAATATTCCATCCTTTTCTATGCTCTGAAATACCTTTAGTAGTACTGAGGTTAACTCTTCTTTGAAAGTTTGGTAGAATTCACCATTGAAGCCATTGGGGCCAGGGCATTTTTTTTTTTATTGGGAGTTTTTTAATTACCTCTTCAATCTCTTCTTTTGTAATAAGTGTACTTAGTTTTTCTACCTCTGTTTGTGTTAGTTTAGGTAAGTAATATGTTTCTAGAAATTTGTCCATTTCTTCTCAGTTTTCAAATTTCTTGGAAAACAAATTTTTCATAGTATTCTGTTATGATTCTTTTAATTTCAGCTGGGTCTGTTGTGATATCATCCTTCTCATTTCTTATTTGGGTTATTTGCTTCCTCTGTTGTTTTACTTTTCTCAGTTTGGCCAATGGTTTATCAATTTTGTTGATCTTTTCAAAGAACCAGGTTTTGGTTTTGTAAACGCTTTCAATTGTTTTTCTATTCTCTATTTTAATTATTTCTGCTTTTTTATTATTTCCTTTCTTCCAGTGCCCGAGGGCTTCTTTTGCTGCTCTCTATTTATTCCAGTTGTAGGGTTAATGTTTTGATTTTGGCCCTGTTTTTCTTTTTGGATGTGTGCATTTATTGCTATAAATTGACCTCTGAGCACTGCTTCTGCTGTGTTCCAAGTTCTGGTAAGATGTGCTTTCATTCTTATTTGATTCTATGAATTTTTTATTCCATCCTTGATTTCTTCTATAATCCAGCAGTTTTTGATCAAGGCATAGTTCAGTTTCCACGTATTTGATTTTTTTTTTCCTCGCTTTTTCTGATATTGATTTCTGCTTTTGTGGCTTTATGCTCAGAAAAGATGCTTTGTAATATTTCAGTGTTTTGGATTTTGTTAAGTCTTGCTTTATGGCCTAATATGTTGTCTATTCTGGAGAATGTTCCCTGTGCATTGGAAAAGAAAGTATACTTGGCTGCTGTTGGGTGGAGTGTTCTGTATATGTCCCTGAGATCAAGTTGGTTGATTGTGGCATTTACAACTTCCATGTTTTCATTGAGCTTCTTTCTGGGTTTTCTGTCCTTCACAGAAATTCGTGTGTTGAAGTCTCTTACTATTATTGTGGAGCTGTCTGTCTCTCTTTTCAATGCTGTTAGAGTTTATTTTATGTATTTCGGAGTCCTGTCGTTGGGTGTGTAAATATTTATTATGGTTATGTCCTCCTAGTGTATTGACCCTCTAATCATTATGTAGTGTCCTTTCTTATCCTTTGTAGTGGATTTTACTTTAAAATCTATTTTGTCAGAGATTAATATTGCCACTCATCCTCTTTTTTGACTGTTGTTTGCTTGATATATATATATATACATATATATATATATATATATACATATATATATATTGTTCCATCCTTTGAGTTTTAGTTTGTTTGTGTTTTGAGTCTAAGCTGTGTCTCCGGTAGGATGCATATAGGATTGTGGGTTTTTTTAATCCATTCTGCCACTGTATGTCTCTGTATTGGTCCATTTAGTCCATTTACATTCAGCATAATTACTGATAGGTATGAGTTTAGTGCTGTCAGTTTGATTTTGTGTGTGTGTGTGTGATGCTTACAGTTTCTTTGTTCCACTTAATTTTCTGTGCTGAGTTGTTTTCCTTTTTATCTTTTTCATTGTTGTTGATTTTGTATTTGCTGATTCTTTAAGTTTTTCTTCTTTTTTATTTTGATGTGTAGGATTGTTAGTTTCCTTTGTGGTTATCTTAAAATTTACCTCTATTTTTATAAGTTTAAACCAACCTTTTATTTCTTGGTATCGCCTTGACCTCCTCTCCGTATGAAAGTTCTATGACTACATTATTTAGTCTCTCTTTTTTTGTTTTAGTGTTGTCATCTTTTTCATATTGGTGTCTCTGTGTCCCTATTTTCAGTGTTTTAGCTTTGATTTATTTTTGTGACTTCCCTATCTGGGTTGATATCTGGTTGTTCTGTCCTGTGTTCCAATCTTGTGTTGTTATCTGATGTTATTGATTCTCTACCTGGAGGACACCCTTTAGTATTCCTTGTAGTTTTGGTTTGGTTTTTACAAATTAACTTGTGTTTTCTGCAAATGCCCTAATTTCACCATTATATTTGAGAGACAGTTTTGCTGGATATATAATTCTTGGCTGGCAATTTTTTTCCTTCAAGGCTTTATATATGTCATCCCATTGCCTTCTTGACTGCATGGTTATTGCTGAGTAGTCAGAGATTAGTCTTATTGACTCTCCTTTGTAAATGATTTTCGTTTATCCCTAGCCACTCTTTGGCAAGTTTGATTATAATATGTCTCGGTGATTTTCTTTTGGGGTCTACATTGTGTGGGGTTTGATGAGCTTCTTGGATAGATATCTTCTGGTCTTTCACAATTTTAGGAAAGTTTTCTGCCAACAAATCTTCATCAATTCTCTCTGTATTTTCTGTTATTCCTCCCGTTCCCCATTCTGGTACTCCAATCACTTGTAGGTTATTCCTCTTGATAGAGTCCCACATAATTCTTAGGATTTCTTCATTTTTAAAAAATTCTTTCATCTGAACTTTCCTCAGATAATGTGGTGGTAAGTACTTTATCTCCAGTCTCACTAATTCTGACTTCCATTGCCTCAGTTCTTCTTCTATGACTTTCTATTTAGTTGTCTAATTCTGAAATTTTATTGTTAATCTTTTGGATTTCTATTTGCTGTCTCTATGGATTCTTGCAGACTGTCAAGTTGTTCATTTTGCTCTTGTATAACCTTCTTAAGTTCCTCTATTGCTTTGTCTTTGTGTTCCTTGGCTTGATCTGCTTTATGCATGATCTCCTTCCTGATATCTTGAAGAGTTCTGTATATTAATCTTTTGTATTTTACCTCCAGTATTTCCAAGAAGTTCTCTTCCCCTGGAAGATTTCTTGATTCTTTGTTTTGGAAGCTTGCTGAAACCATCATGGTCTGCCTGTTTACGTGATTTGATATTGACTGTTTTCTCCTAGCCGTCAGTAAGTTATTATATTTATTTATTTTGTGTTTGCTTACTGTGTCCTATCTTCTCATTTTGTTTTGTTTTGATATGCCCAAATAGGCTGTGCGTGTGAGCTACTTTGATTATTGGCATCTTTGAAGCTCTCACCGCCTGTCACCAGGTGGTTAGAGCTGCTACTTGGTATGTGAGCCCAGCAATCCATTTACTTTTCTTGTGCGGATTCAGCTTAGGTGTCTAGGTCATCGGTCACTGAGTGTGTGGTGCAGGCTCTCACCTACAGTCCTAGATAGGCAGGGCTACGTAAGGGTGATTGGAGCAGGCACAGGTATCTGGCTGCTGTAGAGGGTTATGTGCTGAGCAAGGTAGAGGGCTGACGGCTACCCTAAGTGCCTGCGTGGAAGTTGTATCCCCACTCCCTAGAGTGCGCAGGTGGGTGGGTTTTGCAGCCAGACTGGGCACCCAGTGCTGTTGGTTGTAAGGCCTGGGAGGCACCACTTAGTCTCAAACCTCTGTCTTGGGTGGCTAGGTGCAGTGGGTTTAGCCACCAATCCTCAGGCTCCTGATGTGAGTAGGTGAGGACCCTGCTTAATGGGCAGGGAGGTGTCAAATGTCATGAATCTGCCACTCCACCTTTGCTGTTGCAGTTGAAAATAGGCTTCAGGTATATACCCTGTTTTACTATGCTAATGCAGGCCTACGCTGTTGGAATGGGCCCACACAAGTCTAGGCAGGGATGAAAGGCATTCAAAGTCTGTGTACCCTTTATGTCTGTGCCTAGGCAAAGGAGCTGTTCCTGCCCTGAGGTCCCAGTTTAGGGGAGCTGGCAGATTATTTTCCTTGTTTGTTATTTGTTTGTTAATTTGCTCCCTCTCCAAAGCTGGGAGAATAGCTCAAGGTGTGCAACACTTCCCACTTCTGGCCCAGGGGCGCAGTAATTGCTGAAGCTGGACTGGTACTGAGCAGAGCATGGAGGGGGGTGGGTGAAGAGGAGAGATTTACTTCCAAGAGGGGGAAGGGTTATTTTGATCCAGTGCAGTAAGTTAGACACTTGCACTTAACTTTCGCAGATCTACTGGCACTTCCCCCGGCTCTGGAGGCTTGTGCAGGCTCTCTGCCAATCAGTTTCTTCCGATGTGGAAAATGTGCTCTGAGTGCTACTTCTTGCCTCAGCACTTGTGCTCCAACCAATCCAATCTGCAGGGTGCCAGCCAGGTCAGGTCTGGCAAATCCTCACTGCTTAGAACTGTCTCTCCTTCCCCCTGCCTCTCAGTCTGACTCCTTGACTTTGTCCTTGATGTTCAGGTCTCCTAGTTCGTCATATATAATCGATTCACTTGTTTTTTAGGGTCCTTGTTCTATGAGGGACCACAGGAAGTGTCTGACTACTCCACCATCTTGGCCTCGCCTCTCGTTGTAGTTTTGATTTGCATTTATCTAACGGCTAATGATCACAAGCATTTCTTCCTATGATGCCTGAACTTCTTCTTTGGTGAAGTGTCTGTTCATATCCTATGAGTAATTTTTAATAGTATTGTTTTCCTTTTCATTGTTAAAGAGTTGAAGTTTTCCATAAATTCTAGAGATTAGACCCTTATCAGATATGTCATAGCCAAAAAAAAAAAAACTCAATCTGTAGGTCCTCTTTTTACTCTTTTGGAGAAGTTGTTTGTTGAACATAAGTGTTTAATTTTTCGGAGGTCCCATTTATCTATTTCATCTTCTGCTGTGTGTAAATTTTTAATTAGGGCCCCTAGCATTGTCTCTATTTTTTCCTCCTTATCTTTATAGTTTTAGGTATTATATTTAGGACTTTAGTCCATTTTGAGTTAGTTTTTATGTATGATGTGAGTATGGGTCCTGTTTCATTTTTCTAGAGATATTCAGTTTTGCCAGCACCGTTTGTTGAAGAGCCTGTCTCTTCCCCATTTAATGGATTTTGGCCCTTTGTCAATGATCAGTTCTCCATATGTAGATGGATTTACATCTGGGTACTCAATTCTATTCCATTAAACTCTGTGTCTGTCATTGTAGCAGTACCAGGCTGTTTTGACTACTTTGGCTGTATAATGGGTTCTGAGATCAGGTGGTGAGAAGCCTTGTATTTTTTCTTCTTACTCAGTAAAGCTTTTCTTATCCTGGGCATCTTTCCTTTCTATATAAAGTTGGTGATTAGTTTTTCCATCTCGTTAAAGAATGCTGTTGGAATTAGGATCAGGATTGCATTAAATCTGTAGATTGCTTTGCGAAGTATTGACATTTTCTCAATGTTGTCTTCTTACCCATAAGCATGGTATATTTTTCCATTTACATATGTCTCTTTTTGTTTCTTGCTGTAGTAGTTTGTAGTTTTTTTTTGAAATAGATATTTTACATCCTTGCTTAGATGGGGGGGTTAGTGTAAACAGTATTGTTTTCATGATTTCCTTTTCAAATTTGTCTTTGTTGGAATAGAGGAATATAGCTGATTTTTGTACACTGATCTTATATCCTGCTAGTTTGCTTAATCCTATTAGTTAAAGTAGCTATTTTGTGGAATATTTGGGATTTTCTTTGCATAAGATTATATCATCTGCAAAAACTAAAGAGCATACATACCAATTTGTATGCCCTTTTTTCCCTTTTCTTGACTTATTGCTCTAGCAATAAGAACAGTGATAAAGGACATTCTTGTCTGTTTCCTGTTTTCAAGGGAAATGTTTTCAGTCTTTCTCCACTGAGAATAAAGTTGAATTTTGGTTTTGTATAAATGCCTTTTCTTTTGTTGAGGAATTCCTTTCTATTTCTATTTTGCTGAGTGTTTTTATTGGGAATGTGTGTCGGAACTTATCAAATGTCTTTTCTGCATTGATTGAGATGATCATGTGATTCTTTTCTTTCATTTTACTTATGTGGTGGATTACATGGAGTGATTTTCTAATGTTGAACCATCCTTGCATATCTTCTATGAATCCCGCTTAGACTTATAATATTTTTTTTGATATGTTGTTGAATTTTATTGGTTAGAATTTTGTTGAGAATTTTTGCATCAATGTTCATGAGAGACATTGGTCTGTACTTTTTTTTGGTGTCTTTGCCTGGCTTTGGTATCAGGGTTATGCTGGCTTCATAGAATGAATTTGGGAGTATTCCTTCCTTTTCTATGCTCTGAGATAGTTTGAGTAGTGTTGGTGTGAGGTTTTCTCTGAATGTTTGGTAAAGTTCTCTAGTGAAGCAATTCAGACCAGGGCTTTTTTTGGGGGGAGTTTTTTTTTTATTACCTCTTCAATCTCTCCTTTTGTTAAGGATCTGTTTAGTTTTTCTATCTCAGTTTGTGTAGTTTTGGTAGGAAGTGTGTTTCTAGAAATTTGTAAATTTGCTCTAGTTTTCCAAATTTGTTGGAGTACAATTTTTCATAGTATTCTGTTATGATCCTTTTTACTTCAGTTGGTTATGCTGTAATGTTACTCATCTTATTTCTTATATGGTTGTTTCCTCTCTTGCTTTTCTTTTGTCAATTTTGCCAACAGTTTTTCAATCTTATTGTTCCTTTCTTTAAAAGAATCAACTTCTAATCTTGTTGATTCTTTCTACTGTTTTTCTGTTCTGTATTTCATTTATATCTACTCTAGTCTTAATTATTTCCTTTGGTGACTGTGGGCTTCTTTTGCTGTTGTCTTTCTATTTGTTTGAGTTGAAGTTAATGTTTTGATTCTGGCCCCTTCTTCTTTTTTGATGTATACATTTATTGCTATAACTTTTTCTCTGAACACTGCTTTTGTGTGCCCCAAAGATTCTTTTAGAGACATGTTTTCATTCACATTTGATTCTAGGAAATTTTTTACATTTCATCTTGTATTGTATTACCCTATGGTTTTTAAGTAAGGTGATATTCAGTCTCCAAGTATTTAATTTTTTCTTTGCTCTTCTGTTTTTGATTTCAACTTTTATAACATTGTGATCAGATAAAATGCTTTCTATTATTTTGATGTTTTGAATTTTACTGAGGCTTGCTTTCTTGAAGGCTCCTACTGTTACTGTTGAACTGTTTCTTTCTCTTTTCAATGCTGTTATAGTTTGTTTAATGTATTTTGATGCCCTGTCATTGTGTGTATATATATTTATTATGGTTATGGTTGGTGAATTTAGTCTTTAATCATTATATAATATCCTTCCTTGCCTTTTGTAGCAGATTTTGACTTAAAGTCTATTTATCAGAGATTAATATTTCCACTCCTGTTCTTTTTTGATTACTGTATTGCTTGATATATTTTTTCCATCCATTGATTTTTAGCTTATTTATATCTTTGTGCCTAAGTTCACTCTCTTGTACACAACACAATGATGGGTCTTTTTCTTTTTTTAATCCATTTTACTCTCTGTTTCTTGACTGGTGCTTTTAACCCATTTACATTTAGTGTGATTATTGATAGTTATGAATTAACCACTATCATTTTGTTGTGTTTTGTGTCTGTGTGTTTGTGTGTGTGTGTGTGTGTGTGTGTGCGTTGACAGTTTCTTTGTTTTTCTTGCTTTTTTGTACTGATTTTTTTATTATGAAGTTTCTTTTCCTTTCCTTCATTTTGTTGATTTTGTGTTTATTGAGTCATTATGATCTTCTTCTTTTTTATTTTGGTGAGTAGATTTATTCATTTTCTTTGTGGTTACCGTGAAATTTACCTTTACCATCCTAGTTTTAAAACAATCAATTATATCTTGATATTGCCTGACTCCCTCTTCATATGGAAGTTCTGTAACTACACCATTTATTCCCTCTTTATTTTGAAGGTGTTGTCATTTACAGATTGATGTCGCTGGTTCCTTTTTTCAGTCTTGTAGCTTTATTTTATTTTGAGAATTCTTTATCTTAGTTGGTATTTGACTGATGCTGTCATGTGTCTTAACCTCAGATTGTTATCTGGTGTTGTTTTTTTTCTCTGTCAAAAAGACTCCCTTTAATATTTCTTGCAAGGTTGGTCTGGTTTTTACCAGTTCCTTTATTTTATGTTTATCTAGAAATATCTTAATTTCATCATCATATTTGAGAGACAGTTTTGCTGGATATAAAATTCTTGGTTGGCAGTTTTGTTTTGTTTGTTTGTTTTTTCCTTTCAGGGTTTTATATAAGTCATCCCATTGCCTTCTTGCCATCAGGTTTTTGCTGAAAAATCAGAGCTTAGTCTTATTGCTTCCCCTTTGTAGGTGACAGTTCATTTTCCCTGAACAGCTCTCAGGATTCTTTCTTTGGTTTTGGAAAGTTTGATGATGACATGTCTTGTTGACTTTCTTTTAGGATCTATCCTGCACAGGGTTCATTGAGCCTCTTGGATAGATACCTTCTCATCTTTCATGATATTACAGAAGTTTTCTGCCAGCAAATCTTCAAAAATTTTTCTGTGCTTTTTTTGTCTCCTCCCATTTTTGGATTCCTATCACTTTTCTAGTCTCCCACATAACTCTTAGGCTTTCTTCATTTTTCTGAATGTTTCTCAAACAAATTAATATCAGAGGATTTGTCTTCCATTTCACATATTCTGTCTTCCATTGATTCAATTCTGCTCCTATGTCCTTCTATTAAGTTTTGCATTTCTGAATTTTTTTTGTTTTGTTTTGGATTTCTAGTTGCTGTTTTTGTATGGTTTCTAGTTGTCTAGTTATTTTATCATTTTGTTCTTTTATTGTTGTCCTCAATTTCTCTATGTTTTTGGCTGTGTTTTCTGTGGTATTATTTGTGTTTTCCTTGATCTGCTTGAGGACCCTATATATAAATCTTTTGGGTTCTTTGTTTGCGTTCCTCAGAAATTTTTTCTGCCTCTTTATTTTGGTCACTTGCTTGAGCCATCGTGTCCTGTTTGTGGCAGGCAGGGTGAAACCATATCACTGTTCATTGTGGGTGAGAGATGTCTGTGGGTATTGTCATGGATTGAATTGTGTCTCCCAAAAATAACTGTCAACTTGGCTGGGTCATGATTCCCAGTATTGTGTAATTGTGTACCATTTTGTAATCTGATGTGATTTTCTTATGTGCCATAAATAAGATGGATTAGCAGCAGTTATACTGATGAGGTATACAAGATTGGATAGTGTCTTAATCCAATCTCTTTTGAAATATAAAAGAGAGAAGCAAACAGAGACACGTTAGAACCTCATACCACCAAGAAAGCAGTATTGGGAGCACAGCACATCCTTTGGACCTGAGGTTCCTGCACTGAGGGGTTCCCACACCAAGGGAAGACTGATGCATCACAGGGACCTTCCGCCAAAGCTGACAGAGAGAGAAAGCTTTCTTCTGGAGCTGATGCCCTGAATTTGGACTTGTAGCCTACTAGATGGTGAGAGAATAAATTTCTCTTTGTTAAAGCTATCCACTTGTGGTATTTCTGTTAGAGCAGCACTAGATGACTAAGACAAGCATGCTGGTCAGCCACTGGCCACCATCAGCCTCCAGTGCAGTGGTGTGGAAATGCTCACAATCACAGTAGCACTCCCTCCACCCATTTGGCATGTCTGCGGGCAAGGATCAGGTCAGAGTGTGTGACCAGGGAGTGTGAATGCTCTTGCTCTGTTGAGTGGTGGGTGAGGGGCAGGGAGGGACAGAGCATGCAGCTATGGAGTATTCAGGTGCTCTCTCTGGCAAAGTAGGAGTGGGGTTGGTGGCTGGGAAGCACATAGGCACTGTTTCCAGTAGGGGATGGGCAGGACTAGTGGCCAGGGAGTGTGCAGGTGCTCTTTCCAGTGAGGGAAGGGTGGGGCAGCTGGCCCGGGTGCACGCAGACTCCCTCTCAAGCAAGGAGTGTCACGGTGGACAGCTGGAGAGTGCAGAGGTGCTCTTTCCTGTGGAGGAATGCACAGGCACTCTCTCCTGCAAGGGAGAGGCGGGGCAGGGGGCTGAGTGCACTGTCTTTCTGCCCCTTGCCCAGTAGACAGAGGGTTGGGTGGTGGATGACACTGGTGGTAGGGGGAAGAGGAAAAAGAAGAAAAAAAATGGAGGAACTCAAGCTAAATCCCTGACAGTTTGGGCAGTGGGGGTGGGGGGGTTTGTATGACCAATCACCAAGAGGGCAGGGAGAGGTGGAGCACATTCCTATGGTCACTGGGTGGGGGTGTCTGTGTTCTTCCTGCTGTGTACAGCCAGTAATCAGTGTCTTGCTTCACTCTGGGTGCACCTACACAGTTTCTCTGTCTCTTCTTGGGTGCTCTGTGATGTTGCATTCCTGTTCTGCTGGTTGTGTCTCATGATGTTCATTTTGTGCTGGGCTAGCTGGCAGGGAACCTCCTCCTTGTTTCTCTCCTCATTTGCTGTTCTCATTCAGTTTCTTCTTCCAATCCATGTTTGATATGATTGTGCACGCTTTCAGTTTATGCTCAGGATACCCAGACTGAAATTGCTGAAAAAAATTGCTAGAAAAATCATTGGTAAAGTAGAGGGTCAGCAAAAATGAGGGAAACTTTCAATGAGATGGATTGACACAACAGTATAAACAATGGACTCAAGCTTACCAATGATCATGAAGATATCACAAGAACTGACAATGTTTCATTTTGTCATACATAGGTTTTCCATGAGTTGGAGTTGGTTCAACAGCAACTAACAACATCAACAGCATTGTAAAATAAGTAACATTGTATCATGTGCTTTATAACATATGTAGAATTAAATTGTATAATAAAAACACAATTTGACATATAATGTAAGATTCAATATATTTACACTATATGTGAATTGACATTAAATGATTGGAAGGTAGACATTAGCAAATTAAAGTCTATATTATAAACCCTAGGAACCCATAAAAATATTAAAATAAATATAACCAATAAGTCAATACTGAATATAAAGGGGAATCATAAAAAATACACAAGTAATGTTAAAGAAGTCAGAAAAAAAGGAACAAAAAGCAGATGGTCCAATTAGAAAACAAAAAGAAAAATGTAAATTTAAACCCAATTATATCAATAATTGCATTAAATGTGAATGCCATAAACAATCAATTAAAAAGCAGAGATTATAGGATTGCATAAAATGAAAATTCAAAATCTATGTTTCGTATAAAAATATATACAATAAATCTACTTTAAATATAGTAATAAATAGGTTAAAAGTAAAAGGATAGAGAATTATATACAATTCACTGATCAAAAGAAATCTGGAGAGGCTATATAAATACAGGAGAAAGTAAATTTCAAAACAACATATAGTACCAGAGATAAAGAAGTTCATTACATATATCAAAAAGGAATATTTCTCCAGGAAAACATAATGATAAAGAAATAATGGCATCAAGATTCAAAGCAAAGAAGTAAAATGATCACTAGTCACAGATCACATGATCTTGTATATAGAAAATCATAAGAAATCCACTAAAAAAAGAACTATTAGAACTCATAATTGAGTTCAGCAAGTTTTCAGGATACAAGATCAATAAATAAAATCAATGGTATTTCTGTACATGTGCCATAAAATATCCAAAAATGAAACCAAAAAAAATTTCATTTACAATAGCATCAAAAAGAATAAAATACTTAGAATAAATTTAACAAATGAAGTGCAAAACCTACACTCTTAAAATTACAAAACATGGTTGAAAATAATTAAAGAAGATCTAAGTAAATGGAAGAAAAATCCCATACTCATGAATCAGAAGATTTAATACTGTTAAGTTGGCAATACTTTCCAAATTTATCTACAGATTTCATGTAATTCCTATCATAATCCCAGCTCACTTCTTTGCAGAAATGGACAAGCTGATCCTAAAACTCCTAAGGAAATGCAAGTGACCCACAGAAGTCAAAACAATCTTGAAAAAGAAGTAGGACTCGCCCTTCTTAATTTCAGAACTTACTACAAAAAAAAAAAAAAAAGTCCAGATAGTCTCCTGTCACAAGGATAGACATATAAATCATTGGAATAGAACTGAATCAAAATATAAACTTGTATGTCTATGGTCAATGGATTTTAAGCGAGGGTACCGAGACCATTTAATAGGGAAATATGCTTTTTCAACACATGATGCTGAGATATAAGCTGAATTGCCACATGCAGAGGAATGAAGCTGACCCTGTATCTCATACCATAAACAAAAATTAACTATACATCTGAGAACTAAACACATAAAAAACATTAGATGAAAACATAGGGCTAAATCTTCATGACCTTGGCTCTGGCAATGGATTATTAGATATGACACTAAAAGCAGAAGCAACAAAAGAAAAAAAAGAGAGAGAGAGATAAATTGAACTTTATCAAAATTAACAGCTTTTATGCTTCAAAGGACACTATAATGAAAGTGAAACGACAATCTCCAACATAAAATAAACAATAACATCTAAGAGGAACAAACTCCTTAGAAAAAGCAATTATACAACATCAAAAGGGCATCATCTACCCAAAAGCAAAGATAAGAAGACAGGAAGGGGTAGAAAATCAGGAGGAAAGAAAATTGGGAAACTAGGGTGGAAATGGGGAGACAGAGTGCTGACACATTGTGGGGAATATGGTCCAGCAATTTTATCCACGTGTATATAACTAAGAGAAATGAAAACTTTTGTCCATACCAAAACTTGGACATGAATGCTTATAGCAGCATTTTTCATAATAGCCAAAAGTTGGACACAATCCAAGTGTTCATCCACTGAAGAATGGATAAACAAAATATAGTATATCCATATAATGAAATATTATTCTGCTATAAAAAGGAATGAAGTACTCGTACATGGTAAAACATGGATGAACACTGAAAACATGCTAAGTGAAAGAAGCCAATCACACAAGAGCAGACAAATATTATATAATTCTATTCATATGAAATGTGAAGAAGAGGTAATGCTGTAGAGAATAACAGTACTTTAGTGCTTGCTTAGAGTTGGTGGAAAGGAGCTCTGGTGACCAAAGGGTTAAGCACTTGGCTGCTAACCATAAGGACAGTGGTTCGAACCCACTAGCAACTCTATGGGAGAAAAGACCCGGAAATCTGCTCCGGTAAAGATTACAGCCTAGCAAACTCTGTGGGGCAGTTCTACCTGTCCTATAGAGTCACTATGAGTTGGAAACAACTGGACAGCACACTACAACAAAAGTTTTGGTGGTGGTGGGGTGATGGAGAGAGCTAGGTGATAATTATCTTTAGGTGGTAAAAATGTTCTAAAATTGTGGTGAAGGTTGTACATATCTGTGAATATACTAAATATCATTGAATTGTACACTTTAAATGGGGAATTGTGAACTATATCTAAGTAAAGCTCTTTAAAAATAATTAAATTTATGCATATACTTGTGCCTAAATGTTTATAGAAGCTTTATCCTTAGTCTCCAAAATATGGTAACAACCAAGACATCCTTCAACAGGTGAAGAGATAAACAGTCTGTGATACATTTATAAACGGGGTACTGACAATCAATAAAAAACAATGAGCTATTGATTCACACATCAACTTGGATAAATCTTATGAGCATTTTCATAAGTGAAAGAAGCCAAATCCAAAAGGCTACATTTTTTTTGGTATGATTCATTTATATCACATTCTTTCAAAAGCAGATTGGTGATTACCAGGAGTTAAGGGAGAGTTGAGTGGTGACTACAAACAGGCCACGTGAGGTGTGTTTTGGGTGGTGGACAGTTCTCTATGGTACCCGATTGATGGACATATGACTGTATTCATTTGTCAAAACCCTTACATTGTGAACTTACCTGTATGCAGATTTAAGAAATATGTATATCAGCCAGGATGTTGGATAATTCCAGAATGAAATGCAGACTGTGACATGGAAATCCAGCCTCACTGAAGGTAGTGAGAAAATAGGAGGTAATCAACTTTTGAAAACTGCTTTGACTTGATGCTATAAAGCTAAAAACAGAAAGAAGTTTATACAGACACTGTACTCTCATTGGTAAATTTGTTTCTTATAGGGGTTGCATGTTAGCAATTCTGAAACTATGTGCATATTAGGAATGAACATATAATAAATTGAACAATAAATTACAGATAATGGGAACCAGGTTTCTCCCTTTCAGAATGGACTTTTACATATAAGAAAAATGTATTTTAATCACCTGATGAAGTTTGGTTACTGAGTTGGCAGCAGGGGGGCAGGGTGGTGAACAGACTAATAAGTTTACATTGACTTGACACTGATGAACTTTTTGGAGAAAAGATCAAAAGCTGAAAAGAAAATACATGCCATTATAGACTAAAGTATGCTGTTGTTAGGTGCTGTCAAGTCAGTTCCAACTCACAGCGACCCTACGTACAACAGAATGAAACACCGCCCCGTCCTGTGCCATCCTCATGATCCTTGTTATGAGCCCATTGTTGCAGCCACTATGTCAATCCATCTTGTCGAGGGTCTTCTTTTTTGCTGACCCTCTAATTTACCAAGCATGACGCCCTTCCCCAGGGACTGACCCCTCCTGATAACGTGTGCAAAGAATGTGAGACAAAGTCTCACCACCCTTCCTTCTAAGGAGCATTCTGGCTGTACCACTTCCAAGAGAGATTTGTTTGTTCTTCTGGCAGTCCATGGTATATTCAATATTCATCACCAACACCATGATTTAAAAGCCTCAATTCTTCTTCTATCTTCCGTATTCATTGCCCAGCTTTCCCATGCCTGTGAGGCAATTAAAAACACCATAGTTTGGGTCAGGAGCACCTTAGCCCTTAAAGTGACATGTTTGCTTTTTAACACTTTAAAAAGGTCTTTGGTAGCAGATTTGCCCAATGCAATGTGTCAGTTGATTTCTTGACAGCTTCTGCCATGGCTGTGATCGTGGATCCTACTGAAATGAAATCTTGACAACTTCAATATTTTCTTCATTTATCATGATGTTGTTTACTGGTCTAGTTGTGAGGATTGTTATTTTCTTTTTATTGAGGTGCAATTCATACTGAAGGCTGTAGTCTTAGATCTTCATCAGTAAGTGCTTCAAGTCCTCTTCACTTTCAGCAAACAAGGCTGTATCATCTGCATAGCACAGTTTGTTAATGAGTCTTCCTCCAGTTCTGATGTCCCGTTCTTCATATAGTCAAGCTTCTCAGAATATTTGCTCAGCATACAGTTTGAATAAGTATGGTGAAAGGATACAACCCACACACATAGCTTTCTTGACTTTAAACCATGCAATATTCCCTTGTTCTTTTTGAACAACTACCTCTTGATCTATGTACAGGTTCCTCATGAGCACAATTAAGTGTTCTGGAATTCCCATTCTTTGCAATGTTATCCATAGTTTGTTATGATCCACACAGTCAAATGCCTTTGCATAGTCAATAAAACGTAGGTAAACATCTCTCTGGTGTTCTCGGCTTTCCACCAGGATCCATCTGACATCAGCAATGATATCCCTTGTTCCACATTGTCTTCTGAAACCAGCTTGAATTTCTGACAGTTCCCTGTCAATGTGCTTCTGCAACTGCTTTTGAGTGATCTTCAGCAAAATTTTACTTCTGTGTGATATTGTTCAATAATTTCCACATTCAGTTGTATCACCTTTCTTTGGAATAGGTATACATATGGATCTCTTCCAGTCAGTTGGCCAGGTAGCTGTCTTCCATTCTCTTGGCATAGAAAAGTGATCACCTCTAGCATTGCATCAGTTTGTTGAAACATCTCAATTGATATTTCATCAATTCCTGGAGCCTTGTTTTTTGACAATGTCTTCAGTACAGCTTGGAGTTCTTCCTTCAGTACCATTGGTTCTGGATCATATGCTACCTCCTGAAATGATTGAATGTCAATCAATTCTTTTTGGTTAAAGTACAGTAAAAGTTAAATAAAAATCAGAGGTAAAATCCAGGGTTAGAAAAATTTTTTCAATAGAAGGGCAAAGGAAGGGTTGTCAGTCAGCCAATTATAGAAAGATTATTCCTTATTACACATTTCCAAAGAATGTTACCATGAATTGACCATATTCTGGTGACTGAAATACTCTGAAGGAGCAGAAAGCCCTAAAGCTATTGAATAAGGTTAGTTAGTACACACTGTGCCTGTGGGATACCTGTGGGACACCTACCCCTTCACAGGATTATTAACTCATACTGGAGACAGCTCTCCACCAACCTTTGATGCATATTAGAAAGGCTTAGAGAATGCTTAGCCTCTTTCTCTTCTCAGGGACTCCTCATACCACGAGTGAAATATCATGGGTAGCTTTGCTACCTACGGATAATGTCAGGAGTTACAAATGCTTTATAGAACTCAGGGAACTGGGCATACAACAAATCATAGTGATTTATACCAGACTAAGGAAGGCTCCTCCTGCTGGTCAGAGGCCACGCTTTAGTAAAGGGTAAGGTTAATCTAGTGTCCACCTGCACTGATCAGTGAGTCATCACCGAGGATATACTTGGTGATGGAAACATCTTAATTTTATAAGTACTCATTGAAATTTTCTAAGACATTTCCAGTCTCCTGTGAATTGGCACAGTTTCTATTGAACTTGAAAAGCAAAGAATACTTAAGAACCAGTGCCTTTAAGTAGTCACATTTCCATTCTCCCTTTCAACCTTATTAGCTTAGAATTACAGAGCTCTTGTAAATATCAAAAGGACCATTCACTGTCTTTGAGGAGAAATTGCTCAGTTGGGGCATTACACTTAGGCACAAAAATTAAAGCCTTCTTATGCTTCAGCTTTCCCATCAAGAAAATAGAAACAAGTGAGAGAGAACAATTCTATTCTGAGGTCTTATTAATAAAGTGTAAAATTCTTTGACCCTTATAGAAGAAAAAATGAATACCATTTTATAAATAAAAGTAGGAGAAACTAGCCATTTATGAGGCCTAGTGAGAACATGTCAAACTTCACTAGTTAGAGTTAAATAAAAAGCTCAGGTGAAGTTATCACAGAAGCTACATAGTAGATGTACGATGGCTTAGAAAAAGTGTTGTGTCCCTAGCCATTCAGAGGCAAAGAATTTAATTCTATAGTGCTGGAGATGTCAGGAAATGTAGTTAATAGATGTTACCTAAACAGGTTATTTTTCATTTGTACTTTTCAAATGTTTCTGGGTGATAGAAAATTCCTACCACACACTTGGTTGTGTCTTCCTTATGCTCAGTCTATGGGTATAAATGTTACTGAAAGTATTTCTTTAATCCACTGTCCCAAAGGTGAAAGTGCAAAACAGGCAAGACTGTAGGAACTTGGCACAAACCTAATAGTAAGTAATGTTGTTTTGTGTTTCATGCCAAGAGCTGGAATTGTTGCTGCTCTTATAAGAAAAGGGTAAACAAGTGGCAAAGCTTTCTTTGGAAATGAATACACTCCAATGGACCCAGGGTGGATGTGAAATCACCAGTGCCATCACCGGACGGTGTTACACAAAGAAAGCATATTGAGTGAGCCTACCTTTGTAATAGGAGATGAAAAGCCATGTGGGAAAAGACTTTTCAGCACTAGACTACAGCTGTATCTGAAATCAAGAATTCAAAGTGTGAGAGAATGATATCTGTGTGGGGGAAAGAGTTCCTGTTGCTTACTGGCGAGTGGGGCCAGGATGTGCTTGGGAGATTCATCTTCCCAGCAAAAAAATTGATAGAAAATTGGACTAAGTTTTTAAAAGGACTTTCCAGCTCCTTTCAGGATTTTTCCAACAAGAAGGAAAAGAGGGCACCAGGTATGGCTAAGGTCTGCCACAAACTGTAGATCTAAAAGACTTAGTAGTAAAACAGGATCGCCAACCAACAAACCAACCAACTTACCAACCAACCAATCAACCAAATAACCAAACAACCAACCAGCCAACCATTTGCCATTGGGTCAATTCCAACTCATGATGTCCCCATATGTGCAGAGTAGAACTGGTCCTCCGCAATGGTTGGGACCTTTCAGAGCAGATCGCCAGGACTTTCTTCCTTGGCAACTCTGGGTGGAGTCAAACCACCAACCTTTTGGTTAGTAGCCATACACTTAACTGTTTACACCACCCAGGGACTCCTAAGAGAGCTAGCAGTAAAACAGGATGAAATATTATTATTTATCTTCCTAAACTCTCTTTCTATGTGTCTATAATGTGGCTTTGTTACAAATAAGATGCTTACATCTGCTTGGGAGCATTTCCCTGATTGCATGAAAAAACTGTTGATGCTGTCCTAGATAATAGAAATATGAAGCTGTTCCTGGACAAGTGTAGAACCTAACCCTGGCAGACAAATTTATAACAGAGTAATAAGTAAAATTCATATCTAAATTTAGAGCATCAAGATATAGATTGAACGGAATGTCATTGTATTTATTTTTATCAACCTTTATTCCATTGCCCGTATGTATAATCTTAACTTCTCCCTTTTTCCACATCTCATTTAATTTTACTTCTTTTATCTCACCTAAATCGAATTTTTGGCATTGTTTGCTATATTGTCCAGGATTGCATTCAGTTGCATAAAATGACAGCGATCTCAACAAATATGAGTTTATATACGAAGTCTGAAGATAGATTGTGGCGGGCCTGTGAAATGGTGGCATGTCCATGACATCAAAAATGTTCCACCCAGGGAGGACTCTGGCAAGATGGCGGTCTAGGCAGAAGCACCACGCCGTCCCTCCACAACAAAGATCCAAAAAACTAAGCCAAACAGAGAATCAACAATCCTGAAACCC
>NW_004443991.1:14071728-14106140 GCF_000243295.1 Trichechus manatus latirostris
AAAAAAAAAAAAAAATGTTCCAACCAGGATCAATTGTCCTTCGACACCATCCTCAGAACTGGTTTACCTGGTGCGTTAGTCAGGGTTATCTAGAGAAAAAAAATGTGTGTATATATATATATGTGTACTATATTTCTATTTTATATACACACACACACCAAAAACAAAACAAAACTAGTTGCCATCGAGTCACTTCTGAGCCCGTATGTTGCAGAGTAGAACTGTGCTCCATGGGATTTTCAAGGCTGTGCCCTTTCTGAAGCAGATAACCTTGCCTTTCTTCAAGATGGCTCTGGGTGGATTCAAACTGCCCAACAACCTTTCGGTTAGTAGCCAAGTGCTTAACCATTTGTGTCACCAAGGGACTAATATATATATATTATGTATATATATGTATATATATGTACTATCTCTCTATCTGGAGCCCTGGTGCCTCAATGATTAAGAGCTCAGCTACTAACCAAAAGGTCAGCAGTCTGAATCCTCCAACCACTGTTTGGAAACCCTATGGGGCAGTTCTACTCTGTCCTTTAGGGTCACTATGAGTCTGAATCTACTCGAAGGCAGTGGGTTTAGGGGTTTATCTCTCTATCTACTTGTCTATAAAGTAAAATATTTATTTATGTTGTGAAACTGGCTCATGTAATGGTGGGCAATAGAAGTCCATAATCTGTAAGTTGGGGACAGGCTGGAAATTCTGGCAGTCTTGTGTCTGAAATTCGTAGTCAGGTGTGGGAGAGAGACAGGAATTCTAGAAAAATGTCTATTTATACTCTGGAGGCAGAATCCTCTCTTGGGAAACTCTGGTTTTGCTCTTTTTTAAATTTTTTTATTGTTATTTAGGTAAAAGTTTACAGAGCAAATTATCTTCTCATTAAACAGTTAATACACAAATTATTTTGTAACATTGGTTGCCAGCCTCACGATGTGTGAACACTCTTCTCTTCTGCATCCCAGTTTCCCTGTTTCCATTCGTCCAGTTTTCCTGTCCCTTCCTGTCTTCTTGTCTTTCCTTTTGGGCTGATGTGCCCATTAGTCTCATATACATGATTGAACCACGAAGCATTTCCTTCACATGTGTTATTGTTGGCCCTATAGACTTATCTAATCTTTGGCTGAAGGGTGAACCTCAGGAGTGATTTCAGTACTGAGTTAAAAGGGTGTCCAGGGGCCATACTCTCAGAGTTTCTCCAGTCTCTGTCAGACAAACAAACCTGGCCTTTTTTTGTGTATGAATTTGAATTTTGTTCTACATTTTTTCTCCCTCACTGTCTGGGACCCTCTATTGTGACCCCCCCCCAGAACAGTTGGTGTTGGTAATCGGGTACCATCTAGTTTTTTGGGCTCAGTCTGGTGGAGACTGTGGTGGCTGTGGTCCTTTAGTCCTCTGGACTAATATTTCCCTTGTGTCTTTGGTCCTCTTCATTCTCCCTTGCTCCAACCGGGATGGGACCAGTAGATGTATATTAAATTGCTGCTCACAGGATTTTAACACCCCAGATGCTGCTCACCACAGCCAGATTTTGCTCTTAAGTCCTTCAACTAATTGGATGAGGTGATCTGTTTTACTTCAGGTCAACTAATTTAAATACCGGTCACATATAAATATATCATTACCTCATGTAGACTAATGTTTGATCAAACTATGGGGCAGCGTAGCCTAGACAAATTGATACATAAAATTTACCATTATACGTGGCAACTCTACATGGTTATTTTAGCTGGGCACATCGCTGACTAGAGCAAAACTGGGATTATCTTAGTAAAGAAAATGATTCTGATGGACAATTAACCTTGGCCACGGTGGCCCTCCTATTTTCCACCCCTGATTTAAATATAATTGTATAGTCAGATTTCAACCTGTTACATTAAGTGAATTGATTTTTATATAATTCCTTTCCAAAAAAGCATTTGAAATACCTATTTCTAAACCATTAAAACTGGATTTTCAAAGTTCAATGTGTACGGGCATCAACCGGAAGAATTGTTAAAACACAGATTGCTGGAACCCAACCTCTGAGTTTCTGATTCAGTAGGTATGGGATGGGGCCTCAGAAATTGCACTTCTAATATTTCCACAGGTGATGCTGATACTACTGGTCCGGGGTTCACACTTAAAAGGCAGAATGTTGGTAATTTTGGGGTGAGATTTTATAGAGTTCAGTTATATTGCCCAAGGCAGGCTTTTATAAGGTCATGCTTTCTACATCTTCACAGGTTACTACATTCTCTGTCTTTTGAAGGAGGCTATGGAAGGGAACAGAAAAATGATACTTTATTTTATGTGTTATGTTTAGTGACGTATCATAAATAGTTATATCCTCAGTGTAAATAATTCAAACTACAGGTCACAGTGGTCCTTTTGACCACTTCCTCCAAGCCCAGCCTCTCAGTTCCTTCTACAGAAGTAACCCCTGTTAGCAATTTGATGTATATTCTTCCAGACTTTTAAAATGCAATTATAGTAGACATATATATGGAATATAATTGCATACAATTTTATTATATAAGGTTTAAAAATATAAATGTTATTATATGCATTTTTTCATGGTCTTTCTTTTGTCTGTTTAAAAATAACTTTGAATTTTTCCATACAAATTGATTTTGAAAAGTTAGAAATACAGGTTTTGTAAAATAACAACATTCAGCCAATTGTTATATGTGAGCAGTATTACTCCTAGAAGTGCAAGTAACATAAGTTATAGTACAAAAAAGCACAGAAACCATTCTCAGTCCATATAGAAAACATCTAAATAAATATTGTGTTTTAATTTCTGTCGCTTTATATAGGTCTTTTCTCTCTTACACTGGGGAAAATGAGGCAGTTTATCAGCTTTTCCAAAGTCCATGACTATGTATTAACTTGAAAATATACCTTTAATGAATACTTTAAAAGATTATCAATTGCATTTTATATTATTAAAATGATACATGTTCACTGTAGTAAATTAGAAACATAAAAACATAAACATTCAATGAAAATAACAAACTACTGAGACATAGGTAATATTAATACTTACTGCTTTCCCAGTATTTATATACCCTATTAACATATGAATAAATATGTTTAATTATGCTGATTCCTGTTGTTTATACAGCATTACATTCCACTTTTTTACTTAGTATTACATTGTGAGCATTTCCTGTGTCACTTAAAATTTTAAAAACATAATAGCTCTCTAATGTTCTGTTATAAAGATGGACCATGCCTTAGTTATCTAGTGCTGCTATAACAGAAATATCACAAGGGGTGGTTTAACAAACAGAATTTTATTTTCTGACAGTTTGTTGTTAGGTGTAGTCATGTAGGTTCCAACTCATAGTGACCTTAAGTAAACCAGAACAAAACACTGCCTTGTCCTGCGCCATCCTCTTCATCTTTGTTACTCTTGAGCCCATTGCTGCAGCCACTGTGTCAATCCACCTCATTGAGGGTCTTCCTCTTTTTTGCTGACCCTCTACTTTACCAGGCATGATGTACTTCTCCAGGGACTTGGGATTCCTGATAGCATGTCCAAAGAACCTAAGACAAAGTCTCACCAGCTTTGCTTCTAAGGAGTATTCTGGCAGTACTTCTTCCAAGACAGATTTGTTTGTTCTCCTGGGAGTCCATGGTATATTCAATATTCTTTGCCAACACCATAATTCAAAGGCCTCAATTCTTCTTCAGTCTTCCTTATTGATTGTCCAGCTTTCACAAGCATATGACATGATTGAAAACACCATGGCTTGGGTCAGGTGCACCTTAGTGGTCAAAGTGACATCGTTGCTTTTTAACACTTTAAAGAGGTCTTTGGTAGCAGATTTGCTCAAGGTCATGTGTCGACTGATTTCTTGACTGCTGCTTCCATGGGCTTTGATTGTGGATCCTAGTGAAATGAAATCTTGACAACTTCAGTATTTTCTCCATTTATCATGATGTTGCTTATTGGTCTAGTTGTGAGGATTTTTTTTTTTTTTAATATATTGAGGTGCAATTCATACTGAAGGCTGTAGTCTTAGATCTTCATCAGTAAGTGCTTCAAGTCCTCTTCACTTTCAGCAAGCAAGGTTATATTATCTGCATATCGCAGTTTGTTAATGAGTCCTCCTCCAGTTCTGATGCCCGTTCTTCACACAGTCAAGCTTCTCAGAATATTTGCTCAGCACACAGTTTGAATGAGTATGGTGAAAGGATACAAACCTCACACACACCTTTCCTGATTTTAAAACACCCAGTATCCCTTGTTCTGCTCAAACAATTGACTCTTGGTCTATGTACCGGTTCCTCAGAAGCACAATTTAGTGTTCTGGAATTCCCATTCTTCCCAATTTTATCCATAATTTGTTATGATCCACAAAGCCGATTGTCTTTGCATAGTCAATAAAACACAGGTAAACTTCTTTCTGGTAACCTCTGCTTTCAGTCAGGATTCATCTGATATCAGTAGTGATATCCCTTGTTCCACGTCCTCTTCTGAGTCCAGCTTGAATTTCTGGCAGTTCCCTGTCATGTACTGCTACCACCGCTTTTGAATTATCTTCAGCAAAATTTTACTTGTGCACAATATTAGTGATATTTCTTAGTAATTTCTGCATTAGGCTGGGTCACCTTTCTTTGGAATGGGCACAAATATAGATCTCTTCCATTTGGTTGGCCAGGTAGTTGTTTTCCAAATTTCTTGGCATAGACAAGTGAACACCTCCAGTGCTGCATCGTTTGTTGAAACATCTCAATTACTATTCTGTCAATTTCTGGAGCCTTGTTTTTCACCAAAGCCTTCAGTACAGGTTTCTCACAGTTTAGGAGGCTGGAAGTCTGAATTCAGGGTATGAGCTCTAGGGGAAGGCTTTCCCTTTCTGTCAGCTCTGGAGGTTCTTGTCTCTTCTGAGCTTCTGCTCCTAAGCAGTCTTCTTGTGGCTTGGCATCTCTCTTCCCCAATCTCTGCTATGTCTGGCTTGCTTGTCTAATCTCTTATATCTCAAAACAGATTTATTTAAGACACTAATCCAGTCTCATTAATATAAAAGAGACTATCCATTCCCAAATAGGATTATATCCACTGGCATAGAGGTTAGGATTTACAACACATATTTTTTGGGGGACACCATTCAATCCATAACAGACACTAATTCAGTTTTACTCCTTGGTTATTAAACATTTACTTTGTTTTAAATTTTTCCTCCCTGTTTATTGCCATAAACATTCTACTTCTTTCTGATTATTTGCATATACTAGATTTCCAACAGTTATAAAATTAATCTAAAATAAGTGAATATATTTTACTCTTGATACACATCACCAAATTATTACCTAGTGAATAAGAGTTCCAATAATAATGCAATCTTGCCAGTATTAAATATCAATTTTAAAAGAAATCAATAAATGAAATGTGTTTTTACTGTATTTTACTTTAGATTTTTTTGATTACAAGTAGTACAGATAATTTTTCTCTATTAGTAATTTATTTACCTTTTAATGAAATGTCTTCTATTTTTCATTAACTATTTTCTGTTAGTTTAATGAGTATATCTATAATTATATGCTATAGATATTAGTTTGTTACCTTTCACATTTCTGAAAATATTTCTGTTTATCATTTGTCTTCTTTTTTAAAAAAATTGCTGACCTGGAAAACTTTCATCAAATTTATCAACAGTTTTATTGTGAATACTGTCATGGATTGAATTGTGTCCCCCAAAAACTTCTGTCAACTTGGTTAGGTCATGATTCCCAGTATTGTATGATTGTCTACCATTTTATCATCTGATGTGATTTCCCTGTGTGTTGTAAATCCTATCACTATAATGGTAATTAGATGGATTAGCAGCAGTTATACTGATGAGATATACAAGATTAGATAGTGTCTTAAACTAATCTCTTTCGAAATACAAAAGAGAGAAGCAAGCAGAAAGACATGGGAACTTCATACCACCAAGAAAGCAGCACTGGGAGCAGAGCATGTCCTTTGAACCAGAGGTCCCTGTGCAGAGAAGTTCCTAGACCAACAGAAGATTGCTGACAAGGACCTTCCTCCAAAGCTGAAAGAGAGAGAAAGCCTTCCCCTGGAGCTGACGTCCTGGATCTGGACTTCTAGCTTACTTTACTGTGAGGAAATAAATTTCTCTTTGTTAAAGCCATCCACTTGTGGTATTTCTGTTACAGCAGCCCTAGATAACCAAGACAAATACCTTCATTGTTTACTGCTTAAAAAGTCTTCAAACATTCAAAAATATGTAATTCTCTCTCTCTCTCTTTTTTTTTTTACTTATGCTTCATTTTTTTCTTTTTACATATAAGTCTTCAATCCACCAAGAACTAATTTTACTCTAAGGTTATTTGTAACAGAAGGTACAAAGGGAGAGTCTAAGTTGATTTTTTTTCCTCCAAAATGTTAATCAATTAAGCCAGTATTTGTTATTAAGAAATTATTTTATTCATTATTTGTTTATAATACATTATTATATACTAAATATATTTAATATTAAAAATTCTGAAATTTTTAATCTGAATCACTGTTTTGTCTTTCTAGTCTTATTTTGATAATCAATGGTTTTTAATGTATTTTCTTCTATTTTTAGACCTTTATTCTTTCAAATTGCAAAGAAAATGCTGATATTTATATGTTGAAATATATTCTTTCAAATTTACTGCTTCCATATCTTAAATTAAAATTTGTAATTTCTTACATTCAATTCCATTCCACATAAATTTTTATATCTCTTACAACTATTTTCAGTGTATCTTATTTACACTGTTTTTGGAGAGGATTCCTATTCTGTTTTCTCCATGGTCGTTGACTTTACATTCCTTGGTCACATCTGAAGTAGACATTAGAAAATGTCTCAGAGATGATGGGATAACAAGGAAATTTTAAGTTTCAATCAGTCAGGGTTTCTTTTAGACCAGATTGTGGGGATTTGGGGCAGTACAAAACTTTCAAGAACTTATTATTTGATTTACAGTCAGATCCATGTGTCAAGAGCCACACCCACAGGTGTTAACTTGCTTTGATTTCTGTCTCTCATGCTTGCTTCTGTCCCCCACCCTCTGTTTCTTTCTCTCCCTCTTTCTTTGATTGCAGAGATCTTGTCTTATCAGGCTTCACTGTGAAAACAACCCAATTAATTTCCTTTTCCCAAGTCAATTTTTCTAGTTGGAAAAAATTCGATAAAACCATCCTTAGTCAAACTCTTAATCTATAATGTTTTAAACTAAGCAGAGAGTTTTCTTTTATTATTGTTGTAAAAATGTAGGTAAAACAATACCTGCCAACTCAACATTTTTCACTTGTACAATTGAATGAAACAAATTACATCAACTGTGTTGTGCAATCATCACCAGCATCCATTGCCATATTTTCCATTCCCATAAACATAAACTCAGTGCTAGCTACAGCAAGATTCCCCTCTTTCCCCTTCCCTCCCACCCCTGTAACCACTGTTTGACTCTGATCTCCATACATTTGTCTATTCCAAGTGTTTAATATTAGTGACATCATGCAATATTTATCTTTTTGTCACTGATTTATTTCACTCAGCATAATGTTTTCAAGATTCGTCCATGTTGTTGCATGTATTAGGATTTCATTTCTCTTTATGGCAGAGTAATATTCCATAGTGTATACGTACCACATTTTATTTATTAATTCATCTGTTGGTGGCATTTGGATTGTTTCAACATTTTGGCTATTGTCATCGGTGTGATTGTAGTACCCTTGATGTAACTCTTGCTCAAGGATGTTTTAATTGGTTTTGTCATTTTATTTTCTAAATTTATTTTGTCAATTTTTAACAACTGAGATTGAGAAGCAGTTCCTTCTTCCACCTCTGTCTCTTCTCTTTCATTTCTGCTTTCAAACTAATTATTTTTAGATCTACTCTTATATTGCCCTATGCTGCCAACATTCCAACACATGTTACTAATAGTCGGTTTTCCAAACTTTTCCTCTAGGGCTACATGTTCATTAGATACATATACTGTCTTCCAAATAATAACTGGCAAACCTTTACAAAATGGTTAACCACTGCATAGCATGTATTGTCATCCTTTCACCTTCTAATAGAAGCTTCCTTGTGCTGCCCACTACCCAGGCCTTAACCAATCAGTGTCTGTGTGTGTGTGTTCATGTAAATTTCAGCAGCATTCCTCTTCTAGGTATCAATTTCTATATCAGTAAGGATAAGCTAGGCTATTCTGCAGTAAGAAATGACCCCAACAATATCAGTGAATTAAAACAACAAAAGTTTATTTCTCATTCTTGCTACATGTCAAAACTCAAATCAAAGGGGGAACTTACTCATTTTATTCTTTCAGGATCCCAGAGTGATGGAGGCTTCTGGTATACTGTAGCAGTGAAATGAGGAGATGATGAATTCTGCACTGACTCACATATTTCTTTGGCCAAATCAAGTCATGTAATACTGCCTAACAGCAAAGAAACAGGAAGTTCAATTCTACCATGTGCTCAGAAGAAAAGCCAAAAATATTTGGTCAACTATTCCAATGGCCACAAGACTTAATTTTATAGTTGAAGAAAGTGAGGTACTGGAAAATTAAGTAGATGCTTAAGAAAGCACAGCTAGGAAATGGTGACACTCTCATTTGTCACCAGACAGTCTCACTCCAGAGCCCAAACTGTTAGCTACTGTGCTAAACTGCTACATTAAAGTTATATTGTATATGAACAAGAGATGAAAATGTAATTTACTCTGTTTCATTAAGTTATTGAATAGATGTTATTTTTGATTTTGCATGAAGTCAGATGTTGATTATTGATATTGTAGATAAAAACACAAATGGTGACAAAGTAAAAGTATCTGTTTTCCTCCCTGCTTATCATCAAGTAATATTTTATACTTTATACCTTACAGCTTTAAGACACACATATGGAATTCCAAATGCTTTTTTTAAAAGAAATTTTATATTTAAGATGGTCTTAAATTTACAGAAAAAAATTTGATAGCACAGAGAATTTTCAGGTACTCTGTACCTAGTCTCCCCCATTATTAACATCTTACTTAATACGATACATTTGTCATAACTAATGAACCAATAGTGACGCATTATTTTTAAGTAAAGCTCATACTTTATCGACATTTGCTAAGTTTTTACCTAATGTCTTTTTTCTTTCCAGGATTCCATCCAGGTTACTACGTTACAGTTAATCGTAATGTCTCCTTAAGCTCGTCTTAGCTGTGACAGTTTCTTGCAATTTCCTCATTTTGCAGGACCTTGATAGTTTTGAGGAGTAATGATCTAGTATTTTGTAGAATGTCTTTGTATTGGGATTTGTCTGATGTTTTTTGTAAGATTTGTCTGGGGTTAAAGGGTTTTGGAAGGGAAACCACAGAGTTATCATGCCGTTTCATCACATCATAAAAGCATACATACTATCAGCATGATTTATCGCTGTGGATGTTGACTTTGATCACCTGACTGAGGTAGTATTTATCAGGTTTCTCCACTTTTTCTCTCCCCTCTCTATACTGGACTCTTTGGGAGGAAGTCACTGTATGCAGTTCACACTTAAGAAGTGGGGAGTTATGATCCTCCTGCTTGAGGGCAGATTATCTAAATAAATTACTGAAATGCTTTCAAATGTCCATAAGAAAAAGCAAATGTTTCCTTATATTCCCAATGTTTTTTCAAACACTGTAAGATGACATTCCTTACTTTTGCAAAATGAATTTAATCTTTAGTCAGTGAGAGGACTAACGAGCGACAATGACTTTAACAAGATGAACAGTGCACAGAATGATGCTCACAGAGAGGAAAAGATATGATAAATGAAAACGTATACATTGCTTAGTTTTATAGCCTTGTGTAGGGTCATGTCTTTATGTTTACTTGGCAAATTTTGAAGATAAATTATACAGTCTATACAGTAGAATATTAAAACTCTAAGAATGCAAGATGAAAGTTACTAAAATGTCAAAATTTGAAAAGATGCTGAAGTTCATTTCAGAATATATTTCCCTAACTTCTGTTCTGTTAATTAGCTACCGAGAAATCTACTGCTTTTATTTGTGTGATGCCCATGTCATTAAAACAATGACATTAAAGCCAAATTTTTGAAATTTTGAATATAACATACATACAGAAAAACACAAACCGTAAGTTTACAGCTGATTATTTTTTTACAAAACAAATATACCTGTGTTACCAACACCCAGATCAAGATACATTTCCAGCTCCTCAGAAGGCCCTTTATACCCTTCATGAGTCACTATATCCAAAAGGTAACTCTGACCTGACTTCTAACGCCATAGATTATTTATTCTTGTTGTTGCACTTCATGTAATTTGCATTCGTGGTATACATTTTTTATACTTGTCCTCTTTTGCTCAATATTATGTTTATAAGTTTCAACCATATTGCTACATGTAGTTATCATTTCTTTATTATAGCTGCAGCATAGTATGCTATTTGGGAATATGCCACAATTTATTTATTCATTCTATTGTTGGATATTTGGGTAGATTCCAGTACTGAGATATTCTTAATAGTGTTGCTATGAACATTCTTGTGTGTATCTTCTGGTGAATAGACATATGTATTCCTGTTGCTTATATACCTAGAAGACAAGTTGTTGGATCACAGGGTAAACCGATGTTCATTTTTAGAAGTTATTGCCACACATTTTTCCAAAATGGTGTACCAATTTACACTTCCACCAATTGTGTATGATAGTGAATTGTGGTTACTCCATTCTCACCAACAGTTTTTATTGTTGTTATTTATTTTTACTTTAGCCATTCTTGTTACTATGTAGTTGTATATCATGGTTTTAACCTTCATTTCCCCATTAAATAATGAAATTGATTTTAAAAAATAAATTTATTGGTTACTTGGGTATTCTTTTTTGTGAAGAAACTTTTTGTCTTTTTCCTTTTTTTCTAAAAATTATGATTTAAAATTGATTTGTAGGAGTTCTTTATATATTTTGGATAGAAGTCTATTGTTGGATAAATGTATTACAAATAAATTCTCCCATTTGTAGGTTGCATTTATAATCTTTCTGTGGTGCCTTTTAATCAAGAGAAGTTTTAAATCTTAATATAGGCACATACACATAAGCACATATATTTACTTTATTGTTAGTGTTTTCTTATATCTTGTGTAAGAAATCTTTGCCTACTCCTAAAATCATGAAGTTATTTTTTTCTGTTATCTTCTAAAAATTATTGTTTTACTTTTATATCTACATCTAAAATTTATCTGGAATTGATTTTTGTGTAGGGTTTGGGGTAGAGGTCAAGGTTTGTTTTTTGCCTTATGGACATCCAATTGACCCAGCATCACTTTTTAAAACTTACTACCCTTTTCTGATTGCAGTGATGTAATCTTGTATAAGTTTATGTGTACCATTGATTTATTTGTCTATCAGTAGGCCAATATTACTTTCCTAAGTGATATAGCTTTATTCTAATTAAGGAAGCATGATACTGATATCTTGTAGTTTAAATCTTCCAGCTTTATTCTTCTTCAGTATTGCTTTTGATATTCTTGGTCCTTTGCCTTTTCATTTAAAATCAGCCTTTCGGTTCACACTCACTCACATAGACACACACAGAGCTTCTGAGATTTTGATTCTGATTACAATGACTGTGAAGATAAATTTGGAGAGAATTTGTATATTTACAATATTAAGTCTTGCAATCATTTAACTGGCATATCCCTTCATTTATTTAGAAATTTTAAATCTCTCTCTTTCAAATTCTCTTTCTCACTATATCTATCCATAAACACACATATATGTGTTGTTAGTTTAGAAATTTTGCATACCTTTTATTAGATTTATTCCTAGGCATTTGATGATTTTGGATGCTATCATAAATAGTATATTTCCATATTTTATTTTCTGTATGTTGATATTGATATATAAATTGATTAACATATAAAATATTCAATATCAATTATTTTTGACCTATGAAAATGTCAGTTTCGTACGATTCTACATAATACATTGACCTTAAATCCAATGATCTAACCATAATTACATATTAATTTTAAGAGTCGGTCCATTCATTCTTTTGGATTTTTTGCTTATAATTGTGTTGCCAATGATAACGTCAATTTTATTTTTCTAATTTTTATTGCTGTTTGTTCATAGTGGTTAAGGTGCTTGGCTGTTAACCAAAAGGTAGGCAGTTTGAACCCACCTGCTGCTCTGCAGGAGAAGGATGTGGCAGTCTGCTCCTGCAGAAATTTTAAGCCTTGGAAACCCTATGGGGCAGTTCTACTCTTTCTTATAGGGTCACTATAAGTTGCAATCGACTCAATGGCAGTGGGTTTGAGTTTTGGTTGGTTCTTCTTTCTTACCTTATTGCATTGTTAGGGTCTTAATGCTAATTTTAAGAGTCACTACATTTACCCAGTTACCTATAATTATAGATTTAGTATTAAAATTTACAATATGCACAAAAAGAACTAGAATCAACTTAAAAAAAAGCCATCTGAGCTTCTGATTTCTTATACAGAAAATAATATTGTGTACTTTTTCAAAAAAGCAACACTGTAAAATGATTATACAATCACTAAAAGATCTTAGTAGTCTCTTTTATATGATCTTGTATAACAAGTTGTTATTGTTGTTGTTGTTAGGTCAGTTCCAACTTATAGTGGTCCTATGTACAACAGAACAAAACACTGCCAGGTTCTGCGCCATTCTCACAATCGTCATGCTTGAGCCCATTGTTGCAGCCACTGTGTCAATCCATCTTGTTCAGGATCTTCCTCTTTATGACTGACTCTCTCATTTACCAAGCATGATGTCCTTCTCAGGGACTGGTCCCTCCTGATAACATGTCCAAATTATGTGAGACGAAGTCTCACCATCCTTGCTTCTAAGGACCATTGTGGCTGTACTTCTTCCAAGACAGATTTGTTCGTTCTTCTGGCAGTCCATAGTATATTCAATATTCTTCGCCAACATCATAATTCAAAGGCATCAATTCTTCTTCAGTCTTCCTTAATTTTATCTTCTCTTTTATTTGTAATTGTTCAGTAATATTTGTTTTAGCATCTCAATTAGACTCTTACTACATGTGGGCAAGAAATATATCTCGTATTTCTGTATTCCTCATAGTTCTAACTGGGAAAAAATCAACCTTTGTATACTTATTAATTGATTTTCTTATACCAATTTCAAAAACTCATATAAGAGTTCTGCTATCCTTAGGTATGGAAAAGAATGTGTTATGTAAGTACTATTAGTAATTCTACTGGCCCCTTACATATGCAGAGCACTTAACAGATCATTTACAAAATAATTTCACCTATATTGTCTTATTTGAGCCTTACATTTTTTGAGTTTTTTGAAAACTTTAGTATATAAACACATGATATGCATATAATATGATTGTATATAATGACAACAAAATAATTATAACTTTACTTGCAATTGGTTGGGAAGACTGTTTGACAGAGTAATAAAACAAGCTATTCTGAGCACCTACTGTGTTATCAGCCTTTATGAAAACTACATGGACTTAAAATATTTGAAGAACTCATAATACAATGATTCAAGGCATTTTAATGACTGAGTTAAGAACAGAAACCAGAGTTCCCACTTGGCAGAAGAAGAGGAATCCCAGGGGCTAAACTTTCTTTTTCAGAGATTTTTATCCAAACAGTTTCACCCTAATTTATGCCTCAGTGCACTGGAAAGAAAATAACATACGCCAGAACACATATGGATTATTGCAACACTTCCTAGCTTAGCCTTCTGCCCTGGAGTCTTACCCTATGATCCCTCCTGCGCAGCATTCTTATGTCAGATTAACAGTTCCCAAACACAAGATATATGACTTCTCTACTCAAAGCTTTAAAAATTCTCTCACTCCAGTCCTGCTTGCATCATATCCTCTCCTTCTTTCTTTATCTAAATAAAGTCTAAATTTTTCAGTCTAATCATTCAGAATTACAATTTTCAATTCCCAAGATGCAGTCCCGCAATCCTTCGCTATTGATCTCTGAATCTAAAGCCTTTGCTTATCACTATCCCCACCCCCTATCTGGAATAATTTTACCCACCTTTCCAATCTATTGCTTTGATTTCTTAGTCTTTTTTGATCATGGAGCTTATTAGGAATTTGACAAAAGCTATGCCACACCCCTGAAACTCATCTATGCTCCTGTACATAAGAAGTTCTGATACATTCTAATCCAAATTGTCCTTCAAGACCCAACTGTCCAACTCAGATATCACCTCCATGATGATTTCCTCAACTGCACATTGATTTCTTACTTCTCTAAATTTCCATAACAGTTAATTCCTCCTTGATCACAACCCATGTGCACTTTAAAGTCTTAAAGAGACCTTTACATATATTACAGCCCTCCTCATGTTTAGCACAAACCACTTTATTAACAATTTTTAAGTGGATAAAGATATTTCTAATCACAACAAATAGAGTCCAAATCTCCTGGGATTATGAGACAAATAAAAGCAAAAACTCTTGTTAAGATCTACGGTAAGTTTCCTAACCTTCAATTACCTCCAGAATAAACTGGAAAATTTTAAATATCCATGCTCTAACCTGAAGATCTTGATTCTGTGTGTCTGGGATGGGTTCTGAGTTTCTTTGTTATTGTTTGTTAGTTTTTTATGTTGTACAAAGAATACTAATCTGTAGCCATGGTTAATAACTGTTGTTTTACAGGCCAGCCTTCAATAATAGACTTTGTTTACATTAATTTAAAAAAGGTATGAAAAATTGTAATATATTTAAAAAACTTGGCCTACTACATATCCCTTAATAGTTTTCTCTAGTTATGCTCGAGGTAGTCATGATAATTAAAGATTAATTATGAAAGCCCACTGACATAAGGAGCTTATCTTCATCAAATCAGCTTGTGCCATTTTCATAGTTCTGTGAGTGTAATGAAGAGAGTCTTAAAATCCTGTGCTGAGAACAATATAAACAAAAAACCAAACCCACTGCCATCGAGTGGATTCCAACTCATAATGACCCCAAAGGTTTCTGAGGCTGTAAATATTTATGGAAGCAGACTGCCACATCTTTCTAATGTGGAGCAGCTGGTGGTTTTGAACCACCAACCTTTCTGTTAGCAGTTGATCACTTTAACCACTGCACCACCAGGGCTTTTATATAGGAACCCATTAAATACTTGTTGATTGTCTTAAAGTCAGTTCTGATGGACTTTCTCAATTCTGCTTTCTCAATATTGTTCTTTTCAAGTTAAATTTTAAAATCCTTACCATGGGATGGAAGGGAGATCATTCTAGCATCAACAAATGTTTTCCAGTCTTGCAGGTTTTTACATTGGAAAAGAGAGTGGTATAAAAATAATAATGCATTTTGTGCGACTTTGCAGAGAATTGTGAGTTGTACAAGTTGAATCATATCCTGAAATACATTTATATTAATATTTATATAAAGTTGTTTTTGTGTTGTTGTGTGCTGTCAAGCAGATTCCGACTCATATCGACCCCATTTGACAGAGTAGAACTGCCCCATAGGGTTTTCTAGGCTGTAGTCTTTATGGGAGCAGATCACCAGGTATTTCTCCTGCAGAGCCACTGGGTGAGTTTGAACCGCCAACCTTTCAGTTAGCAGCAGAGCACTTAACCGTTGTGTCACCAGGGCTCCTTATAAACTGGTTAACCTGTATAAAGTAGAAACTAGTTCTATACCTAAATGTGCTAGGTAGATTTTTTTCATCTGTTTAATTCTGGTAAACTATATTTAAACTTTTTTTCCTGAAAGATGAAATATTATGTGTATGTATACACACACACACGAGTGCATATGAGTGTGTATATACATATATATTCATATGAATATTTACATTACATACAAATATATTTGCTTACATATATATAAAATAGAAAAACAGACAAACTAGATATTTACTACAATAATGAAGAGTCTTTGTTCAGATCACTCTGATGACATCAGAATGCACTTGTCTTAGCTATTGCTGTTATAACAGAAATACCACAAGTGGTTGGCTTTAACAAACAGAAATCTATTTGCTCACAGTATAGGATGCTAGAAGTCTGAATTCAGGGTGCTGGCTCTAGGGGAAGGCTTTCTCTCTCTGTCGGCTCTGGAGGAAGGTCCTTGTTTCTTCTGAGCTTCTGCTCCTGGGCAATCGTCATGTGGCTTGGTATTTCTCTTCCCCCATCTCTGCTTCTCTCGCTTGCTTATTTAATCTTTTTTATATCTCAAATGAAATTGACTCAGATACACCCTACACTAATCTGCCTCATTCATTTTACAAAGACAGCCCATTCCAAAATGGGATTATAACAACAGGCATAGAGGTTAGGTTTTACAACACATATTTTTGGGTACACAATTAAATCTGTAACGTTCCACATTTGGTCCCCCAGAATTCATGTCCTTGCCACATGCAAAATACATTAACCCCATCACACAATCCCAAAGTCTTAAATCAACTCCAAGTCAAAAATCTCATCTTTGAATCATCTAAATCCAGACGTATTGCCCCAGGCGTATTCCATCTGGGACAAAATTCCTCTTCATCTGTGAACCTATGAAATTTAGACTAGTTATCAGTCTCCAAAGTACAGTGATGGAAAAGGAATAAAGTAGACATTTCCATTACAAACGGGAGAAATTGAAGGGATAATGGGCACCAAGCAAGTCCAAAACCCAGCAGAACAATTTACATTAGCTCTCAAGGCTTGAAAATAATTCTCTGTTCTCTGAGACCATCTGAGCAATGGCCTGTCCTCCAGACTCTGGGTGTTGGCCATGCTCTCTGGGTTCTGGGTGGAGACCTCCTGGGCCTGGGCTCCAGCCCAGAATTCTAGGCCCACTGGGATGGCAACTCTACTCCTTTGCCTTTTGATGGCCACATTCTCTTAGTCCATCTGAGTGGTGACCCGACCCCCTCAACCCCAGTCAACCTCTTTCTTCTACCACTTTGGCATGGCAGGTACCCCCCTCAGTAACCCCATCCCCTTTGCACACTTTAACAGCAGCCCTGCACTCAGGAAATTAGTTGGCGAAGATCCAATTCTTTGAAATCTAAGAAAATGTGGTTCCATCCAGGACTCCATGTCCCCACCCCTTGAAACTGAAAAGGCCCTTCTTCCTGTGCTCCTTCCAACAGTTCTGCTGATCTCCAAGCTGCTCCAGGGATGGTCCTTTGATTTTCCTGGAGGACAACAGATGTAGCTCTTTTGACCTGTTCCCTGCCTGTAGACGTCCCAGAGGCAGATAGCATTCTTTCTTTTTGTTCTTTCACTGTACCCTTCAGTCTAAACTGATGGGTTTTCTGCTGTGGTAGTTGATTAGATTCATCAGCCACAAGATTAACCTCTTTAACAAAAGTTAGTGTACATTCTCAGACATGTGCCCTTAGTTTGTACAACAGAATTTTCCAAATCTTTAAGTTTTATTTTTATTTTGCACTGTTCATTTTTAAATCCATGTCTTTCCTCTTGCATTTTGCTATAAGCAGCAAGGAGAAACCACACAGTGCCTTTAAGACCTTGCTTAGAAATCTCATCAGCCAGATATCCAAGTTCATCACTTACAAATTCTACTTTCCACCAAACATTTGAACACAATTTAGACAAGTTCTTTGCCACTGCGTAAAAAGCATCACCCCTTCTCTATTGTCCAATCATATGTTAAACATTGTCTTTTAAAGCCTCACTGGAAGCACATTTAACATCCACAATTCTAGCAATATTCTGTTGCTGGTGCCATATGTATTCTCTAAGAGGACAGAGAATTAGCTCTCCTCATTTCTTTCTGAGCCCTCACCAGAATTGCATTTGATGGCCATAATTCTACCAACAGTCTCTTCAAGGCAATCTAGACTTTCTTTTACTATTAGGCACCTTAAAACTCTTCCAGCCTCTACCCATTACCCAATTCTAAAACCACTTCCACACTTTAGATATCTGTTAGAGAAGCACCCCAGAAATAACACAAGTGGATGATGGCTTTAACAAACAGAAATTTATTTTCTTACAGTTTAGGAGACTAAAAGTCCAAATTCAAGGTGCTGGCTCTAGGAGAAAGCTTTCTCTCTCTGTTGGCTCTGGAAGAATGCCCTTATCTCTCCTGAACTTCTGTTCCTCGGCAATCTTCATGTGCTTTGCCTCTCTCTTCCCCCATCTCTGTTTCTCTCTCTTGCTTGTTTAATCTCTTTAATACCTCAATAGAGATTGACTCAAGATACAGCCTATACTAATCCTGCCTCATTCACATAACAAAGACAACCCATTACCAAATGGGATTATAACTACAAGCACAGAGGCTAGGATTTACAACACATATATTAGGAGGACATAATCCAATCCATAACAGCACTATTAACCATATTAGGACTGAAGAGAGTGGAGTGTCACAAAGTTAAATATCAAAACCATGTTTCAGCTTGGAATAAAGCAGAATCCCAAATCCTAGAATGCTTTTCTTATTAATAAGTAATTTTGACCCAAGACAATTTTACCTTTCTTACATCTTAGTCCAAAAATCTATGGCCTTCTGCTCATAGGCATATTTAGTCTCAACACATTTAAAAGTATTTATTTGGAATTATCATTAGAGAAATTATAGAGCAAGTTTTCACAAGCAGAACTATTTGTCCACCAGCACCTCAACTTTTATATATCCCTCTGTCCTAGTATGATCCTACACCATCAAGATATAATGCAGAAGATCATGTAAGTTAATTCCAAGCAATATTTGGCAGATATCTTTGTCAACCATCACCAATGGGTATATACATGTGAAATTCAATGGAAGGTAGCACTTATATGAATACCAAAATGCATTATACAGGATGCTGTAAGTGGTTGCAGGCAAGTAAAGAAAAAGAAATCTCAACAAGGCTGGATGTTTTAGATTCCTTGCCCACAGTGAATAGACCATTGTGATATCTGTTAATCTCTTAAATTTTGTCTCCCTTGCAGGTGAGGCTTACCCTCTTTTCATACAAGGGAATTTACATCTTATTAAATTTCACTGACTTTATCAGCATCTGTTTAGAATATTCAAACCAAATCCAAGTTCATTGAACACTATAGTTTTTATTATTATTATTCATTTATTTTCTATGAAATTTTACCAATTTACTTAAATTGAAATTGGGGCTGTTAGGTACAGGTAAAACATTTCTCTACATAACAAGCAGGAAACTCACTTTTGAAACTATGGTTAATATTGGATAGACCCATGTGTAGAATAGATCACTGACCTCTCCTTATTCCTTTATAGGAACCCACAGTTCCATAAATAACTTTAATTACTTTAGATTTTCTGATACCAACACCTTTGTTTATGCTCTTATTTCACCAGAAAATGCCTTCCTCACTACTTACCATATAAGATCTGACTTAAATCCCAGCGCATCCGAGAAGATTCTTATGATCACACTTACTTACTGTGAACTTTCATTCCTGCGAACTTTTCTTCCTATGAACTCCTATATCAACTCCTGTCAGCATCACATAATTAGAAATTATATATTGTATGCTACTGAAGTTATGCTTACATTTTTCTTGTTTTACTTTTTTGTTTCCATTTCCATTCTTTCAGGACAATCTATAATTTGTATTTCTTCATATCCTCCTCAATAACAAGCACAGCATCACACATTTGATAGGAAATTAAATCAAGCTCTGTTTGTAAATTCTTGGATTAAAATTAGCAAACATTTACATTTTTTCATGCTTGAGAAAAATTTCTGAAATCCTAAATGTAAGCAAATCCTCTCTTCTGATCCTTTTTTCTGTCAAAACCCTGAGTGGTTCATTACCCATAAGCTTCAGTGTAATAATAGTATGTTCAGTAACAAATAGTAGGATCCAGTTATCGAAATTAGAGTTGGCAAAGAATTGTGGTTCTGAAAATATGCGCTCAAAAAACATACTGAAATTTTAACAGTGATTTAGTTAGAGTTTTCAAGCTAGTCTAAAAGTAATTTATATCCCCACCTCCAAAAATAGTCTTGAAGTGGCAAAAATGTTGGCATTATCTAACATCAAAACCTGACTAGTGCTAATTAATTAAGTCATATCAAATTCTTAGGATCCCAGCATCAATCAATCAGTTAGTTCCCAGATTTTATGAATTCAGCATCATTAGGGTTTGGCCTTTGAACCCAATGAGGACAAAGCAATAAGCTGTCAAAATCATGATTTAGGTTTACTATCATATCACCAACTTCTGTTAGAATGAGCACACATATATAGTTGCCCCCACATACAGAAATAAGCTTTGATATTTTAAGAGCTCACAGTGAGGAAGTGAAGGTTTATTGTTGAAAATGTAGCATTTATCTCAATAAATAGGCTCAGAAAAATATTCTTAGCAGAATAAATTGAATCATAGATTAGTTCTCTGAGTTATTAACATGCCTACACCTTGAAAGTGTGTTTAAAAGCATCTTATCATCATGGGATTATATTATTTGGTGCCAGAAGAGAATATTATTTTCAAGGATGATAACAATCATAATGAAGCTACAGCAACTGTTAGGAATGATGACTCTTAAAAAATGCACAGATTTTCATTAACTCCAAAGTCATTGCCTTCATGTTTTTAGTACTTTCCACTGAAGATCTGCATAACTAACTAGTTTCAAAGTGAAACACAGCCTCCTCAGATTCATGAACAAACAGCGGGGTTCTTAAATATCCCATGACAACGCCAGACTGAAGCATTTTAAAACTAAGCATGTTGGGAGTAGCAAAACATCCAAGAGTCAAATGCTCATTTATGGCATGTGTCTGAGACTGTGAATGAAGTCCCATCAAATTTGTCTTATTAAATCTCCACATTTTTGGACAGCTGCATTTTAAGAACTAAAATGAAAGACTCTTTAAATATTGCAATTAGCAGTAAAAATTGTGGCATGATCATTAGAAAAATCACACTTAATATAACACTTGCAGAGATAGAAAGCATGCTACAAATCAAAAGTCCAGGATTGATATTCTAAAACCAGGTTACATAAACCAAGTAGATATTAGGCTTCTAGCATTCACTGACCTTTAAAGTTAACAGTCCATATTTTTTATTAGCAGAAGGATTAGCTTCTTCAAAGAACTTCTGGATTTGCAAAGAAGTTCTGCAAACAACTTCTGCTTCAAATATTAAAAAAGTAAGTGAAAAACTATGAAGTCACCAGTATGTGATTTCCTTTTACAGTAAATTCACATTGCAACCCAGATTCCACAAATATCAATTCTTGACACTGACAACAGTATTTTATGCAGTATTAGTTGCTAATTGGAAAGTAAAATGTGGAAAAGCTATACTAGAGTAAGTTTTAGTTACCCAGTCCTGAATCCCTTTTAATGTGCTTTATTTAGTACTGTCCTGTAACTCCATTGGTTGCAACCTCTCCTTATTTCTAAGCCAGCAATATAAAGTCATTGCCATGAATTGCACACAATCCTGCAAAGAATAGTTGACTCAAAAGAAGATTAGCTTTTGAGTTAAGAATGGCCAAGATACTCTAGTGTGAGAAAGTAATTTATCATACTCTGCTATCCCAGGAAACTGGTCATACGTACAATCCACACATCCATTTCTGTGAATTTTGATTAGAGATTTTTCTCAAATTTAAAGATTAATTCTAAAAAGATAAGAAAAGAATTTAAGAGGGAAATGTATATAAGATGCAAATCTTGTATCAGTTTCTACAGGATGGAGTTTTAAAATAATTAAGATGAAATACTTCAAGTGACATATTTCTAATATCACTCATGTCTTATTTTTTTTAGAACCAGTTACCTCCCTGGAGCTCTCATTGTCCTCAGTTTCTTTGCAGCATCTCCCTCCTGGTGTACACACGATTTGGTTTTCCTCCCTTTCCATTCACACTAAGCTTCACATTGAGAGTGGTGAAAGCTTTCACCTTTTCCTCATCACACACTAACTCCTATGCTTCCACTTTCCATATAAGACTGCTATATCAAAAGGTTATCCATAATCTGCCTTCCTCAGCATTGAACTTCTCTGATCTCTTTACTTCTGCTGGAAGCTCTCCCCTCCTTCTGCTTAGGCTCATCTACTCATGGCTGACCTGTATTCTATGAGCTTGATTCCTTCAAGGGCTTTTTTGTCTACACTCAGTTTGGGCACTGTCCCTTGAGGAAATCTTCCACTTTAGTGATTGGCTTTGAGTTGGTGACTCCTACTCTCCAGCATTGCTATCATTTCTCCTGAGCAAGAGCGCTGCATATGCAACTGAATGCTGAGTATTCACACTTTGACAAATCTGTTAGTTTAACTGAACCATAACTGATAATGAATCATATTATAGTCTAGAATAAACTTTTCTTTAAACTTTTGTCCTGTAAACTTTGACATGTTTTTCTCAGTTAAAAAAAAAAAAAAAAAAAAATCCGTTCCGACTGTTTAATGAGAAACTATTTGTTCTGTAAACCTTCACCCGAAGTACAATAAAAAAAAAAAAAAAATCCGTTGCCATCCAGTCAATTCCCACTCATTGCGCCCCTACAGGACATAACAGAGAACTGCCTCATAGGGTTTCCAGGGAGCCCCTGGTGGATTTGAGCTGCCAGCCTTTTGGTTAGCAGCCAAGCTCTTAACCGCTGGGCCATGAGATTAGCCAAGCTTAAAATAAAAGTTACCTTTGACTCTTGACTTGAAATATTGAGATTACTCGAACTTTCTAAATCCACATTTTCTCATCTAAAAATGAGCACGGTAATAAGACAGCTCAAGAGTGTTGTTCTAAACATTAAGTTCAAAACATTAAGCATTCAGAATACTTAGCACAGTGCCCAACATGCAATAAGCCCCTTTTGTTGTTATTATATCCTATTTCAGAATGCGATAATTTAATATTTATATATATGCGTCTTTCAAATTTTTTCTACTATTGAAATTTTACTCAAAATACCTAGGAAATATTTTTGGAAGCTTGGTAATACATATCTAAATAGACAATATGAGTCAAGCAAATTCTGAAAATGAATACTAATAGGGACACATCATATATGTTATTGTAGCTATTTTTATAGTTTAGTTTTATATTTGAAAAATATCTATTTGTGCAATGAGAAAATAATTTCTAAATAAAATAATTAATTGAGGAAATCACAAAGGAAAAGTGTATATTGGCTGGACTACATGAAAATTAAAAATTTTGTCCTTAAAAAATTGATAGGTAAACAATTTCAAAAGCAGAAAACACTTTCCTCAGTATTTTAGTTAGTATATCAACAACCGTATGATATTTCCTCTTCTATAGCAACATCACCAGTACTGAATATGGCCATTAAAAAAATAAAACAAAGAAAGAAAACTTTGTAATTTAATGAGTAAAACTGGGATCTCTGGATCTCACTGAGGTTTTAGTTTCGTTTTTTTCTGTTAAAAGTAAAGTTGAATGTTTCTCCTTATCTCTGTTTTTCTACAGAAGTTACTTTTGGACACCGCTGAGACAATGCGATGGTGGTGAAGGACAGCAGTTAGAGCAAATCTACCTCTAGGTACATGTTCCTGCTTAAGTAGCTTTAGCAGATCCTGTCTTTTAAATGTACATTCCTGATGAGTAGATGGAGAAAACATTTCTTCATGCCCAGTTAAGTTGTTATGTGCAGAGATCTCTAAAGAAGACTGAATATCATAGAGGCAAAAATGCTCTATATTTTGCCAGAGCCTTGGTGAGATAGTTGGGTTTTCTAACATGATTCAGAAGTTAACTAGATCTTATAAACTAATAGACTCTTTAAATCAGTTCCATCAAGTTGGAGAATAGAAGCTTGCTAGAGAGAGACTGACTCTAAACAGGGTTATAAAAAAAAGAACTCAAAGGGAATTCAGGAATGACATAATAAGTATAAAAAAGTAAAAAATCCCTATCATATATCTGATATTATGAAACTGCAAATATTTTCATGTTTCTGCACATCTACGGCTTTCTAAGCAAACATTACTGGCAACCCAGGTTAAAGGATATTTGAATGGTAAACATGGCTTTGAAGTCAGAGACCTCCAGAAAGATTTACATACCTATCTTCCCTAGAGCCATTTATTTACATTCCAAAGGATTATAAACATTTAGGGGCCTTCAATTCTTCTCTCAGAGAGGATTTATTTCCATTAGAAATATAATTTCTTTCTTTTCCTCTCTGGTGGGGAAGAGGCGCTGTTGTGCAGAATTTCTACATAAGCTGCAAAATTCATAACCTCAGGAGTCCTCTCCTCTGGTGGGAACTCCCTCTGTACATGCAGGATCCATATTCTTCATCACATCACCTCAAGGAAGAGAAAGGGCACGGAGAACCTGTGCGATTATTGCTGTAAATAATAATGAGACTTATCTCTGACCCTTGTGTTTGCTTTCAAGTTAAATAAATGTTAAAAACGTATCTGTTTGTGTCATTTGTGGCTATTAAAAGCTGCACAGATCTAAGACGGAGAGTTTGGTTCTCTCTTTCCTTTTCAATTCTTGTTCCTGTTTCTTATTGTATTCTTACAGTCACAGAATGTATAAATACTATTACTGTGGGCACTCTGCGCCTCGTATGCCGTTAGGGACCATGGAGGTTTGAGAGAGCGGAAATCGCTGGCAAACGTGGAGGGAAATGAGACCAAATAAGAAAACAAAAACAGTAACAATATATCTGGGACTTGGAGGCATGACACTTACCAATTTTTAATAGGCTAGATTAGCAAAATCCTCAGAGTAAGGTTCTTAAATAGAGTTTCAGAGATTTTATTCAGAGGTAAGAGGAGAGAAATAAGAGCAAGTTCATCGTAGTGAGTTTTTTTCCATAATGAGAAATCCACTCACTTTACAGGACTAGCTTTTATTCTGGGATATGCTTTCTACTTTTTGAAGTTAAGATGTTCTTTTAAACAGTAATGATGAAGCCAAAATATGTTCTGTTTGTTGGTTCCATTACATGGTTTGTGAAATAGTCATATTATTGTTTTGAAATTATATTGACAGTGGAAGCGCAAAGTTTGGGAATTGCTTCTTTGAAGGACTGGTAAAACGGCCTGGCAATCTACTTCCAAAATTCAGCCCATGAAAACCCTGTAGATGTCAGTGGTCTGATCTGCAGTAAATCACGGGATAGCGCAGGAAGGGGCAGCTTTTCATTCCATTGTGCTGGGGTCACCATGAGTTGTGGGTGACTCATCTGCAGCTGACAACAGTTCTGAATGGGCATGGTACCTATAATTCCAGCAGCAGCCTCAGCTGAACAAGTACGATTTGAGCTGGGGTGTAGTAGGATGAACCCCAGGCTTGGATGACTCAGACAAGTGTGATAAGACAAACAATTAAGTCATTTAAATTTTAAAGTATAAAATGCATCGCTCTATTAATATCTACGTATATATTTAACCATCTTTTAAGAGATCGCAAGATAGAAAAATTTCAAAAAAATACATCAAGACAAATGACGCTTCTTCCTCTGTAAGTTTCTTCTTAAAAGGTATTACCCATTTCCTCCTGAAATTAAAAAAAAACACATTTAAACAGTATTTTTGCTAAATATAGTTTTATGACAGTTCTTAATGAAACTCCAACCTTTAACTTTGTTATATGCTGAATTCTCTGGGATTGAGAAACCTCAGTTCCAGACATAGAAGATGCTTAGGAACACTGGTTCTGGCAGATCTAATAACATTCCCATCGTCTGAATTTTCTGTGTGACTCTTTACTATGTTGGAGGGAATTTAGCTTGATTTTGACATTGGTTTCCACTTTTACTGTTGTACTCATTACTTAATTTCTACTCAAGGGGCAGGCCTGTGTTCTATTCACAGTATATCCCCCCTCAGGCAGGCAGGCTCAGTCCAGACTATGTGCTCAATATTTCAGTAGACCTAGGGAAGGGACAAAATGCTCACTCCGTCAGTCGTGGTACCAGTGTAAGCTAAAAGGCTCTGAACCTGATGTCACAGTTCCGGTTCTAATTGTGGTCCATGTGGATTCTCCTTCCCTTGAGGTGAATCCCAGACAATGAGGGGAAAAATCATGGAGCAATAATAAAATAAGTTCCAGAGTCCCTTTTGCAAAACTCAAGACAGAGACGATAATCTGAGGATGATGTTATCCAGAATGTTTCTCTCCTGTTCAACTTGAACTGCATTCCCAGTAGCTTCTTGGCAGTTTGGGCTTCTGTCTGACAAAAGAACCCTGTGCTATCAAAGGATAGCTCATTACCATAAAGAAAGGGGCATACTTGCTGTGCTAGATGATGGCAAATGCCAAGCTTTTGTGGAAGTGTATAAGAGGTGCCTGACAGTAAAAACCCGTTGCTGTCAAGTCGATTCCAACTCATAGCGACTCTATAGGACAGAGTAGAACTGCCCCAGAGAGTTTCCAAGGAGCATCTAGTGGATTTGAACTGCCAAGCTTTTGGTTAGCAGCCGTAAAGCTTAACTACTATACCACCAGGGTTTCTGCCTGAGTATTATAGGTAAAAAAAAAAAAAAAAGAAAGTTTAAAGTTTAAATGGTGATTTAATTTTGTAAAATATTACATATATATTTACAACTTTATACTCATATAAGTACATATATGTATATACATATATATGTGCATGTGTGTGGAGAGAGAGAGACATGTATACCAAATTCAACAAATATAATAAGATTCTGTTGCTGTCGTGTGCTGTTGAGTCAATTTCGACTCAGCAAATAAGATTCTAGATTATTTTAATTTTGTTCTTTTAATTTTATAAATGATTTTGATCTTAGGATATGGCAAGTAAATTAATCAATTTTGAAAGAAGAAGCACAACTACATTGTTCTGATCATATCTGGAACTTGTTCAGTATTATTAGCCTGACAAAAAGAGTCCCAAGTGAAGCCAATTGAAATAAAATATGTAGAAACTAAGCAACAAGAAGGATGATCCAGATACAGGAGAACTGGCGGAATACTGGAGAAGAGATGCTTGGGTGTCTTTAAGAAAGTGTATACAGGGGAATGGTGGTTTAAAAGACTGTCTTCAAACGTCAGAAGAGTTATCTAACAGATGTGTGTATGTGTAATGTGCCTATGCGTGTGTATCCTGGGTGGCTTCTGAGGAACAGGGCTCAGGTCAATGGTAGAAGTTATGGGAAACTAATTACTGAGTGATTTAAAAAAAAGTCTAAGCAATTCAAACTGTTCCAAACTTCAATAAGTGACTGGATGTATTCTCTACTCCTTTCAATTTTGATTTGACGTAGGATTGTTAATGTCTGGGAGAGAAGAGAGAGTTTATGCAAAATCCAGTGCATTAGTTGCTGCCTCCTCTTCTCTCAGCAATTCCGCTTTTATGCTTTACACTGGCTCCGGTGATCTTATACTTGAAGTTGCAATTATAGCATCCTCTGGGAAAATTTTCTTACAACTCTATTCTGAAGCAGGTAGCACATTAAGAAAATAGTTGTTCAGATATGTGTGAAAAAGAAATAGCAGGTAAGTCACGATATTCGGGGGCAACGTGGGAAAGCTGTATTTCTTTAGATGGAATGTGAGTTAGGTCAACTATATTTAGGATTTCACCTGATTATGCCTGTTTCTTTCAATTAAAGCCTAAATTAAAGTATTTTCTATCAAAAATAAGTTTAGGTGAATTATATTAACTCTTTACAGCCAGCCACTAAGGTAACATTCCCCCCAAAAGGGTAAAGGCAGTGTATAGATGGTATGTAAAGACATTATGTTTAGCACTTTATTTGTTTTAATAATTCTAGCTGGATGAAAAGAAGAATGTAATCACCCTTCAGAGTTATATGTCAATTAATCAAACATGGTTACATACTATTGTGGAATAAAAAACAGTAACATGAAAAGAAATAACCTAAACTGAGAAGTAGACAGGCGTGGGTTTCAATCTTTGCTTTGTCCCTCACTGGTAGTGAGACATTGGACTAAGGACTTGAATTCCTTTGCTATGTCAAAGTAGTCAGGGGTCTTGTGATGGTATGTGACAGAAACCCAACAAAAGTGCTTTAGGCAATGAGGATAATGTATTGGCTCATATAATCAAATTCAATCAAGGGCAAAGATAAAGTTCAGGGATGCCCAGGACCAGAGACTCCAATACCATCAGGATGTCTCTCTTTCCTTTATTTGCCTCCTTTCTCTAAGATCTGCTCATTGTCATGGCTTTCTGTTAAGGAAGACATAAAGTATGTCTCTTGGATCTAACTGAAACATTTCAGGGAATGGTTCTATTCAACCGGCCTACATCAAGTGTCATATACATCCAAGGAGATGGAATAGCAAGATGGACAGTACCACTGGAGTGACGTGGCAGCAGTGGGAGAAGGTTAAGTCCCTAAATAAGGAGAATGCCAACTGAGTAAAGAGTCCCTGGGTGGTGCAAACAGAGCCCTGGTGGAGCAGTGGTTAAGATCTCAGGCTGCTAACCAAAAGGTCAGCTGTTCAAATCCACCAGCCACTCCTTGGAAACTCTATGAGGCAGTTCTACTCTGTTCTATGATGTAGCTTTGAGTCAGAACTGACTCTACTCAAAGGGTTTGGTTTGTTTTTTTGGGGGGGAGGGGCGTGGTTTTGGGGTGGTGCAAACAGTTAAAGTGCTTGGCTGCTAACTGAAAGGCTGGAGATTCCAATACACTCAGAGATACTTTGGAAAAAAGGCCTAGTGATCTACTTCTGAAAAATTAGCCGTTGAAAACCCTATGGAGCACAGTTCTGCTCTGACACACATGGGTTCGCCATGAGTCAGAATTTACTTGATTAAGGCAGAAGTGATGACATATAGCATCCATCTACATTTTCCGCCTTTCAGGTTTGTTGGGAAGCTACTTCCCACTGACAATACGTGCTACTAGCAGGCGGGGACCTGCATAGCTGTTTGAAAGGGAATGTGTGCCACAAATTACTGTTTTTATGGGGCATTTATATGAGGTGGTGCTTCCTAGAGGTGTGATTGTGCAAAACTTTTGTCTGTTAAGGCTTTTGTACGGCAAGATAAGCCTTTTAAGTATATTTTGGATTCCTGTATGTTACTGAAAGTTGCGTTTCTGGCGATGATTCCACGTTAGCATGAATACCTCGTTTTCAGGTGCCATACATTGTATATACACTTTTCAAGGGATCTAGAAGGTGATGCAGAGAACGTAGTACTGAGAAGATGGAGACTTGATCCACAGTTATGTACAGCCATTGCAAGATGCCTTTATGTGTTACTCCACGTTTTGAAAAGTTTCACTGAATAAAAATAAAATTGTTAAGATAACACAATTTTTTTCTTGCTTCATCCTACCATTCATACCCCCAAGAGTCCAGAGGGACATATGTATTCCATGTAATATGTATCAAAATCCACATTACCTACCAAAAATTCAGACACACTCAATAATTCAGCATGCATTCCTTTTAATGAAAAAACATTATATCAACAAAAAATTAAAAGAAGAAAATAATTTGGTCATGAAAGGGTTGAAAAAGTTCTTGTGAAAAAAAAATATGTGTATGTATATATATACGTATATATATATATATATGGAGCCCTGGTGGAACAGTGGTTAAGAACTTGGCTGCTAACCAAAAGGTCAGCAATTTGAATCCATCAGCCGCTCCTTGGAAACCCTGTGAGGCAGTTCTACTCTGTCCTATAGGTTCACTATGAGTCAGAATCTAATCGATGGCAATGGTATATATATATATACATATATGTATCTATATGTATACGTATAAGTGTAGCTTGGCACAAATTAAGCATTTAATACCTGTAAGTTTTCTTTTCCTTTTATTCCTTCTGTTAGAGATGGCATAATGGCTGAAATAACTAACACATCTTAGTTCTACAATATTTCCTGTTCTTTTCAGTATCAAACTGGATGTATTTTCTGTCTTTGAGAGTTTGTATAAAAGCCAAGTACGTTTAATTAAAAAATAAATATGTGGTCTCCAAAGAAGAAGGTGGCACGATGTTGTTATAAGTATACACATTTTAGAGTTATGTAGATTTTGGTTCTAATATCACATCTGCCACTTAACTAACTCTGTGCTCTTAGACAGCTAACTTTTCTGTAGTTCATTTCCTCACCAATAAAATAGGAATAAGTTCATACTGAGAATAAGATAAAATTTGAAATGTTAGCTGAGTGTTTGGAAACTAGTAACTAAATGGTGGTTACTTTTACGGTAGTTCTAGAGTTCTTTTATTTTTCAAAGGACCTGTGAACTTGATCTATCCAGGGTGAACCTGATTCCTTGAAGGTAATAAACAGATACTCACTTGAGCCTCTAACCCCTAGTGTTCTCGACCCTTAAATACTTCCTATACAGAGATATGGTTAAGAGCTACGGCTAGGACTTCCAGCAACATGGCGCTCTAGGCAGAAGCACCACGCCATCCCTCCACAGCAAAGATCCAGAAAACTAAGCCAGAGAAAACAGCAATCCTGAAACCCTAAAACATCGAATGAAGAGATAAAGAACTCAGCCAAGCACCAAATGCAGTGAGAAGCTGACAGAGAATGGAGAACGAGGAGAGATTCATGCAGAGGTCCACTATCAGCTAACGCAGTGCGGATCTGCCATCTTGGACTCCTATCGGAGACCAGTGAACAAGGGGTACAAGATAGCAACTTCACAGAGCCTCAAGCAGAAGACAGAACAACTGGTAAACAGCGATATACGCTTTCCCACCTTCCGCCTTTCTTCATCCCCACTCAGCCTCCTCTGCTTCCCTTGGCCACAGTCTGTCGACTGGGAAGCACCAGCTGCTTGGATTCCACCCACCCACACTGGCTGACTCCCTGAGTGCCATTTGTTGGCTGCTGGTGTTGCTTTTTCCCACTTCTTTTGATTTCTTCCTTACCTCTCACCACCTATCCCTCCTTTCACTCAACGACCTGGCTCCGGGTGCCATATTTGCTTCTTCCTAAGGGCTGCGGAGCACCGTTTGAGTGTGGAACAGCTTCCCAGTCTGTGCTGCCATGCTGGTGGATCTTGGGGCTTTTTTGTTTGTTTGTTTGCTTGTTTTGAATTGTTTGTTTGTTTTCTTTTTCTTCTCACGAGTTGGGAGCCTGTTCTGGCTGGGCAGTACTATGCGGCTTTGGACCTACCCCCTCAGCTTGTGCAGATGCACAGAGGGATCCCTGAGGGCATTTCTTTTTTTGTGGTTCTTTCTTTTCCTGTTTTTTTGGGGCTTTTCTTATTCTTTTCTTTAAAAAAAATTTGTTTTCTTTTCCCTCTTTTTCTCTTTCTTCATTAATCAGTTTCTCGTCTCTCTGTACCTTCCTTCTCTTCCTATACCCTGAATACCTGGGTCTGAATACCTCTACACATTCTAGCTAGGCTGTACTTAAACACCTGGGAACAACTTCCCCAGACCTCGTAGCCACACTGGTGGGATCCCTGGGAGCTTTGTTGTTCTTTTTTCCTTCTATTTTTATTTATTCATTCTTTTCTCTTCTTTTTTCTCTTCTTATTCCCCTTCTTGTTTTTTTTTCTATTTCATAGTCTCTCATCTCTCCACTCCAATGGCAAGCTTCTCTAGCACTCTTTTTTGTTTGTATGTTTTTGGATCCTGTTCCTCTCTCCTCTCTCCCATACCCATCTTAGCTCCACACATCACAATCTCCCCCCTTCATCCTGCCTACCTGCACCATGCACTTAACATCACACCACCAAGCTGCACAGGCACAGCCTACTGGAATCTGCCCTGCACTGATTACCCACTGCCCTGGTGGCTGTAGTAAGTGACACAAACAACCCATCTTAGCAACTCTCCTTCAGCTAGACCTGCCCTGCTGTACAATATCTGAGAGACTGACCCTGCCAATTGGAGAAGGAGGCAAAAATATTGTGCCTACAGAGGAGCAAACAACAAAGAACACACAGCCTGCCTGCTCAGACATAGACAAATTTAAGAAAAAAAAGGACAAAACAAACAAATCTACAATCAATAAACAAAAAAAATAACTACTGAATGCCCCAAAGACAGCAGACAATATCAAAACATTTACAAAAACAGGACAGGATGGTTCCAGTAGGCATCCAAAATAAAACACCAGATGTCTGCTCATTTCCTTTGCCCAATTAAGTGGAAGAAAAGGCACTAGAACTACCTGATAGGGAACTCAAATCTCAAATGACTGTCGTTTTCCCATTTAGTGGACTTTGGGCCTTTGTGAAAGTTCAAGTTACTGTAAGTAGATGGATTTATATCTGGGTTCTCAACTTTGTTCCATTGGTCAGTACGTCTTTCATTGTACAGGTACCAGGCTGTTTTGACTACTGTGGCTGTAAAGTAAGTTCTGAGTCCAGGTAGTGTGAGGCCTCCTACCTTGTTCTTCTTCAATAATGTTTTACTTATTCAGGGCCTCTTTCCTTTTCATATAAAGTTAATGATTAGTTTTTCCATCTCATTAAAAAATGCTTTTGATCTTTGGATAGGGGTTGCATTCTATTAGTAGATTACTCTGAGTAGAATTGACATTTTCACGATCTTGAGTCTACCTATCCATGAAAATTGTATGTTTTTTTCATTTGTGTAGGTCTCTTTTGGTTTCTTGTAGTAGTGTTTTATACTTTTCTTTGTATATGTCTTTTCAGTTCCTGGTTAGACTTATTCCTAAGTATTTTATTTTTTTAGGGGCTGTTATAAATGATTTTGCTTTCCTAATTTTCTTTTCGTAGTTCTTATTATTGGTGTATAGGAAACATACTGATTTTTATATGTTTATCTAGTACCTTGCTACTCTGCTGAATCTTTCTATTAGTCCCGGTAGTTTTTTGTGGAGTCTTTAGAGTTCTCTGTATACAGTATCCTATCATCCACAGATAGGGATAGTTTTACTTCCTCCTTGCCAATTTTGATGAGTAGTACTGGTGTGAGCTCTTCTCTGAATGTTTGGTAGAAATCTCCAGTGAAGCTATTCATGCAAGGGCTTTATTTTTGTTGGGAGTTCTTTTCATTACCTTTTCAAACTCTACTCTTGTTATGGGCCTGTTCCAATTTTCTAGCTCAGTTTGTGTTACTTTAGGTAGATACTGTGTTTCTAGAAATTTGCTCATTTCCTCTAGGTTTTCAAATCTGTTGGAGTACAGTTTTTAATAGTATTCTGTTGTGATCCTTTTTATTCGGTTGGGTCTGTTGTAATGCCCCCTACTTCATTTCTTATTTGGGTTATTTGTGTTCTTTCCTGTTTTTCTTTTGTCAGTTTGGCCAATGGCTTGTTGATTTTGTTGATCCTTTCAAAGAACCAACTTTTGTTTTTCTTTTCTCTATTTCACTTATTGCTGCTCTGATCTTTGTTATTTCCTTTCTTCTGGTGGCTGTGGGTTTCTTTTTTTGTTCTCTTTCTATTTGTTCGAGTTGTAAAGCTAACATTTTTATTTTATCCCTTTCTCTTTTTTGATGTGTGCATCGGTTGCTATACATTGAACTCTGAGCACTGCCTTTGCTGCATCCCAAAAGTTTTGGTATGATGTATTTTCATTTTCATTTTATCCTAGGAATTTTTTGATTCCATCTTTTATTTCTTCTATTACCCAGTTGTTTTTAAGCAGGTGTTATTCAGTTTTGACGTTTTTGACATTTTTTCCTTGTTCTTCCTATTATTAACTTCTACTTTTATGACATGATCAGAGAAGATGCTTTTTATTATCTCAGTATTGTTGATTTTGTTCAGGGTTGCTCTGTAGCCTAAGATGTAGTCTATTCTGGAGAATCTTCTATGAACTTGGGAAAAGAATGTATATTTTGATGCTATTTGCTGGAGTGTTCTACATATGTCTATGAGGTCAAGTTGGTTGATTGTAGCATTTAGATTTTTGTATCTTTGATAAGTTTCTTTCTAGAAGTTCTGTCCTTTACCAAGAGTGGTGTGTTGAAGACTCTTACTATTATTGTGGAACTACCATTTTCTCTTTTCAGTGCTGTTAGAGTTTGCTTTACATATTTTGGAGCCCTGTCATTGGGTGTGTAGATATTTTTTACGGTCATGTTCTCATGGTGGATTGTCCCTTTAATCATTTTATAATGTCTTTCCATATCTTTATTTTTTTATTGTACTTCAGGTGAAGGCTTACAGAACAAATAGTTTCTCATGAAACAGTAGAACAATTATTGTTTTATGACATTGGTTAACAACCCCACAACATGTCAGCCCTCTAACTTCTCAAGTGGTTTTTCTTTGGTGAAATTCACAGAGCCAAAGATACACCATTTCAAAAATTTCTACATGCACAGTTCAGTGACATCGACTATGCTCTTCCAATTGTGCTGCTATTCTCAATTAAGACTAAGGCTTACAGAACAAAATAGATTCTCATTTAACAGTTCTATACATGTTGCACTATGAAAGGGTTAACAATCTCACAACACATCAACAATATCCTTACTCAACCTTGGGTTTCCTATCACCAGCTTCCTTGTCCCCTTCTGCCTTCTGGCCCTTGTCACTGGACTACTGTACCTCATTAGTCCCATTTGGTTTTATGGGGCTGTCCA
>NW_004443991.1:14111641-14125519 GCF_000243295.1 Trichechus manatus latirostris
TTTGGACGCCTACTGGAACCATCCTGTCCTGTTTTTGTAAATGTTTTGATATTGTCTGCTGTTTTCGGGGCATTCAGTAGTTATTTCCCTCGTTTATTGATTGTAGATTTGTTTGTTTCATCCCTTTTTTAAAAAACAAAAAATTTAACTATGTCTGAGCAGGCGAACTGCGTGTTCTGTTGTTTGTTTTGTGAGCTCAATACTTTTCTCCTCCTTCTCCAACTGGCAGGTTCAGTCACTCAGATATGGTACAGCAGGGTAGGTCTATCTGAAGAGGAGTCATTGGGACGGGTTGTTTGTGGCACTCACTACAGCCACCAGGGCGGGTCGGTAATCAGTGCTGGGCAGGTTCCAGTAGGCCGTGCCTACACTGCTTGGTGGTGTGATGTCAAGTGCATGGTGCAGGTATGCAGGATGCAGCAGGGAGATGGTTATGTGTGGAGCTAAGATGAATATGGGAGAGAGGAGAGAGGAACAGGAGCTAAAAAAGAAACAAACAAAAAAGAATGCTAGGGAAGCTTGCCGTTCGAATGAAGAGATTAGAGACTATGAAATGGAGAAAAACAGAAAGGGGAAAAGGAAGAAAAGAATGAACAAATAAAAATCAGAAAGGTTAAAGAACCGGAAAGTTCCCAGGGATTCCATCAATGCATCTGTGAGGTCTGGGGAAGTAGCTCTCAGGTGTCGCGGCACAGCCTGGCCAGAAGGCACAGAAGCTTACAAAACCTGGTATTCAGGGATCAGAAAGAGAAGGAAGATATAGAGAGATGAGAAACTGAGCAATGAATAAAGACAAAAAGGGAAAAAGAGGGAAAAGAAAACAAAACAAATTAAAAATTAAAAAAAAAAAGAACAAGAAAAGCCCCCCCAAAAAAACAGAAAAACGAAAAAAGAAATGTCCTCAGGGATCCCTCCACATGTCTGTGGAAGCTGAAGGGGAGTTCCTTGCCACGCAGCTCCTCCTGGCCAGGAAGGGCTCCCGACTCAAGAAAAGGAAAAGAAAGTAAACTAACAATTCAAAATGAACAAACGAACAAAAGCCCCGGGATCCCACCAGCATGGTAGCCCAGACCAGGAAGCAACTCCACACTCGAATGGAGCTCCGCAGCCCCTCAGGAAAAAGCAAAGATGGCGCACAGAGCCAGGCACTCGAGCAAAAGGAGGGGTAGGCAGCGAGAGGCAAGCAAGAAATCCAAAGAAGCAGAAAAAAAATTAAAAATGACACCAGCAGCCAACAAATGGCACTCAGAGAGCCAGCCAGTGCGGGCCTGTGCCTCCAGACAAGAGACTGCATCCGTGGGAAGCAGAGGAGGCCGAGTGTGGGTGAAGAAGGGTGGAGAGTGGGAAAGCGTATATCACAAATTGGCGCGGCTCTGGAGCCACTCAGGAAGAAGCAAAGATGGCGCATGGAGCCAGGCACTTGAGTGAAAGGAGGGGGAGGTGGCGAGAGGCAAGTGAGAAATCAAAAGCAGCAGAAAAAAGAAAGCAACTCTAGCAGCCAACAAATGGCACCCAGAGAGCCGCCCGCCCGGGTGTGTGGAATCCAAGTAGCTGGCGCCCCCCCGGCCAAGAGTCTGTGGCCGCGGGAAGCAGAGGAACAAATGAACAAAAGCCCCAGGATCCCACCAGTGCAGCAGCCCAAACCGCGAAGCAGCTACACACTCGATTGGAGCCCTGCAGCCCCGCAGGAAGAAGCAAAGATGGCGCCTGGAGCCAGGCACTGAAGCAAAAGGAGGGGGAGGCGGTGAGAGGCAAGGAAGAAATCAAAAGTAACAGGAAAAAAAAAAAAAAGCAACACCAGCAGCCAACAAACAGCACCCAGAGAGCCAGCCAGTGTGGGCCGGTGCCCCCGGACAAGAGACCGTGTCCACGGGAAGCAGAGGAGGCGGAGCGTGGGTGAAGAAGGGTGGAGAGTGGGAAAGCAGACACCACAAATCGCCAGCACCCTGGAGCCCCCCAGGAAGAAGCAAAGACGGTGCATGGAGCCAGGCACTCAAGTGAAAGGAGGGGGAGGCGGTGAGAGGCAAGTGAGAAATCAAAAGAACCAGAAAAAGAAAGCAACACCAGCAGCCAACAAATGGCACCCAGAGAGCCACCCGCCTGGGTGTGTGGAATCCAAGCAGCTGCTGCCTCCCGGTGAAGAGACCGTGGCCATTGGAAACAGAGGAACAAACGAACAAAAGCCCTGGGATCCCACCAGCGTGGCAGCCCAGACAGGGAAGCAGCTGCAGACTCAAATGGAGCCCCGCAGCCCCTCAGGAAGAAGCAAAGATGGCGCTCAGTGCCAGGCACTCGAGCAAAAGGAGGGGGAGGCGGCGAGAGGCAAGTGAGAAATCAAAAGAAGCAGGAAAAAAAAAGCAACACTAGCAGCCAACAAATGGCACCCAGAGAGCCGCCCGCCTGGGCGTATGGAATCCAAGCAGCCGCCGCCTCCCAGTCAAGAGACTGTGGCTGCAGGAAGCAGAGGAGGCCGAGCTGGGGCGAAGAGGGGTGGGGGGTGGGAAAGCACACACCGCAAATTACCGGCTGTTTTGTCTCCCGCTGGACACTCCTTGAGACTGCTTTCTCGTACCCCCGTTTGCTGGTCTCCAATAGGAGTCCAAGATGGTGGATCCGTGCTGCATTAGCTGGTAGGGGACCTCCGCATGAATCTCTCCTCACTCTCCGTTCTCTGTCAGTTTTCTCACTCCATTTGGTGCCTGGCTGAGTTCTTTATCTCTTCATTTGATGGTTTAGGGTTTCAGGATTGTTGTATTCTCTGTATGGCTTAGTTTTTCAGATTTTTGCTGTGGAGGGACGGCGTGGTGCTTCTGCCTAGAACGCCATTTTGCCAGAACTCCCCTTTTTTCTTTTTTGATGTGTGCTTCTATTGCTGTAAATCGATCTCTGAGCACTGCCTTTACTGTGTCCCAAAGGTTTTGGTATGATGTGTTTTCTTTCTCATTTGATTCTAGGAATTTTTGGATTCCATCTTTGATTTCTTCTATTACCCAGTGGTTTTTAAGCAGGGTGTTATTCAGTTTCTATTTATTTAATTTTTTTTTCCTTGCTCTTCCTGTTGTTAATTTCTATTTCGATAGTGTTGTGATCTGATAACGTACTTTGTATTATTTCAATGTTTTGGGTTTTGTTGAGGGTTGCTTTGTGGCCTAAGATGTGGTCTATTCTGGAGAATGTTCTATGTGTGTTTGAAAAGAATGTGTATTTTGATGCTGTTGGGTGGAGTATTCTTTATATGTCTATGAGGTCAAGTTGGCTGATTGTGGCCTTTAGAGCTTCTATATCTTTGTTGAGTTTCTTTCTCGGTGTTCTGTCATTATCCAAGAGTGGTGTGTTGAATTCTCCTATTATTGTGGAACTGCTAATTTCTCTTTTCAGTGCCGTTAGAGTTTGTTTTATGTATTTTGGAGCCCTGTCATTATGTGCGTATGTATTTCTTATGGTTGTCTCTTCATGATGGATTGTGTGTTTAATCATTATATAATGCCCTTCTTGTCTTTTATGGTGGATTTTATTTTGAAATCTATTTTATCTAAAATTAGTTATTGCCATTTCTGCTTTTCTTCATAGCTGTTTGCTTGACGTATTTTTTTATCATTTGATTTTTAATAAATTTATGTCTTTGTTTCTAAGTTTTGTCTCTTGTAGACAGCATATAGATGGATCCTGTTCTTTTTTTATCCATTCTGTCACTGTCTCTTTATACGTGCATTTAGGCCATTTACTTTCAGTGTAATTATTGATAGGTGTGAATTTATTGCTGTCATTATCCAGTGCTTTTTTTTGTGGTGCTGAAGTTTTTTGTTCCTTTTACTCTTCTGTGCTGAATTCCTTTTGTTTGTGGATTTTTGTTTTCATTTCTTTTATTTTTGTAGATTTTGTGTTTACTGAGACTTTTTGCTTTTTGTCATGAGTAGGTTTGTTAACTTTCATTGTGTTTACCTTGAAACTTTCCCATATCTTCCTAAGTTTGAACTAGTCTTTTATTACTTGACTTCTTCTCCATTTGAAACTTCTCTACCTACACCACTTATTACCTCTTTTATTGTTCAGACTTTGCTGTCATTTACAGATTGACTTCTCTGGGTCTCTGTTGTAAATCTTTTAGTTTTGTTTTATCCTTGAGTGTTCATTACCCTGATTGGTATTTAGTTCATGTGGTCTTGCATCCTAGATTCACGCTGATGTTGTTGGTTTGCTTTAATAATTCTTGTAAGTTTGATTTTGTTTTTACATATTCCCTTAATTTCTGTTTATCTGGAAATGCCCTAATTTCGCGATCATATTTGAGTGAGTTTTTTGCAGGATATATTAGTATTAGTTGGCTGTTTTTTTTTTTTTCCTTCAAGGTTTTATATATGTCATTCCACTGCCTTCTTGCCTGCATGGTTTCGGCTGAGTAATCAAAGCTTAGTATTATTGTTTCCCCTCTGTATGTGACTTTTCATTTTTCTAGAGCTGCTCTCAGAATTCTTCTCTGGTTTTAGCGACTGTGATTATGATATACCTTGGTGATTTTCTTTTAGGGTCTATCCTATATGGGGTTCATTGAGCTTCCTGGATGTTTAAATTTTTATCTTTCATAATATTAGGGAAATTTTCTGTCAGCAATTCTTCCATGATCCTCTCTGTGTTTTCCGTTTTCTCCCTCTGTTCTGGAACTCTTATTACCCACAAATTTTTGCTTTTGATCGTATCCCTCATTGTTCTCAAGGTTTCTTCATTTTTTTCCTTGATTTTTCCTCAAAGTGGTATCCAAGGATTTGTCTTCAATTTCATTGATCTTGTCTTCCATTGTTTCAAAACTGCTCCTCAAGCCTTCCGTGACGCAGTCCATTTCTGAAATCTTGTTGTTTATCTTTTGTATTTCTAATTGCTGTTTTTGTATGATTTCTAGTTGTGAGTTTATTTTTATCTTTTGTACTAGTATTAATTTCTGGAATTCGTCCATGGTTTTGTCTGTCTTCTCCATAATTTTATTTTTTCCTAATTTTTGTATGTTTTTTTCCTTCATCTCTTGGATAGCTGTGAATATTAGAGATCTGAACTCCCTGTAAGGTAGTTCCAGTGCCTTTTCTTCTACTGGATGGTCATCTAGTGTTTTGTTTTGGATGCCTACTTGAACTATCCTGTCCTCTATTTTTATATGTTTTGATATTGTCTGCTGTCTTTGGTACATTCCGTGTTTTTTCATTCTTTTATTGATTTTAGATTTGTTTGTTTCATCCTTCTTTTTTGTTTTATTTTATTTGTTTATGTCTGAGCAGGCAGGCTGGGATTTCTTTACTGTTTGCTTGTCTGAGGGCAACTATATTTCTCACCAACTTGTCCAATTGGCAGGGCCAGTCGCTCAACTATGGTGCAGCCAGGCAGGTCCAACAGAGTGGGAGGGGATAGGATGGGTCTTTTGGGGAAGGTTCTGTGGCTGACCAGGTGGGGCTAGGGGGCACTGCAAGGCCAGTTCCAGGAGACCATGCCTGTGCCACTCAGGGGTGCAATGCAGATAGACAGGATGGAGGGGTGAGAATGTGATGTTTGGAGCTAAGTTGATGTTGGAAAGAAGAGAAAGAGGAGAGAGAAATAGAATCAGAAAAAGAAAGTACTGAGAGAGTTGCTGTTGGAGTGGTGTAGACCTGGTGGAAGCCATGTGCTGGTGACTTTCTATCCAGGTGGTGTGGCACAGCCTGTCAAGAAGAGACAGATATGGCACACTCAGTTATGTGAGAGGGAGAAAGGAAAGGAAGGAAAGGAGAGAGAAATAGATTTAAAAAAGAGAAAGAGAGAAAAGCATATGCATCCAGGTGGTCATAAGAAAAGAAAGGAAGGAAGTTAGAGAGACATAAGAAACTGAGAAAAAAAGAAAAATGTCCCAAGGGAGCCCACTGGAAGTGTGTCTCCAGCCAAGCAGCACTGCATAACCCATCAAGAAGGAGAAGAAATGGCTCATGGCTCCAGGTGTCCAGAAGGGTAAGGAAAGAATGTAGAGAGAGACAAGAAACTGAGAAAAGAAGAGAAAAATAAATACCCTAAGGGAGCCCACTGGAGTGGAGGTGTGGACCAAGGAAGAGGCTCCCTAGTTAAGCAGCTCTGTGCAGCCTGTCTAGGAGGAGCAGAGATGGCCCATGGCACCAGGTGTCCAGGAGAAAAGAAAGGAAGGGAGGTAGAGAGAGACAAGACACTGAGAAAAGAAGAGAAAAATAAATACCCTGAGGGAGCCCACTGGAGTGGAGGTGTGGACCAAGGAAGAGGCTCCCTAGTTAAGCAGCTCTGCACAGCCTGTCTAGGAGGAGCAGAGATGGCCCATGGCACCAGGTGTCCAGGAGAAAAGAAAGGAAGGGAGGTAGAGAGAGACAAGACACTGAGAAGAGAAAAAAATGCTCCAAAGGAGCCTTCTGGCTTGGTTGTGCATATTGGTGAAGTGGCTCCCTAGCCAAGTGGTGCTGCACAGCCTGTCAAGAAGGAGCAGAACTGGCACATCCAGCAAGGTGTTTGAAAAGAAAGAAAGGAAGGAGGTGAGAGAGAGAGAAGAAACCAAAAGAAGCCAAAAAAAGCAACAACAGCCACAAAGAAATGGCACTGAAGGAACCAGCCAGTGTGAGCGGGATAAATCCAAGCAGCAAGGAGGTGGCATCTCCCTGGCTGAGGGACCTTGGCCTGCTGGAAAGCTGCGGAGGCCCAGTACGGAGAAGAAGGGTGGGAAGTGGGGAAAGATGTATCACTGGTTACCAGGTGCTCTGTCTCTTGCTGGGAGCACCGTGAAGTTGCCTTCATGTACTCCCAGCCCACTGTTTTTGGTGACTGAGAGGTCTAAATTGGCAAATCTGTGCCGTGTTAGCTGATAGGGGACTTCCACTCCACAGCTCTCCTCACTCAATGCTCTCTGTCAGTTTCTTATTCCATTCTGTGCTTGGTTGAGTTCTTAATCCCTTCATTTGATGCTTAGGGTTCCAGGATTGACTGTGTTTTACTTAGTTATTTGGGTCTTTGCTGTGGAGGGATGGTGGGGTGCTTCTGTCTGTAGTGTCATGTTGGCTCCATCCCCTCATTTTTCTTTTTTCTTTTTGGTTATTTTTTCTCAAACAAAGTGAGGTCATGGATTTGTCTTCAATCTCACTGATTCTGTCTTCTATTGTTTCAAATTTGCTGCTAAAAATCTTCTGTTGAGTCATCCATTCCTGAAATTTTGTTGTTTATCTTTTGGATATGTAGCTGCTGTTTTTGTAGGATTTCTAATTGCTTGTTTATTTTCATGTTATGTTCTTGTAATTTTTTCCTGAATTCTTCTATTATTTTTCTGTGTTTTTCTTGATTTTTGCTATGTTTTTGCTACTTTTATCTGTGTTTTCCATGATTTTTTTCCTGGTTTTGTCTGTGTTTTCCTTGGTCTCTTTCTTAATGTTTTAGAGTGCCCTAAATATTAGTCTTTTGAATTCCATTATCAGGTAGTTCCACTGTCTTTTCTTATACAAGAATTTCATCTTATTCTTTATTTTGGTCATTTGCTAGAGTCAACTTGTCCTGATTTTTTTTTTTTTTTTTTGTATGTTTTGATATTGTCGGCCATCTCTGAGACATTAAGGTATTATTTTCTTCCTTTATTGATTGTATGTTTGTTTTTCTGTCCCGCTTCTTTATTTTCTTTTGATATGTCATGGTGGGCAATCCAGGTGTGCTTTGTTACTTGCTTGTCTGTGGTTACAGTGGCTCTCATTGCCTTGTCCGGGCAGGCAGGGCAACAGCAGGTAGGGCAAGCCTACTTCACTGTACACTGGTTTGATGAGGTGGGTAAAGGTGGACCAGGCAGGCTCTGTCTGCCTCCTGATGTTAGTCCAGTGATTTGGAAGCGTTCTCAGCCCCTCACCAAGTAGGTTAGAGTGTTGGATGGGAAGTGGTACAGGCTTGCTTCCTACCATTCAGCAGCTAGTTGAGTGATGAGAGTGGAGTGGTAGTGCAAGCCCAGTGCAGCAATGGGCCTCAGCTGGGGGTATGGTGAGGGCTTGCAGAAAGGGAGGTGGCTATGGGGCTAGGTGGAGGGAAGAAAGGGAAAGAATGGGAAAAAAAGGGTAGCTGGCAGTTGGGGGCAGAGCAGACCTGGTGGTCAGCCAAAGGGATGGGATGTGGTGTACAGGGCTAGGTGTGAGGTAGAAACCAGTAGGCCAGTGTTCTCTAGTCACAGTGGTATGGCATGACTCAGTGGGAAGAGGGGGAGGTGGTGTACAGGATAGGTTGGAGGGAGAAAGAAAGTGGGGAAAAAAAGAGAAAAAAAAATGGCACAACAAGACCATGGTTGGGGTGAGATGGAGCCTGGCTAGAAGTGGCCAGTGGTGCTCTAGCTGCAGCTGTGCATCATTGCCCAGAAGGAAGGGGTAGAGGTGGCCTACAGGGTTAGTTGGGAAGGAGGAAGAAAAGGAAAAAGGAAAGAAAAGAAAAAGAAAATACAGCAGGAGCTGCCAGGTGGGGGTGAGGCAGTCCCAGGCTGTCAGAAGGTCGGTGACTCTTGTGACAGTGCAGTATGGTCCAGCAAGAAGGGGTAGAGGTAGCCTACGGGGCAAAGTGGGAGGGAGAAAAAAAGGAGGAAAGGGGAAAAATTGGCACAGTGGGAACCGGTATGTGTGAGCAGTGGGAACTCAGGCTCGAGTGAGCTGGTGGCTCTCTAGTCAAGGTAGCACATCATGGCCTGTTGGCAAGGGGTTGAGGTGGTGTATGAGGGTAGGTGGGAGGGAGAAAGAAATGGAGGAGGGGAAAAATGGTGTGACAGGAGGCAGCTGGTGGGGGTGGAGTGGACCCAGGCAGTGATGGGTCAGTAGCTCTCTACCTGCAGTGGTGCAGCATGGACCATTGACAAAGGTAGGGACGGCATATGGGGCTAGGTAGGAGGGAGAAAGAAAAGGAAGAAAGGGGAAAAAATGGCATGGCAGGAGCCTGTGGGTGGGAGCAGAAGAGGCCTAGGGTGATGGGGGTCTGGTAACTCTCTACCCACGGTGGTGCAGTGTGATCCATTGGGGAGGGGGTATGGCATATGGGGATAGGTGGGAAAGAGAAAGAAAAGGAAGTAACAGGAAAAAATGGCACAGCAGGAACCGATGTGTTTTGGAAGGGTGGACCCGGGGTGACGATGGGCTGGTAGCTCTCTAGCTGAGTGGCTTGGCATGGCCCATCCAGAAGGGGCAGGGGTGGTGTACGGTGTTAGGTGGGAAGGAGAAAGAAAAAATTGCACAGCAGGAGCTAGAAGATGGGGGAGGCATGGACTCTGGGTGACCGCCAGCCAGCAATTCTCTAACTGCAGTGTGGTGTGACCTCTCAGGTAAGGATGGGTGTGCATATGGGATTATTTGAGAGGGAGAAAGAAAAGGAAGAAAGGGGGAAAAATGGTGTGGCAGGAGCTGGCTGGTGGGTAGCTCTTAAGCCGAGTGATGTGGTGTGGCCTATTGGGAAGGGGTGAGGGTGGCATATGGGTGGAAGGGTGAGGGGTGTAAAAGTGTGTTTTTCTGGTTACTGTGTGCTCTATCTCCTGTTGGGAGCTCCGTGAGGTTGGCCTTCCCGAACTCCCTGTCTGGAATCATTGCTGGCTGTGCTCTAAGATGGCAATGCCGTGCCATGTTAGTTGGCAGGAAACCTCTACTCCGTATCTCTCCCCATTCTCTGTTTTCTTTTAGTTTCTTTTTTCCATTTGGTGTTTGATCTGGGTTCTAGGATTGACGTTTGTATCTGTTTGACTTATATTTTTGGGTCTTTGCTGCAGAGGGACAACATGATGCATCTGTCTTGGGCACCATGTTGGCTCCACCTCCCCTACTCTTGACTTTGATTAGCAATCTTTGTATTCTGAAAATGCCTAAGCTTCCTCTACCCTGGGTTTTTATTCATGATTTTAAGTATTAATCCCTCACTTTATTTTGGCTTTACATGTTTATATTTTTTTACTAAACCCGTATATCTTTTTATTTTTATTTAACTTTCAGGATATCAACCTCCCAAACACCCTATAACCAGAGTTCATTTGATGAATGTTCCCTTCTCAATTTATTCATCACTTTCATTTACAATCATTTGAGATAAGGATGAGTTTTTCACACTTTACAAGTACAGTATCTGGGGATTACTATAATTAATCAATTAACAATTGGGTAATCTTGTTATAAATAATCTCAAATGCATATATAATATGAATTTATTGAAATAATAGTGAAGTTTAAACCAATGTTTATAATAATGCCTCACAGTAAATACTAAAAGAGGTAAAATCACAATAAAGTAGGACCAGATTCTGCTTAAATTTTGTACTTAATAGTTAACCTGACTCTTCAAGTCTTGAGGAATGTAGGTCATTTAAAGAGAGATTAACTGTTTTTGAAAATCAATAAGTTATAGAATGATGAGAAAATATTTTGCAGTGTCCTCTGTGGACACATTAATGCTTTTCTAGAGACTGCATAATTGCCTTGCTCAATTATTTGAAGAAATGATTGGAATGCCTCCTTTGAAAGGAAACCAAATTAGAACAGTTGTCAAACTCCACAGCAGCCCATCTCCAGGGACACTTGTGCAACAGTCATTCCTTGGATTCTTACAGTGTTCCATTCATAGCAGTCAAATTGATTCTATTAAGGAAATTTTTTCAGAAATCAATGATGAATACTTAATATTTCCACAATTTTGACTAAAGGATAGTTTGGATACAAGTATGGATTAGAAATATTCACTGGATGGCATATATTTTACTTTGATTACTTTTTATATTTTTCTTATTTCCCTTTATGTGGTTTAGGCAGGATACAGATGTAAGTTTGTATATTAACTTGCATATACATTTGAAGGTCAGTTGGGGTTTCCAGACAAAATCAAATGTCTCTAATGCACTTTAAAAAAAAAAAAAAACCTTGCTTTCCTGGTTTCTAGTTTTTCCACTCTGACCACTAGAATCATGAATAAAAGAGACAAAGCTTAGACAACCTTCCCAGGTATCTATTTGTAACAATACTGCTAGTGTCAGTACCAGTTGCTTTGGAGTCTATTCCAACTCCTGGCAATTCCATGGGGGTCAGAGTAGAACTGTGCTATAGAGTTTTCAATGGCTGACTTTTCAGAAATAGATCTCAAGGCCTTTCTTCTGATGTGATTCTGGGTCGACTCAAACCTCCAACTTTTCAGTTAGCGGCTGCATGTTAACTGTTTATTTGCACTACCCAGGAACTCTGTATGCCTAGGACTTAGTGAAAATATCCAAGGATTTTGGTGGAAATAAGTGGAACCCATTCTATACAGTTATACATTACATTTAACTTAATATAATTATAATTTAAGAGCTAAAAAGAGTAAACAATGGGATGGTCAGTGTCATGGATTGAATTATGTCCCCCAAAAAATGTGTGTGTCAATACGGCTGGACCATGATTCCTGGTATTGTGTGATTTTCTTATATGTTGTAAATCCCGCCTCTACGATGTTAATGAGGAAGGATGGGTGGCAGTTGTGTTAGTAATGCAGGACTCAATCTACAAGACTGGGATTGTGTCTTGAGGCAATCTTTTGAGATATAAAAGAGAGAACCTAGCAGAGAGACAGAGGGACCTCATACCAAGAGAGCAGTGCCAGGAGAAGAGCGTGTCCTATGGACCGAGGTCGCTGCGCAGAGAAGGTCCTAGCCCAGGGAACACTGATGAGAAGACAGCCGACAGAAAGAGAAAGACTTCCCCTGGAGCTGACGCCCTGAATTTGGACTTTTAGCCTACTTTAATGTGAAGAAATAAATTTCTCTTTGTTAAAGCCATCCACTTGTGGTATATCTGTTGCAGCAGCACTAGATGACTAAGACAGTCAGCTTCTATTATATCCTTGAAGATGAGGTAATACATCTCCAGTGAGATCAACAGAATGGTTTCTGTTTTGGATTTATTAACCAAATTTTTAAGCAATCTCATTATATGTTGCAAGGGTAAAATATTTTATCTTCAAAGCCCTTTTTCTATACTCAGATAGTCTTATGTTCGTTCATACACTTGCTTAAAGGATAGTCTTTTAGTTCTGAGTCTTCATCATTTAATTTCTGTGGAAGCTTTGGCTTTCCTCTGATAAGCTCTGCAAAAGGGTGACTTTATCAGTTGATGAGGATGGTGGCATCGCACTGTGGTTTCATGTCTCTCTCTCTACTCTGTAAGTACTGACTGCCATAATGTCCTCTCTCTGCTTCTGTCGTTACTCTGTTAAAACTGTGGTGATTAGAGGGTATTTTAAATTAACACTAGAGGGGCAGAATATTTTCTACTTAGAATCCCGGCAAAAAATCTATTCCCACCTGGGATTGCATTGATTAAAACATCACTCCTGGGAGGCAGGGCCAAGATGGCAGAGTAGTCAGATGGCTTCCTGTATCCCTCTTACAACAAAGACCTGGAAAAACAAGTGATTTGATTGTATATGAAAATCAAGGAACCCTGAACAAGGCAAAGTTGAGGAATTGGACTGAGTGGTGGGGGGAGAGGGAGACTGTTCAGAAGAAGTGAGAAGTGCTGGACCGGCAGTGGCAAGACTGCAGCTCTTCAGCCCAGAAGGGCTCCGGGTCCCCAGAGAAGCCGGCAAACAGTTCTGCACCCGCCCTCGGGAGGCAGTTTCCACATCAAGAGAGATCCGGCAGCAAAGAGTCTGCTTGGACATTCCAAACCAGTGAAAAGCAGCTCCCAAGTGGCTAAAGATAAGTACATGCGTGTGGCCTTTTGCAAGGATTTTTTTTTTTAAAAAAAAAAGCCCATTTGAGAAAAACCTTTCTCCCTTTTACCTCCTCCCTCCCCGCTCTGCACCAATCTGGGCTTCTGAAGTTTCTGAGTCCTCTGGGCCAGAAATGGATCCCAAAAGGTGCCCTGACCCATTCTCCTGGCCCTGGAGAGGGAACAATAAGCTACTGGCTCCCCTAAGCCAGGAACTTAGGGTAGGCACAGCTCCTTTGCTAGGCACAGGCATAAAGGGTCCGCAGACTCTGAGTGCCTTACACCCCTGTATAGACTTGTGTGGACCCATCTCAACAACATAAGCCCTCACTACCACAGTACAACAGGGTATACACTTGAAGTCTAACTTCAACCATTTCAGCTGGGAAGTGGCAGATTAGAGACCGACCTGTGAAACAGCCCTGCCATTTAAGCAGTCATATTTATGGGTCCGCACCAGGGGCTTGAGGACTAGTGGCTCCACCTATATCACCTATTCACCTGCTACAGAGGTCCAAGAATAAGTGGTGCCCTCGAGTCTTCACAGCTAACAGAGTAAAGAGCTCATAGTCAGGCCACAAAACTCACCTACCTATTCACTCTACGGAAAAGGGACACGCTTTCCTTTCAGGTGCTCAGGGGCAGCCATCAGCCCTCTGCTTTGCTCAGCTTGTGACCCCCTACTGCAGCCAGATTCTGGTGCCTACACCAATCACCCATGCCTCTCTAAGACTGTAGGTGAGAGCCTGCACCACACACTTGGTGACTGACTGCCTGGATACCTGAGCTGAACCCATATAGGAAAATTTAACAGACTCCTGTGTGCACATACTTACTTACAGAACTAACTACCTGGTGACAGGATGTTAGAGCTTCAAAGGCACCAATAATCAATCTAGTGTACACGAGCACCCTATTTGGGCATATCAAAACAAAACAAGACAAGAAGGACTCATTAAACAAATATAAAATAAAATTATAACAACTTATTGATGACTCAGAGACAACAGTCAATATCAAATCACATAAAGAGGCAGTCCATGATGGCTTCAGCAAGCTCCCAAAATAAAGAATCAATAAATTCTCTGGAGGAAGAGAATTTCTTGGAATTACCAGAGACAGAATACAAAAGATTAATATACAGAGCTCTTCTAGAAATTAGAAAGGAAATTCT
>NW_004443991.1:14125833-14128083 GCF_000243295.1 Trichechus manatus latirostris
TTATGTGGGACTCTATCAAGAGAAATAACCTACGAGTGATTGGAGTACCAGAACAGGAGGGGATAACAGAAAATACAGTTGAAGATTTGTTGACAGAAATCTTCCTTGATATCATGAAAGATGAGAAGATGTCTATCTAAGATGCTCATCGAATTCCACATGAGGTAGATGACAAAAGAAAGTCACCAAGACGTATTATAATCAAACTTACCAAAACCAAAGATAAAGAGAGAATTTTAAGAGCAGATAGGGATAAAAGAAAAGTCATCTACAAAGGACAGGCAATTAGAAAAAGCTCGGACTACTCAACAGAAACCATGCAGGCAAGAATGCAATGGGATGACACATATAAAGCCTTGAAGGAAAACAACTTCCAGCCAAGAAATATATATCTAGCAAAACTTTCTCTCAAATACGATGGTGAAATTAGGGCATTTCCAGATAAACAGAAGTTTAGGGAATTTTGCAAAAACCAAACCAAAATTATAAGAAATACTAAAGGGAGTCCTCCAGTTAGATAATCAATAACATCAGATAAAAACACAAGACTAGAATACAAGACAGAGCAAAGAGATATAGATTCAGATAGGGAAGTCGAAAGTACATCAAACCTAAAACACTGAAAACTGGGAAACAGACGTATCAATATGTAAAAAAGGACAACATTAAAACATAAAAGAGGGAATTAAAAAATGTAGGCATAGATTTTTCATATGGAGGGGAAGTCAAGATGATAAAAAGAAATAAGACTGGTATAAACTTAGAAAAATAGGGGTAAATATTAAGGTAACTACAAAGGAATCTAACAATTCTACAAATCAAATAAAAAAGTAGAAAAATATAAAGATACAGCAAACACAAAATCAACAATGAAAAAGATGAAAAAAAAATACATAAAGAAAAACGACTCAGCCCAGAAAATTAAAGGGAACAAACAAACTGTGAACAACACACAAAAAGAGACATCATGAGGACAGCACTAAACTCATACCTATCAATAATTAAGCTGAATGTAAATGGACTTAATGCATCCATAAAGAGACAGAGAGTGGCAGATTGAATAAAAAAGCTTGATCTGTCTATACGCTACCTACAAGAGATGCACCTTAGACTTAAAGACACAAACAGGCTAAAACTCAAAGGATGGAAAAAATATATCAAGCAAACAACACTAAAAAAAGAGCAGGAGTGGCAATATTAATCTCTGACAAAATAGAGTTTAAAGCAAAATCCACCACAAAGGATAAGGAAGGAAATTATATAATGATTAAAGGGTCAATACACCAGGAGGGCATAACTATAATAAATATTTATGCACACAACGACAGAGCTCCAAAATACATACAACAAACTCTAACAGCTCTGAAAAGAGAGATAGACAGCTCCACAATAGTAGTAGGAGACTTCAACATACCACTTTCAGAGAAGGATAGAACATCCAGAAAGAAGCTCAACAAAGACACGGAAGAGCTAAATGTTACAATCAACCAACTAGATCTCATAGACATATACTGAGCACTCCACCCAACAGCAGCCAAGTATACTTTCTTTTCCAACTCACATGGAACATTCGCTAGAATAGACCACTTATTAGGCCATAAAGCAAGCTTTAACAAATTGCAAAACATCAAAATATTACAAAGAATTTTTTCTGACCATAAACCCATAAAAGTGGAAATCAACAACAGAAAAAGCAAGGAAAAAAAATCAAACACATGGAAACTGAGCAACACCTTGCTCAAAAATGACTGGGTTATAAAAAACATTAAGGATGGAATAAAGAAATCATAGAATCAAAAAAGAACCAAAACACATCCTACCAGAACCTTTGGGACACAGCAAAAGCGGTGCTCAGAGGTGAGTTTATAGCAATAAATGCACACATCCAAAAAGAAGAAAGGGCCAAAATCAAAGCATTAAGCCTACAACTAGAACAAGTAGAAAGCGATCAGCAAAAGGATCCCTCAGGAGCCAGAAGGAAGGACATAATAAGAATTACAGCAGAATTAAATGAAATAGAGAATAGAAAAACAACTGAAAGAGTTAACAAAAGCTGGTTCTTTGAAAAGTTCAACAAAATTGATAAACCATTGGCCAAACTGACAAAAGAAAAACAGGAGAAGAAGCAGATAACCTGTATGAGAAAGGAGGTGGGTGATATCACAAGAGACCCAACTGAAATTAAAAGAATCATAACAGATTACCATGAAAAATTGTACTCCAACAAATTTGAAAACCTAGAGGAAATGG
>NW_004443991.1:14128375-14129952 GCF_000243295.1 Trichechus manatus latirostris
ATGCAAAAATCCTCAACAAAATTCTAGCCAATAGAATTCAGCAACATATCAAAAAAATAATTCACCATGATCAAGTGGGATTTATACCAGGTATGCAAGGATGGTTCAACATTAGAAAAACAATCAATGTAGTCCATCACACAAATGAAACAAAAAACAAGAAACACATGATCTTATCAATCTATGCAGAAAAGTCATTCGACAAACTCCAACACCTATTCACGATAAACCACTCAATAAAATACGAATAGAAGGGAAATTCCTCAATATAATTAAGGGCATTTATACAAACCCAACAGCCAACATCATCCTAAATGGAGAGACTTTGAGAGCATTCCCCTTGAGAATGGGAACCAGACAAGAACGGGAACCAGACACCACTCTTATTCAACATTGTGCTGGAGGTCCTAGCCAGAACAATTAGGCTAGAAAAAGAAATAAACAGCATCCAAATTCGTAGAGAAGAAGTCAAAATATTTCTATTCGTAGATGATATGATCTTATACACAGAAAACCCCAAAGAATCCACAAGAAAACTACTGGAACTAATAGAAGATTTCCACAAAGTTTTAGGATACAAGATAAATGTACAAAAATCAGTTGGATTCCTTTACACCAACAAAGAGAAACATGAAGACGAAATTACCAAATCAATACCATTTACAATAGTCCCCAAGAAGATAAAATACTTAGGAATAAATCTATCCAGCGACGTAAAAGATCCATACAGAGAAAACTACAAGACACTACTACAAGAAACTAAAAGGGACCTACGTATTTGGAAAAATATGCCTTGCTTATGGATAGGTAGACTTAACATAGTGAAAATCTGAATTCTACACAAAGCAATCTACAGATACAATGCAATCCCAATCCAAATTCCAGCAGCATTTTTTAATGAGATGGAGAAACAAATCACCAACATCATTTGGAAAGGGAAGAGGCCCTGAATAAATAAAGCACTACTCAAGAAGAAGAACAAAGTGGGAGGCCTCACACTACCTGATTTTAAAACCTATTATACCACTATGGTAGTCAAAACAGACTGTTATTGGTACAACAACAGATACATAGACCAATGGAACAGAGTTGAGAATCCAGATGTAAGCTCATCCACCTATGAGTAGTTGACTTTTGACAAAGGCCCCAAATCTGTTAATTGGGGAAAAGACAGTCTCTTTAACAAATGGTGCTGCCATAACTGGATATCCATCTGCAAAAACCTGAAACAAGACCCATACCTCACACCATGCACAAAAACTAACTCAAAATGGATCAAAGACATAAATATAAAATCGAAAATGAGAAAGATCATGGAAAAAAAAATAGGGACAATGCTAGGAGCCCTAATATGTAGCATAAACACAATATGAACCATTAAGTAACAATGCACAAGCACCAGAAGAGAGACTAGATAAATGAGAGCCCCTAAAAACAAATCAAACACTTATGTTCATCAAAAGACTTCACCAAAAGAGTAAAAGGACAACATACAGACTCGGAAAAAATTTTTGGCTATGACAAATCTGATAAGCGTCTAATCTCTAAAATCTACAAGATACTGCAAAACCTCAACA
>NW_004443991.1:14130198-14139313 GCF_000243295.1 Trichechus manatus latirostris
AAAATAATAAATGCTGGAGAGGTTGTGGAGAGACTGGAACACTTATACACTGTTGTTGGGAATGTAAAATGGTACAACCACTTTGGAAATCGATTTGGCGTTTCTTTAAAAAGCTAGAAATAGAAGTACCATACGATTCAGCTATCCCACTCCTCGGAATATATCCTAGAGAAATAAGAGCCATCACACGAATAGATATATGCACACTCATGTTCATTGCAGCACTGTTCACAATAGCAAAACAATGGAAACAACCTAGGTGCCCATTAACAGACAAATGGATAAACAAATTGTGTTATATCCATGCAAGGGAATACTGCGCAATGATAAAGAACAATGATGAAGCCGTGAAACATCATATAACGTGGAGGAAGCTGGAACTTATTATGCTGAGTGAATTCAGTCAGTCACAGGACAAATACTGTATAAGACCAATATTATAAGAACTCAAGAAAAGCTTTAAACGCAGAAGAAAATACTCTTTGATGGTTATGAGGGTAGGAAGGGAGGGTGAAGGCTATTTGCTAACTAGATAGTAGATAAGAATCATCTTAGGCAAAGGGAAGGACAGCACACACTGCAGGTGAAGTCAGCACAGCTGAACAAAACCAAAGCTAAGAAGTTTCCTGAATACATTCAAATACTTTGAGAGACAGAGAAGCAGTGGGTAGGCGTCTAGGGGACATCTAGGTTAATTAGCATAACAAAGCTTATTAAGAAAATGTTCTGCATCCTACTTTGGAGAGTGACATCTAGGGTCTTAAAAGGTTGCAAGCGGCCATCTAAGATGCATCAATTAGTCCCAACCACCTGGAGTAAAGGAGATGAAGAACACCAAAGACACAAAGAAAGTATTAGCCCAAGAGACAGAAAGGGCCACTTAAGCCACAGACTTCATCAGCCTGAGACTAGAAGAACTAGATGATGCCCGGCTACCACCAATGACTGCCCTGACAGGAAACACAACAGAGTCCCTTATGGAGCAGTAGAAAGATGGGGTGAAGAACTCAAATTCTTGTAAGAAGACCAGACTAAATGGTCTGACTAACACTGAAGGTATCCCCGAAAACATGTCCCCTGGTTTCTCTATCAGCCCAGAACTAGAACAATTTCCTAGGCCAACTCTTCAGACAGGGATTGGACTGGACTGTGGGACATGGGGTGATATTCGTGAGGAGTGTCCCTCTTGGCTCAAGTAGATACAAGAGACCAAAGGGGCAGCTTCTGTCCAGAGGTGAGATCGGAAGGCATTGAGTGTTAAAAGCTGATTGATTGGACATGGGGAATCGGGGAGGGAAAGGAGGAGTGTCCTGTCACAGAATGGGGTAAGCAATTAGGGTCACATAACAATGTATGTAAAAAATTTTGTATGGGAGACTAACTTGAAATGTAAACTTCATTTAAACTACAACAATAAATAAATAGACAGCTAGATAGATAGCAAGATAGTTAGATAACTAACTAACTAACTAACTAAATAAATAAAACATCTCTTCTGGTGGCAGTAGCTCAGGGTATTATTCTCTAGTCATTGCATATCTGTGATGTTGTGAGCCACCAGTCTCAGCTGTCTGCTAGGGGGAAAGCCTGGTGGCCAAAAATGAGATGAGGAAACCAAAAGCATAGCCAAGTTCAAATTAATAAAGAACCAAAGTTCCAAGTTGCTCTGAGAAGCATTACCTAATGATACAAACAAGCAGTGAGTGAGCGAAGATGCATTTCTAGAACAACAAACGATCAGCTTCTTCTGGGCTTTTAATTATGGGTGAGTGTGTCCTAAAAGGCTATGGTTATAGGTACATGAAAAGAATGAACACAATGGATGGGGAAGAGGGGAAAAAAGAATGTCAGTTAAAATTTGTACTGTTCCTGTGAGTACTGACTCAGGCACTGGGATGGGCTTGAATGGGCACATAAGGGCATCAGAGAACCTGGCTTTAAAAAACTGGACAAAACAAAAACTAGTAAAGCCAAAGCATGTTGTTGTTGTTGTTAGGTGCTGTCGAGTTGGCTCTGACTCATAGCGACCCTATGTACAACAGAATGAAACACTACCTGCTCCTGCACCATCCTTACAATCTTTGTTATGCTTGAGCCCATTGTTGCAGCCACTGTGTCTGTCAATCCATTTTCTTGAGGGTCTTCCTCTTTTCGCTGACCTTCTACTTTATCAAGCATGATGTCGTTCTCCAGGGACTGGTCCCTCCTGATAACGTGTCCAAGGTATGTGAGACAAAGTCTTGCCATCCTTGCTTCTAAGGAGCATTCTGATTGTACATCTTACAAGACAGATTTGTTCATTCTTCTGGCAATCCATGGTATGTATATTCAATATTCTTCACCAACACCATAATTCAAAGACATCAATTCTTCTTCGGTCTTCCTTATTCATTGCCCATCTTTCACGCAGATATGAGATGACTGAACACATCATGGCCTGGGTCAGGCGCATCTTAGTCTTTAAAGTTACATCTTAGTTTTTTTTAACATTTTAAACAGGTCTTTTACAGCAGATTTGCTCAGTGCAATCTATCTTTTGATTTCTCAACTGCTACTTCCATAAGCATTGATTGTGGATCCAAGTAAAATGAAATCCTTGACAACTTCAATCTTTTCTCTGTTTATTATGATGTTGCTTATTGGTCCAGTTGTGAGGATTTTTGTTTTCTTTATGTTGAGATGTAATCCAAACTGAAGATTGTAGCCTTTGATCTTCATCAGTAAGTGCTTCAAGTCCTCTTCACTTTCAGCAAGCAAGGTTGTGTCATCTGCATATTGCAGGCATGTTGACAGGTTTATCAATGAAAACTTTAAAAATGTAAATTCTCCTACGAAGGTCATCTAGTAGAAAAATCTCTTTCAGTTGTGAGAATTGTAAAACTTACTCCAGAGAAAAAATTAAAAAAAATGAATACTATAAGAAAATGAACAGAACTCATAGAATTCAAACACACCAAGAAAAGTAGAGCTGGGTTTCTTGGGAGATTTGGAAAGTTGGAAAACATGAATCTAGGCAACTTTTCATCTCTCAGGACTACACAAATCCTCTCTTTTTATCACCTTGTACATGAAAAGATGAGATAAGCTTACTTCGAGCGCTCTGTCTCCTCCTCCACTGCTCTGCAGCCCCATACACCCCTGCCTCTGTATTTGTTAACTGGCATTATGTAAGAGTGTACTAGGAGAAATAGACTCTTATTGCTTTAAAAAGTCTGCAAACTCATACGAGTTGCACATGAGAATCATCTGAAAATCTTTCAGTCCTGTTCGTTGAGAAACAGAATCTCCTAGGTTACAGGAAGTGTCTACTTTTAATTAACTGTAAATAGTCATTTAGAACTCGCTGTTGTAACCTGTAGGTGATATTTTTTCTGAATATTTTAAGAAAAATTGTTTCATAAATCTTCATCCTGATAGCATGGCTATAAAAATGCTCTGTCAGTGGAGATTAAAGGACCATTAGCTTGTGACATTGGAACATTGAATGTGAGAAACAGAGAAGAGGATCTAATTGGATACAAGATACTTGAATCCTTGATGGCCACTGGTTCATGGGGGTAGAGTTTCCCATGGGTGCAAGCCCGTTAAAATCATCTGGTGAGTGTAAAAAAGAAAAAAAGTAAGTGCTACAATTCCATTAACAAAACTCATAATTTAATTACTTTGTTAATGGTATATTTTTAAAGCTCCCCAAAAGTCAAGAATCATTATATTGGAGTTTAGATGTCTAGAGCTTATCTAACATTTGCAAAAGCCAGTTTGACCCCCATTTTCCTGACACCCACAAAACGTCGGTGCAGTGAAATGCACTCATCATTTTATTATGAAGCTTATAATGCCTTTGTAGCATTGTTTGTGTTTAGCATATTTGGAAGTTCTACAATGAAATAAGTGACAACAGCATAACTAAAAATGTATTTAGGAAGCCCACTATGTTTTATTTCATTTTTAACTGGACCCACTAATGATAGCATTCCAACTTCCCTATCCCCTCCTTCCAAAAAAAGGACAGAATATAATTCACATTAATAAAGCAAATTGAATCTTAAACCATTTCTTCCACTTTGGCTTAAAATTATTTTGATTCCAAAGGATTTGGCGGAGAGCTGAAATCTGTTGATAACTGTAATAATGCCAGTAGAAGTATTACACAAATTCCACCATGGTATGACTTTAAATTAGAGTGAGAATTATAACATTCTACTTCTTACTAATTACTAAATATAGGTAACTTCAGACCATACAACAGGAAACAAGATTGATTCCATGAACTATTACTAGCTATAATTGTTAATGCACAAGTGGTCAAGAAGTGTTGGATATGTATGATCAACTTCTAGCAGTGTCCCATACTTTCTTTTGTCCCTGAATGTTTTTATCCTCTTTGTGCTTCACTGCTCTTATCTATAAAATTAAGATAATGATTATCACCTAACGTATAGGGTTGATAATATGTAGACAGCATCGCATGGTGTCTTGCACACAGTGAGCACCCAAAGGGTTAGCTGTTATTTCATATTTTTGATGTGGACTTATTTCATATTTAGGTTAGAACTACATAAAATATCCTAACCCCCTAACTGAAGGGCTGGTTTCAATGCATCTCTTTTTTTAAATATATATTTGAAATGCTCTCCTGAAATATATGAAATACATTGATATTATATAAGTAGATCTAAGTAAGAATACCTCTGCATCTGCAATATTTATATCAACATATTCAGAGTGGTTATCTCTAGGTTATCTCTAGTTATGGATGTTTTCAGTTTTCTTTTTTATCTTTTACTTGTCTTCTGATTATTCTATAATAAGTGAATATGACTTTGAAATAAAATTATTTTATTTAGTAACATATTGCCTAACTTTGGCATTTTAACTTTGATTATGATGCCACCTCGGTCTGCTCTATAAAGTGATAAATAATTTTAAATGTAGAAAATACTTAAACTGAAAGTTATTTTTGGACTAATGGCAAATATTAAATTAATCCAAACAAAAATGCACAACTAGGTAGAAATGATTCATGGAAAATAAAAATATTACATCTAGCTGTCTGTCTAGAACATGGCCTTAAGATTCACTTTATTATAAATAAAGCACCTCCCTAGTGGCTAGTGGTGAGAGCAGAGGTGGTTCAGTGGTAGTATTCTTGCCTTCCACGCGGAAGACTCAGGTGTGATTTCTAGCCTATGCACCTCATGCACGACCAAGTCCATTTGTCAGCAGAGGCTTGCACGTTGCTATGATACTGAATAGGTGTCAGTGGAGCTTCAAGACTAAGACAGACTAGGAATAAAGGCCTGGCAATCGACTTCCAAAAAATCAACCAGCCAGTGAAAACCCTCAACTGATCTTAGGGATAGTAAAAGATCTGGAGGCATTTCCTTCCATTGTGCATGAGGTCACAGTGAGTTGGGGGTCGACTTCTTGGCAGCTAACAGCAACAACAACAGTGGCTAGTAGAATTCAGTACCTATTAACTTCATCCAAATCTTACTGTTTCTACCTCTGAGTGAAGTTATTAATAATAAGCTTATGAAAATCCTGCCCCTTGCTTTGGATGCTTAAATGTATTTTTAAAAATTCCATAGAAAAAGTCAAAACTCCTGTTTTGAAATATAGGTGACATATCTTCTTGATGTTAATTTGTTATGTATTATGTGAATATACCATAGATAAATTTAATGTTCAAAGTGTGAAAGGATACCTTTTTCTGTGACTCTGGAAACTTTAAATGCTTAATGAAAGACTTAAAAACAATTCTTTGCCTGGAGGTAGGAGTTTTTAACACCTACAATCTATCACTGGGCTCTTTTTAGGGCTTTGGTTTTATCACATGAGCTGGACATTCGTTACAAATTAATTGCTTCTTTCAAGTTTTTATACAAGGCATGTGTATTTTATGTCTCCCTCGCTTTGAGGGCTTTAAAAGGAATGAAAACTGTAATAGAATGCTTTGGATAAGATTCAAACTTTTTGGCAGACTCCTAAGAAACGAGAGCCAATGCTTAATCAAATAGTATATTTTAGTCATTTCAAAAATTTTTTTCAAGCTTTGAAACCAATGATATTTAACTTAACTGTCCATCCATCTCTTGTGTAAACTTTTATTGCTTTTTAAGTGATAGAACTGCCCCATAGGATTTCCAAGGAGCAGCTGGTGGATTCGAACTGCTGACCTTTTGGCTAGCAGTGGAACTCTTAACCATTGTGCCACCAGGGCTACTTTTAAGTGATAATACGTTGTTAAAAAAAAAAAAAAATAGAACCTATCAGAAATCTCAATGTCTTTTTATTAGTGTGCTTCTATTTTGAAATTTATTTTTATTTATGTCAATATTTCCCACTGTCACAGAAAGCAAATAGTTAAATGACTTTCTCTTTTTCTTTTTTATCCACACAATTTACACTTGCCCAAGTTACTGTTTGTGACATTTCTTAATATAAACATCTTCCTACATAAATGATTGTTTTGTCTGTCTAAGTAGAAAACTTGAAGTAAGAAGAAGCTTGCTTAACTGGAACAGTTTACCTGTATTTTCAAACACCTTATAATTTCTCTTCTCCACATTCTTAAATCTGATTTTTTAAACGTCAGTCATATTTTCTTATTCTAGATGAGATACAGACAGGCATGAGATGAAGCAGAAAAGCCTCACAGATTTTTGTCAGAACTCAAACCCATTGGTATAAAAAAATCTCAGCTTTGGTATTGCAACATCAAGGACATGAAGTCCACTGTGATAAGTCATGTGACCATCTCCTGCAGTACCCTGATGGGATACTATTGCCATTGTATTGAAAGGCAAATCTAGTAACAGTCTTCAGATGCTTTCTGTACAATGTACAGTCATCTAAATACACCCCACAATCACTATGCTCACTAAATATTGATTATTATATGAATATATCACAGATTACCAAGTACTGCTATCTATTTAACATGATAATAGAGCATTATTTTAACATGGACACAATTCTTTCTGTTTATTACATTTATTTTGCCTACCAAAAAATGAATAATGAATTTAATTTGGAATGGATTGATTCAGTTTAATAAGAAAAGTTAAAGCTCATGAATATGTCTATTTCTAAAACATCAAACCCCTACATTCCTCCTTGAAGTTAAATGTGCACTTATACGTTATTCAGGGAATAATGAGCATCAAATATTCAATATTACAGAGATCCAAAGTCCATCAAATGGGGAAAAGACAGTCTTTTTAACAAATGGTGCTGGCAAAACTCTATATCCAGAAAAAATCACGCTCTAGGCAGAAGCACCATGCCGTCCTTCCACAGCAAAGATCGGAAAAACTAAGCCGAACAGAGAAACCAACAATCCTGAAACCCTAAAACATCAAATGAAGAGATAAAGAACTCAGCCAAGCACCAACCGGAGTCAGAAAACTCCGCGAGGAGAGATTCATGCAGAGGTCCCCTATCAGCTAACACAGCACAGAACTGCCGTATTGGACTCCTATCAGAGACCAGCAATCGGGGGTACGAGAAAGCAGCTTCATGGAGCTTCCAGCGGGAGACAAAACAACCGGTAATTTGCGATCTATGCTTTCCTACTCCCCACCTTTCTTCACCTCCCACTCGGCCTCCTCTGCTTCCCGCGGCCACAATCTCTTGTCTGGGAAACACCGGCTGCTTGGATTACACACACCCAAACGGGCCGTCTCTCTGAGTGCCATTTGTTGGCTGGTGGTGTTGCTTTCTCTGCTTCTTTTGATTTCTTCCTTACCTCTCACCACCTCCCCCTCCTTTTGCTCAAATACCTGGCTCCGTGTGCCATCTTTGCTTCTTCCTGAGGGGCTGCGGAGCTCAGTTTGAGTGTGGAACTGCTTTCCAGTCTGGGTTGCCATGCTGGTGGGATCCTGCGGCTTTTGTTCCTTTGTTTGTTTTCAACTCTTGTTTGTTTTCTTTTCCTTTTCTTGAGTTGGAAGCCCGTTCTGGCCAGGTGGTGCTGCGTGGCTTGCAACGTAAACCCTCAGCTTGCACAGATGGGCAGAGGGATCCCTGAGAGCATTTCTTTGTTCGTTGTTTTTTTTCTTTTTTCCCATTTTTTTGGGGGCTTTTCTTGTTCTTTTTTTTTTTTAAATTTGTTTTCTTTTCTTTTCCTTCTTTTTCCCTTTTTGACATTCTTCATTACTCAGTTTCTCATCTCTCAATATCTTCCTTCTCTTTCTGTTCCCTGAATATCTGGCATTGTATAGCTCTGTGCCTTCTAGCCAGGCTGTACTGCAACACCTGAAAACAACTTCCCGAGACCTCATAGACACACCAGTGGGATCCCTGGGAACTTTGCTGTTCTTTTCCTTTTCCGATTTTTATTTATTCACTCTTTTCTTTTTTTTCTTCCCCTTCCGCTTTTGTTTTTCTCCATTTCATAGTCTCTCATCTCTCCACTCCAACGGCAAGCTCCCCTAGCATTCTTTTTGCTTGCTTGTATGTTTTTGGCTCCTGTTTCTCTCTCTTCTCTCCCATATCCATCTTAAATCCACACATAACAATCTCCCCACTACATCCTGCCTACCTGCACCATACTCTTAACATCACACCACCAAGCAGCATGGGCACAGCCTACTGGAACCTGCCCTGCACTGATTAATGACCCGCCCTGGTGGCTGTAGTAAGTGCCACAAACAACCCATCCCAGTAACTTCTTTTCAGCTAGACCTGCCCTGCTGTACCATATCTGAGTGAGTGACCCTGCCAATTGGAGAAGGAAGTGAAAAGTATTTTCCCCACAGAGGAGCAAACAACAAAGAACACACAGCTGGCCTGTTCAGACATAGCCAAATTAAAACATAAAAAGGGACGAAACAAACAAATCTACAATCAATAAATGAGAAAAATAACTACAGAATGCCCCTAAGACAGCGGACAATATCAAAGCATTTACAAAAACATGACAGGATGGTTCCAGTAGGCTTCCATAAAAAAACACAAGATGACTTTCCAGGGGGACAAAAGGCACTAGAACTACCTAATAGGGAATTCAAATCTCTAATACTCAGAATTCTCCAAGAGCTGAAGCAAAAAGCAGACAAAAATGAGGAAAAAATAGACAAATTCATGGAAAATTCAGAAAAAAAATTGGAAGAAT
>NW_004443991.1:14145195-14150037 GCF_000243295.1 Trichechus manatus latirostris
AGGTCAAGAAGGGAGAGGGTTGACATGTTGTGGGGTTGTTAACCAACGTCATAAAACAATATGTGTACTAGTGTTTAATGAGAAACTATTTGTTCTGTAAACCTTTACCTGAAGTACAATTTAAAAAAAAAATTACTGTGATCACATGTAAGAATGTTTATAATTCCTGTCAGAAGTTTAGAGCTGACAATGTTGCTCGACTTGACATATAAGCCATAACCATACCCATTGCCTTTAATTCTGAGTCATAGCGACCCTATAATACATTTTTTTAAAAAAAATATGTATTCTTTATTCACTCATGTATTATACTAGCATTTTTATACCACACTCATCGTGAGGTATGGTATATAAAAGGCTAGTATAATACATGAGTGAAAAGATAATACATATTTCTAAAAAAAAATTTTTATTATTACTACACTATATAAACAAATCTGACTTAAACTTACCAAAGGACAGCATTTGAACCAATATAAAGTTGTTTTCTACTACTGTGACTGAGAAAACAATGCACCAGTCCATATATCCATAGAGATTTCAAAACTGTGCTTGCCTAAGGAAATTGTGACCAATCTGGGTTCAACTCATTACCTCTAAAACAATTTCTAACAAATATACACAAAAAAACTACAAATCTTTTAAAAATTGAAGAACAAAATATAATCTTTTATAATGTAGCAAATATTTTTAAATCCTGAATATACAAAATTGACACTAGCTAAATCAATCACACAAGACACAAATAATTCCCAAATTTAAATTCAATTAATAAACCCAAATATAAACATAAGGCACTTAAGATGACAATTTATTTAAAAAATTGGAATCTATTTTCTATAGAAAATTGAGATTAGAGTAATTTCAGTTTTTCTGTTTAAATCCATGAATATGGTATATCTCTTCATTTATATGTCTTCTTTAATTTCTCTCAGCAATGTTTTGTAGATTTTGTTCTATAGATATTACACATCTTTTCTTATGTTTACCTTTGGATACTTACCATAATATTAGCTGTAGATTTTTTTGGTACATGTCTTTATAGTGTTTAGAAATTTCCATCTACTATTGCGTTTTCACCATATTTGGGTGTTGATTTTATCCAAAGGCTTTTAATCATTTATTGATCATTGATCATATAATGTTTCTACTTTATTTTGTTTTTAATGTGTTGATTACATGATTGATATTTTAATATTAAAGAAAACATGCATTCTTGGAATAAAGACCATTTGATCTGTAAAACAATAAATACTTCTAATCTGTTAAGGATTTTATGTAGTTATGTTCAGAAGCAATATTACCTGTAAGTTTATTTTCTAATAATATCTTTGTAAGATTCTAGTATTAGGAATATGCTGGCCTCATAACAAAATAGGATGTGTGTCTCTTTCACTTTGTTCTGAAGATTTTGAGTGGTATTGGTCTATTTATTCCTTAAATGTTTGATTGAATCCATTATTGAAGTCATCAGAGTTTGAAGTTTCATTTGTAGGGAGATTTTTTGTTTTCTTTTATCATGAATTCTACTTTTTAAATAAATATAGAGCTATTTAATTTTCTAATTAGACTTATGTCAGTTTTGGAAGATTTTATCTTTCATGGAACTAGTCCATTCATACAAGTTGTTAAATTTATTTACAAAAAGTTGCTCATGATATTTCCTTGTTGTTAGGTGCCATCAAATCCGTTCTGAATCATAGCGATCCCATGCACCACAGAACGAAACACTACCTGGTCCTGTGCCATGCTCACAATCGTTATGCTTGAGCCCATTGCTGCAGACACTGTGTCAATCCATCTCGTTGAAGGTCTTCCTCTTTTTCGCTGACCCTCTACTTTATCAAGCATGATGTCCTTCTCCAGGGACTGATCCCTCCTGACAACATGTCCAAAGAATGTAAGACGTAGTCTTGCCATCCATGCTTCTAAGGAGCATTCTGATTGTACTTCTTCCAGGACAGATTTGTTCATTCTTTTGGTAGTCCATGGTATATTCAATATTCTTTGCCAACACCACAATTCAAAGGTGTCAATTTTTCTTCGGTCTTCCTTATTCATTGTCCAGCTTTCACATACATATTACGCAATTGAAAATGCCATAGCTTGGGTCAGGCGCACCTTACTCTTCAAGGTGACATCTTTGCTTTTTAACACTTTAAAGAGATCTTTTGCACCAGACTTGCCCAATGCAGTGCATCTTTTGATTTCCTGACTGCTGCTTCCATGGGTGTTGATTGTGGAGCCAAGTAAAATGAAATTCTTGACAACTTCAATCTTTTTTCCGTTTATCATGATGCTGCTTATTGGTCCAGTTGTGACGATTTTTGTTTGCTTTAGGTTGAGGTGTAATTCATACTATAGGCTGTGGTCTTTGATTTTCACCAGTAAGAGCTTCAAGTCCCCTTCACTTTCAGCAAGGAAGGTTGTGTCATCTGCATATCGCAGGCTGTCAATGAGTCTTTCTCCAATCCTGATGTCCCTTTCTTTTTCATATAGTCCAGGTCCTCGGATTATTTGCTCAGCATTCACATTGAGTAGGTAAGGTGAAAGAATGCATCCTGATACACACCTTTCCTAACTGTCTGAACAACTGCCTCTTGATCTGTGTACAGGTTCCTCATGAGCACAATTAAGTGTTCTGGAATCCCCATTCTTTGCAATGTTATTCATAATTTGTTATGATCCACACAATTAAATTCCTTTGCATAGTCAATAAAACACAGGCAAATATCTTTTTGGTATTCTCTGCTTTCATCCAAGATCCATCTGACATCAGCAATGATATCCCTGGTTCCACATCCTCTTCTGAATCCGGCATGAATTTCTGGCAGTTCTCTGTTGACATACTGCTGCAGCTGCTTTTGAATGATCTTTACCAAAATTTTACTTGTGAGTGATATTAATGATGTTGTTCGATAATTTCCACATTCGGTTGGATCACCTTTCTTGGGAATAGGCATAAATATGGATCTCTTCCAGTCGGTTGGCCAGGTAGCTGTCTTCCAAATTTCTTGGCATAGACGAGTGAACACTTCCAGCGCTGCATCCGTTTGTTGAAACATCTCAGTTGATATTCTGTCAATTCCTGGAGCCTTGTTTTTCGCCAATGCCTTCAGTGCAGCTTGGACTTCTTCCTTCAGTACCATTGGTTCCTGTTCATATGCTACGTCTTGAAATGGTTGAACTTCAACCAGTTCTTTTTGGAATAATGACTCTGTGTATTCCTTCCATCTTCTTTTGATGCTTCCTGCATCATTTAATATTTTCCCCATAGAATCCTTCACTATTGCAACTTGAGGCTTAAATTTTTTCTTTCGTTCTTTCAACTTGGGAAATGCCAAGTGTGTTCTTCCCTTTTGTTTTCTATCTCCAGCTCTTTGCACATGTCATTATAATACTTTACTTTGTCTTCTTGAGCAGCCCTTTGAAATCTTCTGTTCAGTTCTTTTACTTCTTCATTTCTTCCTTTTGCTTTAGCTACTCAGCTTTCAAGAGCAAGTTTTGGAGTCTCTTCTGACATCCATTTTGATCTTTTCTTTCTTTCCTGTCTTTTTAATGACCTCTTGCGTTTCTTCATGTATGAAATATATAAATGATATCGTGTCAGAGGATGAGTCCCCCAGGTTGGAAGTCACTAAAAGACACTGGGGAAGAGCTACCGCCTCAAAATAGAGTTGATCTTAATGACATGAATGGAGTGAAGCTTTTGGGACCTTCATTTGCTGAAGTGGTATGACTCAAAATGAGAAGAAACAGCTGCAAACATCCGTTAATAATCTTGTTAATCTTTTCTAAGAAGCAACTGTTTGTTGCATTGGTTTTTCTATATTTATTCATTTTCTATTACATTGATATATGTTCTTTATTAAGTCTTTTTCTTTACCTACTTTGGGGTTACCTTGCTTTTTCTTTATTAAATTTCTTATGTGGAAGCATAGATCATTGATTTTAGTACATTTTTATTTAATAAAAAAAGCATTTTAACAATAAATTTTTCTTTAAGTATTTAATTTCACAAATATAGATATGTCTTCTTTTAATTATGATTTAACTCAGAATGTTTTATAATTTCTCTTGTGACCTATGAGTGCTGTAAATGTGTACTATTTAATTGTCAAATACTTGCGGATTTTGTAATGAAGTTTATTATGTGCTGAGAACATGCTCTGTATAATTTAAATTCTTTTAAATTGATTGATATATATACATATATATTTAATGATCTAGCATATAGACATATAGTTTATCATCCATTTGTACTGAAAAAAATGTATGTTCTGTTATTATTGAGAAGGATTATCTATAAATGTCAATTAGATCAAGTTCATTGACAACGTGGTTCAAGACTTTTATATACTTTCTGATTTTATTTCTACTGTTCTATCAAATTCTGAGAGAAGATTGAGTTGAAATCTCCAAGTATTTACAGTGGCACAATGGTTATGCACTAGGCTGCTAACCGAAAACTTGGTGTTCGAATGAATCCACCAGCCACTTCTCGAGAGAAAAGACTTGGAGATCTGCTACTGTGAAGAAGGGAAACCCTATGGGTCAGTTCTACTGTGTCCTGTAGAACTGCTATGAGTCGGAATCAACTCAACAACAGACAACAACAACAACAAATATATATATATACACACATACATATATGGAGAGAGAGACACTCTTTTTTTGTACTATCATCAATTGTTTCATGTATTTTAAAATTCTGTTTTTAATTGCATACATATTTATTATTGTTATGCATTGGTAATAAACTGACATTTTTATTATAAAATGTTTATTATCTGTGTATTTCATGTTATGCATTTTACTTTATCCAATATTAATATATTAATA
>NW_004443991.1:14152179-14156683 GCF_000243295.1 Trichechus manatus latirostris
ACAAGTATATGTATAAAAGGAGCCCTGATGGCACAGTAGTTAAAGTGATTGACTGCTAACCAAAAGGTCAGTTGTTCAAAACCGTCAGTGGCTCCTTGGAAGAAAATGTGGCAGTCTGATTCCGTAGAGGTTTATAGCCTTGGAAACCCTATGTGGTCGCTCTGAGTTGGAATCAACTCAATGTCAGTGGGTTTGGTTTGCCTATATATATGCATATATATCTATATAGACACTTCACTGGTTTTGCTTCTCTAGAGAACCCTATCTAAGACCTTATGCCTAGTTGTATATTTTTTGATATTTAATCTGCTTAGTATTCTCTGAGATCTTGGGATCTGTGATTTGTTGTATGTCATTCATTTTGGAAAATTCTTGGACCATTTTATTTAAAATATCTCTTCTGCTCCATTATCTCTTTTTTCTCCTTTTGATATTACAATTATCCATACGTCACATCTTTTGAAATTGTTCCACAGTCTTAGAAGTTCTGTTCTTTTTCTTTTCCCCTCATTTTTTTTTTCTTTTCAATGTTTATTTTAGCTTGAGAAATTTCTATTGACATATCTTCAAGCTCACTGATTATTTCCTTGGGTGGGTTCAGTCTACTGGTGAGCCCGTTGACGACTTTCTTCATTTCCTTAATATTTTTTTCCCTAGCATTTATTCTCGATACGTTCTTAAAATTTCCATCTCTCTGCTTTCATTTCCCATTTGTTCTTGCATACTGTTTCCTTTTTCAGTTAGAGCCCTTAACATACCAGTCATAGTTATTTTAAATTTCCTGTATGATAATTCCAAAATCTGTGTCATAACAGACTCTGGTTGTAGTGCTGGCTTTGCAGTGCTGGCTTTGTTTCTTTAAATTTTGGCTTTGTTTCTTTAGATTCCTGGCCTTTTAGTATGACTTGTAGTTTTTTTGTTGTTGAAAGCCAGACATAATATATTATATAATAGGAAGTCCAGTAAAGACCCTTGGTGTGAACTTTTATGTCAACTAGGCAAGAAGTTGGGCTGTGTCTGCTGCATATGTAGATGCCAGAGGCTTCAAATTCTTTTTGTGTCTTTTTTTTCCTTTCCCTGTTGTCTTTGGATTATCTTTAGAAATCCTCCATAAAGTCTCTGTCTTATAGCTTTTTCAGCTGTAATCCAATGTTACTATACTTGATATAACAGTAAGATGTGCTCTATATTTTATGATTAAATCTTATTATTTTAGTGGACTTATGTCTCTGGGATGTGTCCATCACAATTGTTTCTTCACTTTCTGTCACTTAGGTAAGACAGGAAAGCTAGAGGTAAATAACACTGGATAAGCTCCCTTTGCCCCTAGGTGGGATAAGGCTCTGGTAGAATATTTTCCCTGTGGAGTTGTTCATTCTTATGAACAATACTGTGGGTATATTTTAAAACTGATTACTTTTCCCTCACCCCACCAAAATTATGAGGGAATTTTTCTTGACTCTACCTTGAAATCCTGGTGGGATCCCTAGTGGTAAAACCAACAGAAGTGTAGAGCGTTCCCCATAAAATGATGACAGCCAGAAATTTCTCACTCACATGCAAGTCTGCACTCAGCATCCGGCAATTAGTCAAAATTATCATTTAACAGTCCCTATCATTTGGAGAAAAAAATCAAGTGTCGAGTTGCAATACTGAAGGATTCTATGGGCAAAATAGTGAATGACAGGAAACATTAAAAAAAAGACAGAAAGAATACACAGAGTCACTGTACCAAAGATAATTGATCAACATTCAACCATTTCAGGAGGTAGAATACTGGAAAGATGTTTACCTGTGTTCTATTGACTATGCAAAGACATTCAACTGTGTGGATAATAAAAAATAATGGATAACATTGCAAAAAAGTGGGAATTCCAGAACACTTAACTATGCTAATAAGAAACCTGTACATAGACCAAGAGTCAGTTGTTCGAACAGAACAAGGGGATATTGCGTGGTTTAAAATCAGGAAACACGTGCGTCAGGATTGTATACTTTCATCATACTTACTCAGTCTGTATGCTGAGCAAATAATCTGAGAAGCTGGACTATATGAAGAAAAATGTAGCATCAGGATTAGAGGAAGACTCATTAACAACCTGTGCTATGCAGATGACACAACCTCACTTGCTGAAGGTGAAGAGGACTTGAAGCACTTACTGATGAAGATCAAAGCCTACAGCCTTCATATGGATTGCACCTCAACATAAAGGAAACAAAAATCTCACAACTGGACCAATAAGCAGCATCATGATACACGGAGAAAATACTGAAATTGTCAAGAGTATCATTTTACTTGGATGCACCATCAACACCTATGGAAGTAGCAGTCAAGAAGTCAAAGGATGCACCGCATTGAGTAATCTGCTGCAGAAGACCTCTTTAAAGTGTTAAAAAGCAAAGATGTCACCTTGAAGATTAAGGTGTGCCTGACCCAAGACATGGTGTTTTCAATTGCCTGATATGCATGTGAAAGCTGCAAAATGAATAAGGAAGACCAAAGAAGAATTGAGACCTTTGAACTATAGTGTTGGTGAAGAATATTGAACATAACATGGAGTGCCAAAAGAATGAACACATCTGTCTTGGAAGAAGTACAACCAGAATGCTCCTTAGAAGCAAGGAAGGTGAGACTTTGTCTCACATACTTGGGACATGTTATCAGGGGGGATCAGTCCCTGAAGAAGGGCATCATGCTTGGTAAGTAGACGGTCAGTGAAAAAGAAGACCTTCAATGAGATGGTTTGACACAGTGACTGCAACAATGGGCTCAAGCAAAAAAAGATTGTGAGGATGGTTCAAGACCAGGCAGTGTTTCATTCTGCAGTACACAGGGTCACTATGAGTCAGAACCAACTCGACGGCACGTAACAACTAAAACATACAAAACAACAGCAAACAATATTCTCAGCACAGAGAGGCTGAAAGCATTCCCTCTGAGAACTCAAAAAAGACAAGGCTGCCCTTTATCACCACTCCTATTTAACATTGTGCTGGAAGTCCTAGCTAGAGCTCTGAGACAAGAAAAAGAAATAAAGGGAATCCAAATAGGAAAGAAAGAAGTAAAATTATCTTATTAACAGATGATCTGATCCTATACGTAGAAAACCCCAAAGATTCCACAAGTAAACAACTGGAACTAATAGAAAAATTCAGCAGAGTAGCAGGATACAAGATTAACATACAAAAATCAGTTGGATTCCTGTACACCAACAAAGAGAGCTTCACAAATGAAATCAGGAAAACAATACCATTTATATCAGTTGCTAAAAAAGATAAACTACTTAGGAATAAATCTAACCAGGGATGTAAAAACTTATACAAAGAAAACTAAAAACACTAATGCAAGAAACCAAAAATAGACCTACATAAATGGAAAAATGTACAATGTTCATGGATAGGAAGGCTCAAAATTGTGAAAATGTCAATTCTACCAAAAGAGATCTACAGATTTAATGTAATCCTGATCCATATATCAACAGCATTCTTAACAAGATGGAAATGCTCATCACCAACTTTATATGGAAAGAAAAGAAGCCGCAGATAAGCAAAGCATTACTGAATAAAAGGAACAAAGTAGGAAACCACACACTACCTAATCTCAGGAACTACTCTACAGACACTGTAGTCAAAACAGTCTGGTACTTGTACAATGACAGACACGTAGACCGATGGAACAGAATTGAGAACTCAGACATAAATCCATCCACCTATGGTGAGCTGTTTTTGACAAAAGAGGAAAATCCATTAAATGGGGAAAAGATAATCTTTTTAACAAATGGTGCTGACAAAAATGGATGTCCATCTTTAAAAAAATGAAACAGGGCCCAGACCTCACACCATGAAAAAAACTGACTCAAAATGGATGAAACACCTAAATATAAAACTTAAAACAATAAAGATCACAGAAGAAAAAATAAGCACAACGCTAAGGGCCCTAATGCATTGCATAAATAGAAAACAAACAATAAGTAAAAATGCACAAACACCAGAAGATAAACTAGATAACTGGGAGTTCTTAAAAATTAAACACAGATGCCCATCAAAAACCTTCACCAAAACAGTAAAAAAGAGAAAGTGGAGACTAGGGAAAATTTTTTGGCCGAGACATAAATCCAACAAAAGCCTAATCTCTAAAATCTATAGAATACTTCAACACTTCAATTGTAAAGGCAAATAATCAAATTAAAAAATGAGCAAAGCAGATAGCTTCACTGGAAAATTCTAGAACTCAAAGAAAAGTTTACACCAGTACTGCTCAAACTATTTCAGAAGATAGAAAAGGAAGAGATACTTCTAAATTCATTCTATGAAGCCAGCATAACACTGATACCAAAACTAGGCAAAGATGCCATGAAAAAAAGAAAATTACAGACCATGAATATAGATGCAAAAATTCCCAACAAAATTCTAACCAATAGAATTCAGCATCATATCAAAAAAATAATACACTGCAACCAAGTAGTATTCATACCAGGTATGCAAGGATGGTTCAACATTAGAA
>NW_004443991.1:14157315-14172144 GCF_000243295.1 Trichechus manatus latirostris
TCATGGACAGGTAGACTCAATATTGTGAAAATGACAATTCTACCCAAAGCAATTTACAAATATAATGCAATCCCAATCCAAATACCAACAACATTCTTTAAAGAGATAGAAAAGCTATTCATTAACTTGATATGGGAAGGGAAGAAGCCCTGGATAAGTAAAACACTACTGAAGAAGAAGAATAAAGTAGGAGGACTAGCACTACCTGACTTCAGAACCTACTATACAGCTATGGTAGTCAAAACAGCATGGTACTGGCACAATGACAGATACATTGACCAGTGGAACAGAATTGAGAACCCAGATGTAAATCCATCCACCTATGGTCAACTAATCTTTGACAAGGGTCCATCAAATGGGGAAAAGACAGTCATTTTAACAAATGGTGCTGGCAAAACTGGATGTCCATCTGCAAAAAAATGAAACAGGACCCATACCTCACACCATACACAAAAACTAATTCAAAATGGATTGAAGACCTAAATATAAAGCCAAAAACTATACAGATGATAGAAGAAAAAATAGGATCAATGCTAGAGGCCCTAATACACAGCATTAACAGGATACAAACCATAACCAACAACACAAAAACTCCAGAAGATAAGCTAGATAACTGGGATCTTCTAAAAATTAAACACATATGCTCATCAGAAGACTTCACCAAAGGAGTAAAAAGAGAACCTACAAACTGGGAAAAAAATTTTTGACTATTGTAAACGAGACAAAGTTCTAATCTCTAAAATCTACAGGAAAATTCAACACCTCTACAACAAAAAGACAATCCAAGTAAAAAATGGGCAAAGGAAATGAACAGACTCTTCACCAAAGACGACATTAAAGCATCCAAAAGACACATGAGGAAATTCTTGCTATCACCAGCTATTAGAGAAATGCAAATTAAACCACAGTGAGATAGCATCTCACCCTGGAATTACAGGCACGAATCAAAAAAACAGGAAATAACAAATGTTGGAGAGGCTGCGGGAAATCAGAACTCATATGCACTGCTAGTGGGAATGCAAAATGGTACAACCGTTTTGGAAAATGATATGGTGCTTCCTTAGAAAGCTAGAAATAGATATATCATACAACCCAGCAATCCCACTCGTAGGGATATATCCTAGAGAAATAAGAGTCATCACAGGAATAAACATGTGCACACCCATGTTCACTGCAGTATTGTTCACAATAGCAAAAAGATGGAAACAACCTAGATGCCCATCAACAGACGAATGGGTAAACTATGGTACATACACACAATGGAGTATTATGCAAGGATAAAGAACAATGCTGAATCTGCAAAGCATCTCATAGCATGGATGAATCTGGACGGCATTACGCTGAGTGAAATAAGTCCATCACAAAAGGACAAATATTATATGAGACCACTACTGTAAAAACATATGAAAAGGTGTACAGACAAAAAGAAACAATCTTTGATGGTTTCAAGGGATGGGAGGGGTGAAGATGGAAAAACACTAAATATACAATAGGTAAGTGGTCACTTGGTGAAGGGTAAAATAGTACATAATACAGGGCAAGTCAGCACAGCTTGTACAAGGCAAGGTCATGGAAGCTCCATAGACACATCCTAACTCCCTAAGGGACTGTATTGCTGGGCTGAGGGCTGTGGGGACCATGATCTCAGGGAACATCTAACACAATTGGCATAACATAGTTTCTAAAGAAAACGTTCTACATTCTACTTTGGTGAGTAGTTTCTGCGGTCTTAAAAGCCTATAAGTGGCCATCTAAGATACTCCGCTGGTCTCACCCCTTCAGGAGCAAGGGAGAATGAAGAAAACTAAAGATACAAGGGAAAGATTAGTCCAAAGGACTAGTGGACCACATCTACCACGGCCTCCACCAGACTGAGTCCAGTACAACCAGATGGTGCCCGGCTACCACCACAGACTGCTTTGACTGGGATCACAACAGAGGGTCCTGGACAGAGCTGGAGAAAACTACTGGACAAAATTCTAACTCACAAAAAAAGATCAGACTTACTGGCTGACAGAGACTAGAGAAACCCTGAAAGTATGGTCCCCAGACACCTTTTTAGCTCAGTAATGAAGTCACTCCTGAGGTTCACCCTTCAGCTAAAGATTAGACAGCCCCATAAAACAAAACGAGATTAATGGGGCACAACATCCCAGGGACAAGGAGTAGAATGCAGGAGGGGACAGGAAAGCTGATAATAGGGAACCCAAGGTTGAGAAGGGAGAGCGTTGACATGTTGTGGGGTTGTTAACCAATGTCATAAAACAATATGTGTACTAACTGTTTAATGAGAAGCTAGTTTGTTCTGTAAACCTTCATCTAAAGTACAATTTAAAAAAAAATGAGACTTAATGGACACACTAGCCCAGGGGCAAGGACGAGAATGCCGGAGTGGATAGGAAAGCTGGTAATAGGGAACCCAAGGTTGAGAAGGGGAGAGTGTTGACATGTGATGGGGTTGGCAACCAATGTTACAAAACAATATGTGTATTGTTTAATGGGGAACTAGTTTGTTCAGTAAACCTTCATGTAAAGTACAATAATAAAAATGAAAAAAAATGGGCAAAGGATATGAAAAGACACTTCACAAAGAAGACATTCAGGCAAATAAGAAACACAGGAGGAAATGCTCGTGATCATTACTCATTAGAGAAATGCTTGTCAAAATTACAGTGTGATACCATCTCACCCTGACATTACTGGTACTAATGAAAAAAAAAAAACCCAGAAAATAACAAATGTTGGAGACATTGTGGGGAGATTGGAACTCTTATGCACTGCTGGTGGGAATGTAAAATGGTGCAACCACTATGGAAAACAATATGACACTTCCTTAAAAATCTACAAATAGAAATACCATACGACCCAGCAATCTCATTCCTAGGACTATATCCTAGAGAAATAAAAGCCATCACAAGAATAGACATATGCACACTCATGTTCACTGCAGCCTTATTCACAATAGCAAAAAGATGGAAACAACCTAAATGCCCATCAACAGAGGAACAGATAAACCAGTTATGGTACAAACACACAATGGAATACTATGCAGTGATAAATTACAATGACAAATCCTTGAAACAAGTCACAACATGCATGAATCTGGAGGGCATTATGCTGAAAGAAATAAGTCAATCACGAAAGGGCAAATATTGTATGAAACCACTATTAAAAAACCCAAGGAAACGTTACACACAGGAAAAAAAAAAAACTTTGATGGTTACAAGAGGAGGAGCGGGGAGGGAAAATAACTAGATAGTAGACAAGCATTAACTTTGGTGAAGGGAAAGACAACATACAATACAGGGGAAGTCAGAACAACTTGCCCACAGCAAAGACACATCCAGACACCTTCAGGGACCAAGTTACTGGGGCTGAAGACTGGGGACCATGGTCTTGGGAAATTTAGGTCAATTGGCATAACATAATTCATAAACAAAATGTACTACATTGTATTTTGATGAGTAGCGTCTAAGGTCTTAAAAGCTTTTGAGTAGCCATCTAAAATACATCTATTGGTCCTATCACGTTTGGATCAAAGGAGAATGAAGAAAACCAAATACACACACAAAAAAACTAGTCCAAAGGACTAATGGGCCACATGAACCACAACATCCTCCTGCCTGAGCCCAGGACTAGATTTTGCCTGGATATTACCACCAACTGCTCTGACAGGGATCACAATAGACAGTCCCAGACAAAGCAGGAGAAAGCATAGAATAAAATTCAAATTCACAAAAAAAGACCAGACATACTGATCTGACAGAGATTGGAGGAACCCCTGAGACTATGGCCCCTGGACAAAACTGAAGCCACTCCTGAAGTCCACCTTTCAGCCAAAGAGTAGACAGGCCTATAAAACAAACAATAACACACGTGTGGAACGTGCTTTTTAGTTCAATGTAGTATATGAGATCAAATGGGAAAACCTATCCAAAAGCAAAGAAGAGAAGGCAGGAAAGGACAGGAAAAGTGGACAAAGGAACATGGAGAACTCCGCGGTGGAAACGGAAAGGGAGAGAGTGCTGACACAATGTGGGGGTTGCAACCAATGTCACAAAACAATCTGTGTATAACATTTTTGAATGAAAAACTAATCTGTGCTGTAAAATAAAAAAAATGATTGGTTATTTACTCTGTAAATGGCAAGAGTGAAAATAGGTCTTTCATTGCTGTTGTAACTTCTCAGGCAAGGCTTGAAATCTTAAATTAGGGTAGAAACAGTAACACAAGATAATGATCAGAGTTCTTGGGGATGAAAAGAAGCAATAAATGAATCTTGATCTTTAATGATTATGATATTAGAGGAGTTTTAATCATCTTTTCTTGTGATGCAGACAGTTGAAAGATAAAAATAAAATATCTACCACTTTTAAACTCTATATGTAAATTTACGAGTTATGCATGAGAGAGGGACCAGATAATTTAAGATTCTGGAAGAAAAAAATTTCCAGTGCTACAATCAGACATAGAACAAATGACTGGTGAAATGCCAACAAACAATCTCCACCCCAAGGTGGTTCCAGAGGAGATAATGGTAATGAGAGCCTATTGAGTCTTCCTCTCATGTTAAGCAACCTGTAATAAAATAAAAAATAAATAATTTAACAATGTATTTTTGTTGTTAGGTGCCTTCAGTTCAGTTCCAACACATAGCAACCCTATGAACAACAGAACGAAGCACTGCCTGGTCCTGTGCCATCCTCACAATCATTGTTATGTTTGAGCCCATTGTTGCAGTCACAGTGTCAGTGCATCTCGTTGAGAGTCTTCCTATTTTTTGCTGACCCTCTACTTACCAAGCATGATGACTTTCTCCAGGAAATTGTCCCTCCTGATAACTTGTCCAAAGTACGTGAGATGGTCTCACCATCCTTGCTTCTAAAAAGCATTCTGGCTGTACTTCTTCCAAGACAGATTTGTTCTTTTTTCTGGTAGTCCATGGTATATTCAATATTCTTCATCAACACCATAATTCAAATGCATCAGTTCTTCGGTATTCCTTTTTCATTGTGCAGCTTTCATATGCATATGAGGAGATTGAAATACCACGGCTTGGGTCGGGTGCACTTTATTCCTCAAAGTGACATCTTTGCTTTTTAATATTCATTCAAAGAAAAGAAAAGAGGAATAATGAATCAGAGGGAAGGTGATGAGCTTTTATATTGGAAAATCATGACTGGCCAATCAGAGTCTTTTGAAGGAATAAATATGCATAAAATAATGTACCTAAAATTCAAAAATGCCTTGGCCAACATTTTATAACTAATGCTATTTTAAAAATTGTGTCACAATGGCATTAGTGGTAATGCATTTTCATGAACTATTGTAGAGACAAGAAATGATGGGGAGAAGTGAATGAATTTACCTCCTGGGTCTTGTTTTACTGGTCTGTAAAAGGTGGCAGCAGAACTTCATGAGCTCAAATATCTCATCCAAAATTAAAAAAAAAGTTTGTGATTCTAACAGGGTGTATCTTTGGATGGTGAAATGTTAACAGCGTGATAGCTAAGTGATCACTTTTGAGGCAGTTATCATTCAACACTTAAAACCATGATTAATGAAAGGAAAAGAGACAATCTTGGAAAATCACTGCCTTTAAAGGAGACACAAAATTTCCCATCACTAAAAGGCTAATTTAAAGGACACAAAATATAAAACTCTCTATGTCTGGGTAACTTGGCAAAATTTGAGGCAGGTCAACTTTATTGTGGATAAAAATGTGGTACAGTGAAATCTGTGAAAGATGGAACTTGACAGCATTGCCTTGTTTTTTCTGGATCTTGAAAGTTTTCTGCCTTTTCTATCACTCATTTTAGTGCAAAATATTTGAGATTTCCTTCTGTGACAGGTTTCCACCTTAAGCAGGTTTCGACTTTCACAGGTTTTATTGTATTATGCCTATAGAAAGTATTTAAATTTTTAAAATTCGGGGTTTTGCACACTTGCTCAGCATGTGACCCCTTATTGCAGCCAGATACCTGTGCCTACTCCAATCACCCCTACCCATCTAGGACTGTATGTGAGAACCTGCACCAGACACTTGGTGACTGACTACCTGGACACCTGAGCTGAATCCACACAGGAAAAGTAAACAGACTCCTGGGCTCACATACCTAGTAACAGATCTAACCACCTGGTGACAGGACATTAGAGCTTCAAAGCTGCCAACAATCAAAGTAGCTCACACGAGCAGCCTATTTGGGCATATCAAAACAAAACAAGAAGCTAAGAAATGGTAAGCAAACATGAAATGAACAAATATAACAACTTATTGATGGCTTGGAGACAACAGTCAATATAAAATCACATAAAGAGGCAGGCCATGATGGCTTCAGCAAGCTCCCAAATCAATCGAGAAATCTTACAGAGGAAAAGAACTTGGAATTACTGGAAGTAGAATACAAAAGATTAATATACAGAACTCTTCAAGATATCAGGAAGGAGATCATGCAAAACATAGAACAATCCAAGGAACACACAGACAAAACAATAGAGGACTTAAGAAAAAATTATACAAGAGCACAATGACAAATTTAACAGGCTACAAGAATCCATAGAGAGACAGAAAACAGAAATCCAGAAGATTAACAAAATTTCAGAATTAGACAACTCAACAGAAAGTCATCAGAGCAGAATTGAGACAATGGAAGTCAGAATTAGTGAGATTGAAGGTAAAGCACTTGACACCAATTTATTTGAGGAAAATTCAGATGAAACCATTTTCAAAAAATGAAGAAATGCTAAGAATTATGTGGGACTCTATCAAGAGGAATAACCAACAAGTGATTGGAGTACCAGAACAGGGGTGGGGGGGGCATAAAATACAGAGCGAATTGTTGAAGATTTGTTGGCAGAAAATTTTCCTGATATCGTGAAAGACCAGACGTTATCTATCCAAGAAGCTTATCGAAACCCACACAGGGTAGATCCCAAAAGAAAATCACCAAGACATACTATAATCAAACTTGCTAAAAACCAAAGACAAAGAGAGAATGCTAAGAGCAGCTAGGGATAAACAAAAACTCATCTACAAAGGAGAGTCAATGAGACTAAGCTTAGACTACTCAGCAGAAACCATGCATGCAAAAAGGCAATGAGATGACATATATTAAGCCTTGAAGGAAAAAAAAAAATTGCCAGCCAAGAATTATATATTCAGCAAAACTCTCTCTCTCAAATATGATGGCGAAATTAGGGTATTTCCAGATAAACATAATCTTAGGGAATTTGCAAAAACTAAACCAATTATAAGAAATACTAAAGGGAGTCCTCCAGTTAGAAAATCAGTAACATCAGATAACAACACAAGACTAGAACACAGGACAGAACAACCAGATATCAACCCAGATAGGGAAGACATAAAAATAAATCAAAGCTAAAACACTGAAAATAGGGAAACAATAAAGAAGAGGGACTAAAAAATGTAGTCATAGATCTTTCATATGGAGAGGAAGTCAGGGCGATATAAAGAAATAAAAGATTGGTTTAAACTTAGAAAAATAGGAGTAAATATTAAGGTAACCACAAAGGAAACTAATAATCTTACACATCAAACAAAAAAGAAGAAAAACATAAAGACTCAGCAAATACAAAATCAACAACAATGAAAAAGATGAAAAGAAAATACATAAAGAAAAACGAATCAGCACAGAAAATTAAGTGGAACAAAGAAACTGTCAACAACACACCAAAAAAAGACATCAAAATGACAGCACTAAACTAATACCTATCAATAATTATGCTGAATGTAAATGGACTAAATGCATCAATACAGAGACAGAGAGTGGCAGAATGGATTAAAAAAACATGGTCCATCAATATGCTGCCTATAAGAGACACAACTTTGACATAAAGACAGAAACAAAGTAAAACTCAAAGGACAGGAAAAAATATACCAAGCAAACAACGCTTAAAAAAGAGCAAGAGTGGCAAAATTAATCTCTGACAAAATAGACCACAAAGGATAAGGAAGGACATTATATAATAATTAAACAGTCAATACACCAGGAGGACGTAAGTATAATAAATATTTACACACCCAATGACAGGGCTCCAAAATACATAAAACAAACTCTAAGAGCATTGAAAACAGCTCCACAATAATAGTAAGAAACTTCAACACAACACTTTGGGCAAAGGATGGAACATCCAGAAAGAAGCTCAATAAAGACATAGAATATCTAAATGCCACAATTAGCCAACTTGATCTCACAGACATATATTTAACACTCCACCCAACAGCATCCAAGTATACCCTCTTTTGAAGGCACATGGAACATTCTCCAGAATAGACCACATATTAGGCCATAAAGCAAGCCTTAACAAATTGAAAGCATCAAAATATTACAAAGCATCTTTTCTGACCATAAAGCTAAAAAAGTAGAAATCAATAACAGGAAAAGGAAGGGAAAAAAATCAAACACAGGGAAACTGAACAACACCTTGCTCAAAAAGTACTGGGTTGCAGAATAAATTAAGGATTGAATAAAGAAATTCACAGAATCAAAAGAAAATGAAAACATATCCTACCAGAACTTTTAGGACACAGCAAAAGCAGTGCTCAGAGGTCAAATTATAGCAATGAATGCACACATCCAAAAAGAAGAAAGGTCCATAATCAAAACATTAACCCTACAACTTGAACAAATAGAAAGAGAGCAGCAAAAGAAGCACTCAGGCACCAGAAGAAAGCAAATAATAAGAATTACAGCAGAATTAAATGAAATATAAAATAGAAAAATAATTGAGTCAAGAAGATCAAAAGCTGCGTCTTTGAAAAGATCAACAAAATAGATAAATCATTGGCCAAACTGACAAAAGAAAAACAGGAGAGGAAGCAAATAACCCAAATAAGAAATGAGATGGGTTATATTACAACAGACTCAACTGAAATTAAAAGAATCATAAGAGACTACTATGAAAAATTGTACTCTAACCAATTTGAAAACCTAGAGGAAATAGACAAATTTCTAGAAACACTTTACTTACCTAAATTAACACAAACAGAGGTAGAACAACTAAATAAATTTATAACAAAAGAAGGGATTGAACAGGTAATTTAAAACTCCCAATTAAAAAAAAAAAAAAAAAAAAACCTTGGCCCTGATGTCTTCACCGGAGAATTCTATCAAACTTTCAGAGAAGAGTTAACACCGCTACTAAATTCTAGAGGTATTTCAGAGCATAGATAAGGACGGAATACTCCCAAACTCATCCTATAAAGCCCACATAACCCTGATACCAAAACCAGGTAAACACACCGCAAAAAAATGAAAATCACAGACCAATATCCCTCATGAACACGACACAAAAATCCTCAACAAAATTCTAGTCAATAGAATTCAACAACACATCAGAAAAATAATTTACTATGACCAAGTGAGGTTCATACCAGCTATGCAGGGATGGTTCAACATTAGAAAAACAATCAATGTAATCCATCACATAAATAAAACAAAAGACAAGAACCACATGATCTTACCAATCTATGAAGAAAAGGCATTTGATGAAGACCAACACATATTCTTGATAAAAATCCTCAGCAACATAGGAATAGAGGGGAAATTCCTCAACATAATAAAGGGCATTTACACAAAGCCAACAGCCAACATCATCCTAAATAGAGTTTTGAAAGCACTCCTCTTGAGAACAGGAACCAGAAAAGGATGCTGCTTATCTCCACTCTTATCGAACATTGTGCTGGAGGTCCTGGCCAGGAAATTAGGCTAGAAAAAGAAATAAAGGGCATCCAAATTGATAGGGAAGAAGTCAAAGTATCTCTATTCGCAGATGATATGATCTTATACACATAAACCCCAAAGAATCCACAAATAAACTACTGGAACTAATAGAAGATTTCAGCAAAATATCAGGATACAAGATAGACATACAAAAATTAGTTGGATTCCTCTACACCAACAAAGAGAACTTCCAAGAGGTAATCACCAAATCAGTACCATTTACAATAATCCCCAAGAAGATAAAGTGCTTAGGAATAAATCTAACCAGAGATGTAAAAGACCTATACAAAGAAAATTACAAGACACTATTGCAAGAAACCAAAAGAGACCCACGTAAGTGGAAAAACATACCTTGCTTATGGATAGGAAGACTCAACACTGTGAAAATGTCAATTCTACCCAAAGCGATCTACAGATATAATGCAATCCCAATCCAAATTCCAATGGCATTTTTTAACGAGATGGAGAAACAAATCGCCAACTTTATATGGAAAAGGAAGAGGCCCCAGATAAGTAAAGCATTACTGAAGAAGAACAAAGTGGGAGGCCTCACACTACCTGATTTTAGAAACTATTATATCACCATGGTAGTCAAAACAGCCTGGTACTGGTACAACAACAGATGCATAGACCAATGGAATAATTGAGAACCCAGACATCCACCTAATGAGCAGCTGATATTTGACAAATGCCCAAAGTCCATTAAATGGGGAAAAGACAGTCTCTTTAACAAATGGTGCTGGCATAACTGGATAGCTATCCACAAAAAACTGAAATAAGACCCTTGCCTCACACCATGCACAAACACGAACTCAAAATGGATCAAAGACTTAAATATAAAATCAAAAACGGTAAAGATCATGGAAGAAAAAATAGGGACAACACTCGGAGCCCTAATATATGGCATAAGCAGAATACAAAATATTACTAACAGTGCACAAACACCAGAAGAGAAACTTAGATAACTGGGAGCTCCTAAAATTGAAACACTTAGTGCTCATCAAAAGACTTCACCAAAAGAGTAAAAAGACAACTATAAAGAACAACGATGAATCTGCGAAATATCTCATAACATGGATGAATCTGGAAGGCACCATGTTGAGTGAAATTAGTCAGACCCAAAAGGGCAAATATTGGATGAGACCACTATTAAAAGAACTCAAGAAAATGTTCAAACAAAAAGAAAACATTCTTTGATGGATACAAGGGTGTGGAGGGAGAGAGAGGGGAATTCACTAACTAGATAGTAGACAAGAATTATTTTAGGAGAATGGAAGGACAACATACAACACAAGGGAAGTCAGTACAACTGGACTAAACCAAAAGCTAAGAAGTTTCTTGAATACAACCAATCACTTCGAAGGACAGAGTAGCAGGGATGGGGGTCTGGGGACCATGGTTTTGAGGGACATCTAGGTCAATTGGCATAACTAAGTTTATTAAGAAAACATTCTGCATCGCATTTTGGTGAGTGGTATCCGGGATCTTAAAAGCTTGTGAGCAGCCAACTAAGATGCATCAATTGGTCCCAACCCACTTGGAGCAAAGGAGAATGAAGAACACCAAAGACACAAAGACACAAAGACAGAAAGGACCACATAAACCAGAGACTCCATCAGTCTAAGACCAGAACTAGGTGGTGCTTGGCTTCCACCAATGGCTGCCCTGACAAGGAACACAACAGAGAGTCCCTGATGCAGCAGGAGAAAAATGGACCGCAGAACTCAAGTTCTAGTAAAAAGACTGATCTTAATGGTTTAATTGAAACTGGAGGGACCCTGGAAGAGATGGCCCCCAGACTCTCTGTTAGTCTAGAACTGAAATCATTCCAGAAGCCAACTCTTCAGACAAAGATTAGACTGGACTATAAGACATAAAATGATATTTGTGAAGAATGTGCTTCTTAGCTCAAGTAGATACATGAGACTAAATGGGCAGCTCCTGTCCGGAAGTGAGATGAGAAGGCAAAAAGGGACAAGAACTGGTTGAGTAGACATGGGAAATCAGTGGTGGAAAGGAGGAGTGTGCTGTCACAGTATAGGGAGAGCAACTAGGGTCACATAACAAAGTGTGTATAAATTTTTGTATGAGAAACTAACTTGAACTGCAAACTTTCACTTAAAGCACAATAAAAAATAAATTAATAAAATAAAAAAAAATGGTGTTCTAGCTGTTAGTAATGACCCAGGAAAATGGTGTGAGAATGATTTCATCTTTGCTGAATGTATTAGACCAATATTTTGCAAACAAAAAACAAAAAACAAACCCATTGCCTAATGTACAGTGACCCTATGGGGCAACAAATTTTTTTTTCCATGAGCAGTAGTGGGAATTAAAAGTTAGTATTTGCTCTTATAGATTATGGTTGAGCCTCTGTACCTGGTTTTATTCTGTGAATCTTACAAAACCATAAAGAATTAAGGATAAATCAAAAGAATAAAAAGTACGTAATCAAGAGGATTCAGATGTTTTCATATAAGAATAATCATTAAAATTTAGGACTCCAATAGGGAAACATGGAGCGCTGGTGGCACAGTGGTTAAGAGCTCAAGCTGCTAACCAAAAATTCAGCAGTTTGAATCCTCTCGCAGCTTCTTGGAAACCCTATGGGGCAGTTCTACCCTGTCCTATATATAGGGTCAGTACGAGTCGGAATAGACTCCAGAGCAATGGGTTTTTCAAGGGAAACAAAATCTCAGGGAAGATGTGGTTGAAGACTAGGAAATCATGAAGGGTATGTATAAAGTAAATACATTTTTTTCCAGGTTGTAAGTAAATATTTCCCAAAATGAAAGCCACTACCTAAACAAAGAAAGATACATTTTTAATCTAAATAAAATGAATCCATAATTGTTGTTAGGTGCTGTTGAGTCGACTTCCACTCATAGCAACCCCATATGACAGTGTAGAACTGCTGCATCAGGTTTTCTTGGCTGTAATCTTCACTGAAGCAAATTGCCAAGCTGTTCTCCCCTGAAGCTGCTAGGTGGGTTCAAATAGCCTATCTCCATAATTAAGTGAGAGTAAATACAGAGTTCATTACTTTAACAAGCTAAAAAACAGAAAAAGATTAAAATAAGTTGGTAAGTTTCTCCTCTGACTATGCAGGAAACCAAGGTTTTTCTCTCTTTTTTTTTTTCCCTGAAGAATACTCTGAGTATTTTAATTCTATCTGGAGTCTTTTTTTTTCCATAGCTGACCAAATGTTTGGACAGCCAACTAGGGTGAAAAATGACTTTATTTTTCTAAAGTTTCGGGGTGACAAAAAGTATCTGTAGGGAGGAATATGGTTTTGCTGTTTAATAGGCATATCCAAGAAGGGCACTGGGAACCAAGCATCACCCTCCCCTAACAAATTTAATTTTAATAAAGGAGCTTTCAGTTACACCTGCCTGGCAGTTCCTTGCTTTAGTCTTGAATGTAGAAATCATTTGTATTTCCCCTGTTGATTTCTGGGATTTTTCCCAGCTTCTCTTCTTTTAGCTACCTCATGTACACCTAGACCCCAGCCACAACTTTTTCATGAAAAATGTTTGCTCCAGGCTCCATTTGCTTTTCTTTATATTCTTTATCAAGATTTCTTTCTCTCGGTATCCCTGTTGCCAAAGAGGGATTTCCTTTTTGATTTATTTTAATCTCACCATCATTTCATTTCACACTGCCTCACACCTGCGCTGTCCTCTGCCACTTCCTAGTCTACAGTCAGAAGCAATTCTTTGCATTTCTTTTCTTTACTGGATGAACAACACTTTCTCAACATCTCTTCCTCTGACTCTTTACCTTGCCAGTATTTAAACCTTAATGAAATTATGCTGTATCTTTCTATTCTTAGATTCTTCCAAGGCCCTGTCACATAAATAATCATTCTGTTTTTCCCTAACCTCATTTAAAAACTTTGCTTTCTTGTTTTATTCATTGTACCTTTCCACTTGAGACAGCAAGCCCTTGGCTTGGTTAATAAATCCAGCCTCTCAAAAATTTAATTCAGCGCAGTTGTTGGCACATCAAAACTCCGTATTTACTTTACAATTACTCCTGCTATAACATATAAAAATGTGTTTTGAAGAGAGGGGAGATATTTTTTCTGATGGTTTTAATTTTCTTATAAAGAAGTACTTCTTATACACAGGCAGTGATTATGCCACTGTCATTACTGATTTATTAATAAAAAGGCAGTACGGTATTAGGAAAAAAAAAAGCATTTTGAACCAGACAGAACTTGGTTTAATTCTAGCTGTGCCACTTACTAGCTACACAGTTTTTATATCTCTTTTGAGTCTCAATTCTTTCATCTGTAAATTGTGGATAACAATGCCCACTTTGTCAGATTGTCATGTAAATTGATTGACATAATGTATCTAAAACTCCAAGTACAGTCTTTTAGTCAATTGACATTTTAACTATCACAATAAGACTGTCACCGTTTCATAAGGAAGCCCGGTGGAGCTTCATATGTGCTCAAAATAAACGGTCATTAATTTCAGCACATACTGTGAAGAGATGATGTCTGAGACAGCTAAGCAATGACAAGGATCCAGAACATCTCAACACAAAGTTATTACAAGGATTTTGGATGCTAGCCACTTCGGGTATAAATATTTTACAAAACTACCAATACAAAGGTTAGATTCAGAGTAACTCCCAAAAGGAAAATGCATAATTTAATGCAGAATGTCTTTGAGAAATAACCTTGATGAGTATGGGAATGAAATGGGCATAAGAGGAACAAGCAACTCAGCAAAAAAAGATGACACAATGTAGAGTAAATAACAAAAAGAGAGTAAGGAGGAAAAGAAATTAATCTTGGTTCAAAAAAGGAGAGATTCTTCAGAAGGAAAAGTTATTTGCAGTGAAAATATAGTAACTGTGGTTTTTATCTAAGTCTAAACATTTTAACTAGATTTCAAAAGGAAAGGATATAAGAATGTATTATAATAATACTATAAAGTACAAAACTGTACTTTGTAAATGTGTTCTTAAGTGAAATGATTTTTTTTATGTATATATATTTTATTGTACTTCAGGTGAAGGCTTACAGAACAAATAGTTTCTCATGAAACAGTAGTTACACATGTTGTTTTATGAC
>NW_004443991.1:14179735-14217017 GCF_000243295.1 Trichechus manatus latirostris
CTGGATGCTCTGTGAGGCTGCTTTCTCATATTCCCATTTGCTGGTCTCCGATAGGAGTCCAAGATGGTGGATCCACGCTGTGTTAGCTGGTAGGGGACCTCTGCATGAATCTCTCCTCACTCTCCTTTTTCTGTCAGTTTTCTGACTCCATTTGGTGCTTGGCTGAGTTCTTTATCTCGTCATTTGATGTTTTAGGGCTTCAGGATTGTTGTATTCTCTGTTTGGCTTAGTTTCTCGGATCTTTCCTATGGAGGGACGGCGTGGTGCTTCTGCCTAGAGCGCCATTTTGCCGGAACTCCTAAGTGAAATGATTTTTGTGTGTGTGTCATTCTAGCTAAAATAATTATCTTCTTATGTTTCTTTCATTACAGATGTGTTGAAGAAATAGTCAATTATTTTGGATGGCTTAATTGGTCTTCAGTGCTAAAGGGAAGGACTGAATGGAATTATCTCTTACTATCTCTTCCAATTCTACTATTTATTACTTATGACTCTCAGAGTTAATGTTAATGGCTATGGTCTTTTAATATTTACTTCAAATAATTTACTGTTTATACTTTGTACATGTGTTCTTCTTATCAAAATAATATAGCATAACATCATTGAACAATGATATTTTTCAGATTACAAAGATGTTTTTCTAACTTTGAACATGATGTTTCCACCTCTTGGAGTGCTTTCCTTAGCTCCTGTACTTATAGAAACCCATCTGCATTATTTAAATTTTCTCTAAATTGCCACCATGTAGTTTTTCCCATTCAGACATGGTTCCTTTCATTTTTGAACTACCAAAGCAATGCATGGATATGCCTCCTTCTCGGTTTTTTAATTTTGAATATTTCTGTCCTTGTCTTATCTTCACTCCAGAGTTTTCATTTAACTTTTTGTGGACTGGGGCTGTAACTTAATTCACTTTTGTCCAAGACATAGCATGATGTGACTTAGTAACCAGTCCAATATCTGTTAAATAAAATGTGGATTTAAATATTGCTGTGGGTAACATTAGAATTGGCTCCTAATTCCAGAGTGTTTGTGAATTTCTTTGAAATTTTTTTTAAACAAGTATTTATTTGAGGCATTTTTGAAAGAACAAACATAGATTGAATCTTAACTCATATTTAATCTCACTCTTCACTGTAATCATCTTTGAGTAGTAGAATGAATTAGAGTGCCTTCCACATACATACATGCTCACATACTTGCTTATAATTAATAAGTACCCAAATGAAGTATGCTCATGACAAATGAAGTGTCTGTAAAATTTTACCATCTGATATTAATGACTCAGTCTAAGGGATAGGTAATTAACTGTGAAATACATAGTAAAGCATACACTGAATAGCTACAATAGATCATGATAGAAATAAAAATGTAAATTTGTGAAGACAAATATAAGAGACCTTGTTGAAGCACGCCTTTATTGTATATTAAGGCTTTGTATCTTTCAAATGTGTTTTCCTGAATTTTGAACTGGAACTTACAAAATGGAATCAACAGTAAAAACTCACTTTGCGTCTTGAGTGGTATAGTGGTATGATGGAGCCATCCAACTGTTGTTTTTATTAGGAATTTTGTGACCTACTTAACATCACATTGATAACTTGAAATCAACCATAGTGGTAGCATTTACACCATAGGTATTGGCAAAATGTTACAAATCAGATCCTCCACTTACCTGGAAAGCCAATTGTTAAATATTTACCAACACACTTTTGGTTATGGAAATCACATTTTCTATACTATCACTGAATAACAGTTGTAGAGTTTACTGTTGGGGTAATTCTTCACATTGCATTCTAACTGGTTATATTTTATTAATGATTGATGGTATTAATTACTGTTATTTCTTTCTATACTCCTAAGTCATTCTTGAGTAAAACATTAACAGAAGCTGCCTTTTGAGAAAAAACATTAACAGTGTTGTCCCTCACCACCCCACCCCACCCCCCGATTATCAGATAGAAAAATTGACGTCTGAGACTTCTGGCAGAACATCCCCACAAATTCTGTTTTCCAAAAAAATTTGGAGTTAAAAATAATAATAATTTTCCTATAGATATTTTGCACTGAAGACCAAGCATTTTGTTCCAAAAGCCAGTGTAGACTGTCACCTTAGTCTATTGGAGCCATTTTCATTAGGACAACAGCACAAGGTGAAATCATTTTGTTTGACTTACATTTATATGTAACAAATTTTTTTAAAAAAGGGAACAATAACTTCTCCATATGAATTATAGTGTTATTCTGATTTCAGCAATGTAATTTTTCCTTTCAGATAAACATTAACTGTATCTACAGAACTCATTGCCCTCGAGTCAATTCCAACTCATAGCGACCCTATAGGACAGAGTAGAACTGTCTCATAGGGTTTCCAAGGAGTGACTGGCGGATTCGTACTGCTGACCTTTTGGTTAGCAACCTAACGCCTAACCACAGCACCACGAGGGCTCTGTATCTACAGAAGAACCAAAAAATCTTTCCAAGAAGAAAAAAGTAAGATCTGAGATCCTATGTGCTCATGTGAAACATTTAGCTTCAGTGCAATTTGACCACTTTTCCATTTCTTAATTTAGCAGAAAAACAAATTTAAGCAAACTCTTCTCTGATCTGGGTTTTGAGGCTTGGTATCTGATTTAAAAAGTGTGTGGATCGATTGGCATCTGAGCAAATACAAAAAATCAGAATGCATGTCACCAGAACAGCAATTCATTGTGTAATAATGAGACTTTGCACAGAAACTATAATTTAGAGGCTGAAAAAAAGGTAAATTATGTTTTATAAGATGGTGGATAATTTACATCTCTTTCCCTGGCCCAATTGGACCAATAAGCAACATCATGATAAAGAGAAAATATTGACGTTGTCAAGGATTTAATTGCATTTGGATCAACAATCAACAGCTATGGAGGTAGCAGTCAAGAAATCAAATGACATATTGCATTTGGCAATTCTGCTGCTGCAAAAAAAAAATCCTCTTTAAAGCGTTAAAAATGGAAGATGTCACTTTGATGGCTAAGGTGCTCAAGCCATGGTATTTTCAATTATCTCGTATGCATGGGAAAGCTGGGCAATGAATAAGGAAGATCGAAGAATTGATATGTTTGAATTATAGTGTTGATGAAGAATATTGAATATACCATGGACTACCAGAAGAACAAACAGATATGCCTTTGAAGAAGTACAGCCAGAATGCTCCTTAGAAGCGAGGTTGCAAAACTTTGCCTTGCTTACTTTGGACCCTTTATCAGGAGGGACCAATCCCTGGAGAAGGACATCATGCTTGGTAAAGTATAGGGTCAGCAAAAAACAGGAAGACCTTCAGTGAGATGGACTGACACAATGGCTGCAGCAATGAGCTCAAACATAGCAATGATTGTGAGGATGACACAGGACAGGGTAATGTTTCCTTCTGTTATACATAAGGTCTCTATGAGTTGGAACTGATTTGAGGGCAACTAACAATAACAAGGAGCCTCAGTGGCACAGCAGTTAAGAGCTCAGCTGATAACCAAAAAGGTCAGCAGTTTTAATCCTCCAGGCGCTCCTTGGAAACCCTATAGGGCAGTTCTACTCTGTCTTATAGGGTTGCTGTGAGTTGGACTTGACTTGACAGCAACGGATTTTATTTTATTTATTTATTTTTAACAACAACAATATGTCTAGAGTAGGAGACTAGAAGAACAAAAACCCAAGGTAGCACTAGGTCCTCAGAGAAAAATTACTGCAGACTGCGTTTCCTTTTGGCTCTCCTTAGCCTTTAGTTATTATTTTAATTGTTGTAGTTTAAATGAAGTTTACATTTCAAGTTAGTCTCCCATACAAAATTTTTTTACAAACATTGCTATGTGACTTTAATTGCTCACCCCATTTTGCGACAGCACACTCCACCTTTCCGCCCCTGGTTCCCCGTGTCCATTCAACCAGCTCCCAACCCTCTCTGCCTGCCCATCTAACCTCTGGACAGAAGCTGCCCCTTTGGTCTCTTGTATATGCTTGATTAAGAGGCACACTCTTCATGAGTATCAGTTTATGTCCCACAGTCCAGTCCAATCCCTGTCTGAAGAGTTGGCCTAGCAAATTGTTTTAGTTCTGGGCTGATAGAGAATCCAGGGGCCATGCTTTCTGGGGTATCTCCAGTCTCAGTCAGACCATTAAGCCTGGTCTTCTTACTAGAATTTCAGTTCTGTACTCCATCTTTCTGCCACTCCATCAGGGACTCTCTGTTGTGCTCCCTGTCAGGGTGGTCATTGGTGGTAACCGGGCACCATCTAGTTCTTCTGGTCTCAGGCTGATGAAGTCTCTGGTTTATGTGGCCCTTTCTGTCTCTTGGGCTAATACTTTCCTTGTGTCTTTGGTGTTCTTCATTCTCCCTTACTCCAGGTGGTTTGGACCAATTGATGCATTTTAGATGGCCGCTTGCAAGCTTTTAAGACCCCAGACGCCACTCACCAAAGTAGGATGCACATTTTCTTAATAAGCTTTGTTATGCCATTTGACCTAGATGTCCCCTGAAAGCATGGTCCCCAGATCCATACCCCTGCTACTCTGTCTCTCAAAGTATTAGATTGTATTCAGGAAACTTCTTAGCTTTGGTTTAGTCCAGTTGTGCTGACTTCCCCTGTAGTGTGTGCTGTCCTTCCCTTCACCTAAGATGATTCTTACCTACTATCTAGTTAGTGAATAACCCTCACCCTCCCTTCCTACCCTTGTAACCATCAAAGAATATTTTCTTCTGTTTAAACCTTTTCTTGAGTTCTTATAATACTGGTCTTATGCAGTATTTGTCCTTCTGTGACTGACTAAATTCACTCAGCCTAATAAGTTCCAGCTTCCACCATTTTATATGATGTTTGACGGCATCATTGTTGTTCTATATAGTTGCATAGTATTCCATTGTGTGGATATACCGTAATTTGTTTATCCATTCATCCATTAATGGGCACCTAGGTTGTTTCCATCTTTTTGCTATTGTGAACAGTGCTGCAATGAACATGGGTGTGCATATATCTATTCATGTGACAGCTCTTATTTCTCTAGGATATATTCCAAGAAGCAGGATAGCTGAATTGTATGGTACTTCTATTTCTAGATTTTTAAGGAACGCCAAATCAATTTCCAAAGTGGTTATACCATTTTACATTCCCACCAACAGTGTATAAGTGTTCCAGTCTCTCCACAACCTCTCCAGCATTTATTATTTTGTGTGTTTTTTTGGATTAAGGCTAGCCTTGTTGGGGTGAGACATTAACTCATTGTAGTTTTGATCTGCATTTCTCTAATGGCTAATGATCGTATTTCTTCATGTGTCTGTTAGCTGCCTGAATATCTTCTTTGGTGAAGTGCCTGTTCATTTCGTTTGCCCATTTTTTAATTGGCTTATTTGTCTTTTTGTTGTTGAGGTTTTGCCGTATCTTGTAGATTTTAGAGATTAGATGCTGATCAGGTTTGTCCTAGTCAAAAATTTTTTCCCACTCTGTAGGTTGTCTTTACTCTTTTGAGGAAGTCTTTTGATGAGCATAAGTGTTTGATTTTTAGGAGCTCCCACTTATCTAGTCTCTCTTCTGGTGCTTGTGCATTGTTACTTACGGTTCGTATTATGTTTATGCCATGCATTAGGGCTCCTAGCATTGTCCCTATTTTTTCTTCCATGATCTTTATTGTTTTCGATTTTATATTTCAGTCTTTGATCCATTTTGAGTTAGTTTTTGTGTATGATGTGAGGAATGGGTCTTGTTTCAGTTTTTTGCACATAGATATCCAGTTATGCCAGCACCATTTGTTGAAGAGACTGTCTTTTCCCCCAATTAAAGGACTTTGAGCATTTGTCAAATATTGCAGCTCATAGGTGGATAAGCTTATATCTGGATTCTCAACTCTGTTCCATTGGTATATGTATTTGTTGTTGTACCAATACCAGTCTGTTTTGACTACCATGGCAGTATAATAGGTTCTAAAATCAGACAGTTGTAAGGCCTCCCACTTTGTTCTTCTTCGTGAGTAATGCTTTATTTATTTGGGGCCTCTTCCCTTTCCATATGAAGTTGGTGATTTGTTTCTCCATTTCATAAAAAAATGCTGGTGGAATTTGGATCGGGATTGCATTGTATCTGTAGATTGCTTTGGGTAGAAATGACATTTTTACTATGTTGAGTCTACCTATCCATGAGCAAGGTATATTTTTCTACTTATGCAGGTCTCTTTTAGTTTCCTGCGGTAGTGTCTTGTAGTTTTCTCTGTATAGATCTTTTACATATCTGGTTAGATTTATTCCTAAGTATTTTATCTTCTTGGGGGCTATTGTAAATGATATTGATTTGGTAATTTCATCTTCAAGTTTGTCTTTGTTGGTGTAAATTAATCCAACTGATTTTTTATGTTTATCTTGAATACTAAAACTTTGCTGAAATCCTCTGTTAGTTCCAGTAGTTTTCTTGTGGATTCTTTGGGGCTTTCTGTGTATAAGATCAGATCATCCATGAACAGAGATACTTTGACTTCTTCCCTACCAATATGGATGCCCTTTATTTCTTTTTCTAGCCTAATTGCTCTGGCTAGGACCTCCAGCACAATATTGAATAAGAGTGGTGATAAAGGGCATCCTTCTCTGGTTTCCGTTCTCAAGGGGAATGCTCTCAAAGTCTCTCCATTTAGGATGATGTTGGCTGTTGGCTTTGTATAAATGCCCTTAATTATAGTGAGGAATTTCTCTTCTATTCGTATTTTATTGAATGTTTTTATCAGGAATGGGTGTTGGAGTTTGTCAAATGCCTTTTCTGGATAGATTGATAAGATCATGTGTTTCTTGTCTTTTATTTATGTGATGGTTGCATTGATTGTTTTTCTAATGTTGAACCATCCTTGCATAGCTAGTATAAATCCCCTTGATCATGATGAATTATTTTTTGATATGTTGCTGGATTCTATTGGCTAGAATTTTGTTGAGGATTTTTGCGTCAATGTTCATGAGGTATATCGGTCTGTAATTTTCTTTTTTTGTGGTGTGTTTACCTGGTTTTGGTATCAGAGTTATGCTGGTTTCATAGAATGAGTTTGGGAGTATTCCATCCTTATCTATGCTCTGAAATACCTTTAGTAGAAGTGGTGTTAACTCTTCTCTGAAAGTTTGGTAGAATTCTCCAGTGAAGCCATCCGGGCCAGGGCTTTTTTTTGTTGGGAGTTTTTTAATTACATTTTCAATCTCTTCTTTTGTTATAAGTTTATTTAGTTGTTCTACTTCTGTTTTTGTTAATTTAGGTAGGTAGTGAGTTTCTAGAAATTTGTCCATTTCCTCTAGGTTTTCAAATTTGTTAGAGTACAATTTTTCATAGTAATGTGTTATGGTTCTTTTAATTTCAGTTGGGTCTGTTGTGATATCACCCATCTCATTTCTTATATGGGTTATCTGCTTCCTCTCCTGTTTTTCTTTTATCAGTCTGGCCAGTGGTTTATCAATTTTGTTGATCTTTTCAAAGAACCAGCTTTTGGACTTGTTAATTTTTTTGATGGTTTTTCTATTCTCTATTTCATTTAATTCTGCTCTAATTCTTATTATTTGCTTCCTTCTGGAACTTGTGGGCTTCTTTTGCTGCTCTCTTTCTACTTGTTCTAGTTGTAGGGTTAATGTTTTAATTATGGCCCTTTCTCCTTTTTGAATGTGTGCCTTTGTTGCTATAAACTGACCTCTGAGCCCTGCTTTTGCTGTGTCCCAAAGGGTATGGAATGATGTGTTTTTGTTCTTGTTTGATTCTATGAATTTCTTTATTCCATCCTTAATTTATTCTATAACCCAGTAGTTTTTGAGCAAGGTGTTGTTCAGTTTCCATGTGTTTGATTTTTTTCCTTGCTTTTTTGTTGTTGATTTCCACTATTATGGCTTTATGGTCAGAAAAGATGCTTTGTAATATTTCGATGCTTTGGATTTTGTTAAGACTTGCTTTATGGCCTAAGATGTGGTCCATTCTGGAGAATGTTCCATGTGCATTGGAAAAGAAAGTATACTTGGCTGCTGTTGCGTGGAGTGTTCAGTATATGTCTATGAGATCAAGTTGGTTGATTGTAGCATTTAGCTCTTCTGTGTCTTTGTTGAGCTTCTTTCTGGATCTTCTGTCCTTCACTGAAAGTGGTGTGTTGAATTCTCCTACAAGTATTGTGGAGCTGTCTATCTGTCTTTTCAGTGGTGTTAGAATTTGTTTTATGTATTTTGGAGCCCTGTTGTTGGGTGCATAAATATTTATTATAGTTATGTCCTCCTGGTGTATTGACCCTTTAATCATTATATAGTGCCTTTCCTTATCCTTTGTGGTGGATTTTACTTTAAAGTCTATTTTATCAGCGATTAATATTGCCGTTCCTGCTCTTTTTTGAGTGTTGTTTGCTTGATATATTTTTTTTCCATCCTTTTAGTTTTAGCCTGTTTGTGTCTTTAAGTCTAAGGTGCGTCTCTTATAGACAGCATATATTCAAATCATACTTTTTTATCCAATCTGCCACTCTGTCTCTTTATTGGTGTATTAAGTCCGTTTACCTTCAGTGTAATTATTGATAGGTATGAGTTTAGTGCTGTCATTGTGATGTCTCTTTTTGTGTGTTGTTCACAGTTTCTTTGTTCCCCTTAATTTTCTCTGCTGAGTCGTTTTTGTTTATATATTTTTTTCATCTTTTTCATTGTAGATTTTGTGTTTGCTGAGTCTTTATTTTTTTCTACTTTTTTTTTTTTTTGATTTGTAGGATTGTTAAATTCCTTTGTGGTTAACTTAATATTTACTCCTATTTTTCTAAGTTTATACCAGTCTTTTATTTCTTTATATTGCCTTGACTTCCCTTCCATATGAAAAATCTATTTCTGCATTTTTTAAGTCCCTCATTTTTGTTTTAATGTTGTCTTTTTTTACATACTGATATCTCTGTTTCCCTATTTTCAATGTTTTAGCTTTGATGTATTTTCAACTTCCCTATCTGAGGCAATATCTTGTTACTCTGTCCTGTGTTCTAGTGTTGCATTGTTATCTGATGTTATTGATTATCTAACTGGAGGACTCCCTTTAGTATTTCTTGTACTTTTGGTTTGGTTTTTGCAAATTCCCTCAACTTCTGTTTATCTGGAAATGCCCTAATTTCACCATCATATTTGAGAGACTGTTTTGCTGGCTATATAATTCTTGGCTGGCGGTGTTTTCCTTCAGGGCTTTATAGATGTCATCCCATTGCCTTCTTGCCTGCATGGTTTCTGCTGAGTAGCCTGAGCTTATTCTAGTTGACTCTCCTTTGTAGATGACTTTTCTTTTATCCCTAGCTTCTCTTAAAATTCTCTCTTTATCTTTGGTTTTGGTAAGTTTGATTATAATATGTCTTGGTGACTTTCTTTTGGGGTCTACCTTATGTGGGGTTTGATGAGCATCTCGAATAGATATCTTCTCATCTTTCATGATATCAGGGAAGTTTTCTGTCAACAAATCTTCAACAATTCTGTCTGTATTTTCTGTTATCCCCCCTTCTCATACTCCAGTCGCTTGTAGATTGTTTCTCTTGATAAATTCCCACATAACTCTTAGAGTTTCTTCATTCTTTGTAATTCTTTTATCTGATTTTTCCTCATATAAGTTGACGTCAAGTGCTTTATCTTCAATGTCACTACTTCTAACTTCTCCTTCCTCAATTTTGCTCCTATGAGTTTCTATTGAGTTGTCTAATTCTGAAATTTTATTGTTAATCTTCTGGATTTTTGACTGTTGTCTCTCTATGGATTCTTCCAGCCTATTAAATTTGTCATTATGTTCTTGAATAACTTTTTTAAGTTGTGCTACTACTTTGTCTGTTCTTTGGCCATTTCTGCATTTTGTAAAATTTCTTCTCTAATTTCCAGAAGAGTTGCGTATGTTAATCTTTTGTATTCTGTCTCTGGTAATTCCAAGAAATTCTCCTCCTCCAGAGAATTTGTTGATTCTTTATTTTGGGACCTTGCTGAAGCCATCACGGACTGCTTTTTTGTGTGCTTTGATATTGACTGTTGTCTCTGAGTCATCAATAAGTTATTATAATTTTATTTTATGTTTGTTTAGTGTGTGCTAACTTCTTGTTTTGTTTTGTTTGATATGGCGCAATAGGCTGCTCATGTGCACTAGTTTGATTATTGGTGCCTTTGAAGCTCTAACGTCCTGTCACCAGGTAGTTAGTTCTGTAACTAAGTATGTGCACACAGGAGTTTGTTAAATTTTCCTATATGGGTTCAGCTCATGTGTCCAGTCAGTCAGTCACCAAGTGTGGTGCAGGCTCTCACCTACAGTCTTAGAGATGCATGGGTGATTGGTGTAGGCACCAGTATCTGGCTGTAGTAAGGGGTCATGCACTCAGCCAGGCAAGGGGCTGATGACTGTCCCTGAGAGTCTGAACGAAAAGCTTGTCTGTATTCCCTAGAGAGAGTAGGTAGGTGAGTTTTGCAGCTGGACTATGAGCATTCCACTGTGTTGGCTGTAAAAACTCAAGGCCACCACTTATTCTTGTACCCCTGTAACAGGTGACTAGGTGGCATAGGTGGAGGCACGAGTCCTCAAGCCCCTGTTGCAGATCAGTAAAGGTGACTGCTCAAAAGCCAGGCCTTGTCGAGGGTCACAAGTCTGCCACTTCACAGCTGAAACAGTTGAAGTTAGTTTTCAGATGTTTACCCTGTTGTACTGTGGTAGTGAGGGCTTATGCTGTTGCAATAGGTCCCCACAAGTCTATACAGGGTGTAAGGCACTCAGAGTCTGCAGACCCCTTATGCCTGTGCCTAGCAAAGGAGCTGTGCTGACCCTGAGTTCCTGGCTTAAGGGAGCCAGTAGCTTGTTTGTTCCCCCTCCAAGGCTAGGAGAATGGGTTAGAGTGCCTTTTGGGCTCTACTTCCAGCCCAGTGGACTCAGAAACTTTGGAAGGCCGGACTGGTGCTGAGCAGGGAGGGAGGAGGTAAAAGGGAGAGAGGTTTTTCCCAAATGGGCTTTTTTTTTATTTTAAATCCTCGAAAAGGGCTGCACGCATGTACTTTAACCCCTTGGTAGCTGCTTTTCACTGGTTCAGAGTGTCCGACAGAATCTCTGCCACCAGATCTCTCTTGATGTGGAAACTGCCTCCCGAGTGTGCATGTGGAGCTGTTTGCCTGCTTCCCTGTGTACCTCAGAGCCAGTTGTGGCTGAAGAGCTGGGGCTCCAGCTGAGCGAGTCTGGTCTGTCGCTTCTGACTTGTTCAGAACCATTTCCTTCTCCCCTGCCACTCAGTCCAATGCCTCAACTTTGCCTTGTAAGAGGGATATAGGAAGCCATCTGACTACTATGCCATCTTGGCCCCGCCTCTTCTCCTTAGCCTTTATTGAAGACCTACAGGGTTCATTGTGCTTTTTGTTACCACACTTGGAGATTTTGACTTTTAAATAAGATGCTTACCCAAGGCTAATTACATAACTGTCCCTAAATTCTGATTTAAAGTTGTGGATCTAAAGAAATTTCTTTTACTCCAATAAAGTATACACACAGAATACACACAAGAAACAAATATGAAGAATAAGAAATAAAACCTCATACTCAAGCTTTAACAAAACTTGTGGGTATCTGTAACCAGTGGCATCACTAGAAGGATGTGAGGGGTGCAGATCACACCAGGTGACACTATTAGAAGGGGTGACACCAAAATGCCTATGAAATTTTTGTGCAGTGTTTCAGCAGAAATTTATTATTTCTTATAAAAACATCCCTATAGTTAGTTGTAACAACAAAAACATTTTTCATGAGCCCAGTTTACATGTATCAGTATACTTACAGGGCTTAAATACTATGCTAATTTACTTTTTGAACCTTCTAATGCACTCCAGTCAGAGCTGTCATTATTACCGTATTACAGTGTGACTATCTCGTTGGCAACTCACAAGACCCAGCAACTGAGTCGGGGGTATCAAGACTTGGAGATAGCAAGCAAAAGGATGAGCAGTAGGGATTACCTGATTTTAAACAGGGAATTTAGGAGAAGCTCTGCACATTGTTTAGCATGACTTCCTTATTGTCACCCCCTTCCCATCATTCAAAAGTCCAAAACCCACTTATAACCACCCTGGCAGAAGAAGGGAGGATTTTTTTTTTTTTTTACTGAAACCACAATGTCCCAGAAATAGGACATGTTGAAATTTGAAATATCCTAAGTAAAAAAAGTGTATCTCACTTTGACATTGATTCCCCCACTGTAAAAAAGTAGCAGTAGATATGTCTACTGAAAAAGAAATTCAATTTAACTTTTCAGTGCCTCACTCTTAAGTATTAATATATAGCCAATAACCAGTAGACATTTATGTAAAGCTTCTAACAAGATATCAGAGGGCAAAACCAATAAGCATAAAAGAAAATTTAGACAAAACAATGTAGAAAAAATTACACATCGAATGCATTACATATTCTCAGTGAGAAAAAAGAAGGTATTTCAACCTTGAAACAAAAACATGATACTAAAATAAACAATCAGAGAACAAGGAGAGCTCTTGGAAATTAAAAAAAAAAAAGCTAAAAAAAAATTGAGTAAAAGAGTTGGAAGATAAAATTAACCTCATAATAAGTGAAGAGTTGAATGAAATGAGAAAAGATAAGAATATTCATGGATCAATCCAGGGTGACCAGTATCTGACAAAGTAGATATTCCAGGAACTTAGAAGAGAAAACAGTAAGAAATTACCAAAGATATTACAAGAAAATGTATCAGAAGTGTAAGGTCTGTGTTTCCAGATTGAAAAGACCTTCCGACAGTACAATTCATAAATATATTCAACGGATATTTTGGTAAAATTTCAGGATATACAGGTTAAAAATGAAGATTTTGAAAGCTTCAAGAAAGAAAATAAGCATGTAAAAAGAGATAGGAATCATAGTTCTCTAGAATGATTTGAGATACTAGAGGACAGTGAAACAAGATCTTCAAGGTTTTAAAAACAGAATTCAATAACTGGGTAAACCACCAAAAAATGTGAGTGTATAATAAAGAAATTTTCAGGGAAAAAAAAAAAAACTATATCTTGCATGTTTTCTCAGAAAGCTACTAGAAAATGGTCTCTACCAAAGAAAATATGTAGACCAAGAAAGAGGAGGAAATAGACTCTGTGATAAACTATACTAAACACAAGAGAAAAGAGTGGAGAATTCATAATAAAACAACTGTCTAGAGAGAATATGCCTTGACTGAACCATAAAGAGAAAATAATCTGGGAAGGAGGTCTCATTTAAACAAATCCCACATAGTTTGTCCATGTGAAACATTATATGACAGTGGAATGACTTAGATATAACAAATAAAAACATTAGGCATTTATTTATACAGGGAAAACAGAAAGTCACACAAGAAAAAGATTAATCACAGGCATTACTTGTCTATAAGTAATAATTATATATATCATATACGCAAAGTATATGTACTCTTTTACCTATTTATAAAGAAAAAGAGAAGTGTAAGAGAGCTAAACATTTATCTTCTATAGTACAAAGTCAATAGGAAATGACTAAAACTGATACGTCAAAGGAGAGATCTTTGCTGTCAATCACCTGTTTTCACTGATCCAATGTAGCAGACCCATTTGAATCCTGTGAGTCGGAATCAACTCAACAACAACCGGTTGTTTTATGGTTTAATAACACATTCACTGTTTGTGCTTCCCAGTTGTGGAGTGGGTTTTTTGCTTCCTTCTATTATCCCCATGTTGACACCACTGGCCATGAGCTAAACCTCTTCCTTTCCCTGAAATAATCCAAGGTAAAAGACTATTAGTCTTATTATATATGCTTTTGATCATGTTATGAGCATCACATTCATGAAAATTTCTCTGTGTTACAGTCTGCCCGATTTAGTCAAGGAGCTATAGATTTATTTTCCAGTCAAAAATGCCTTACATAGTTTCATCATTCTAGTGGTGCTTTCTGTCACTTTAGGTGGCAAACTTTATAGTTCATAAGGATGGCTACAATCTTAATGAAATCTATGATTATATTTCAAAGAGGCTACACATTTCTGCCCGAAGATTAAAACATCATACAGATTATCTTAGGATGTATCCCCCAGTACAGCCAGTGTCCATTTTTCTTTGACCTCCTGTGGTTAAAGGACAACATGTCTCTTAGCCCCTCAAAAAACATAATTTCCAGTTATTTCAATTAAATAACTGACAGTTCTGCTACCACAATGTCACAATGATAAAAAAGGTGTTTTTTTTTTTTTTTATGGTATAAATTAACTTAGATTATTTACTATTTAAGATTGCTGGCACAGTCTCCAATAACAAAAGGGGCTCTGTCTAGGGAGATAATGTCCTAGTAGAATGACATGTACACCAGTAGAGAATGAAAGAGAAAACTGCAGTAGTATATTTTGTGTCACAGTTGAGAACAAACTCATATTCAATAGCAGAGGAAAGAAAAGATTTTGGGGATGCCGTAAAGTCTAGTAGCATGAATAACTTGAGGACACTTACCAGTTTCAAAACTTTTTGAAACTTCCGTGGTTAAAAGAATCTGGGGACGTCAGTCTAGATTAAAAACTTACAAACCATTCCCTAAAAGAATTATAATTATAGTCACTATTGTTACTGTCACTATTATTATTAGGCAAGACTAAAAGAGAAAAATTAATATAATCTGTTGAAAAGTTCCTGGTGCTGTTGGCAATATTAAATCTTCCAATCTATGAGCATGAGATGAACTTTGAAAATATTATGCTCACTGAAATAAGTCAATCGCAAAAGGGCAAATATTGTATGATCTCACTAATATGAGGTACCTAAATTAGGCAAATGTGTATAGAGTAGAGTTTAATAGTGGTTAACAGGAGTGGGAGGAAGGGGAAAGGATGAGTTATTGTTCAAGAAGCATTGAGTTTCGTTTTATGGTGACAGGAAATTTGGCAATGAATATTGATGATGGTTAGACAACATGATTGATATAATTGGTCTCACTGAATTGTACACATGAAAAATGTTGAATTGGCAAATGTCATATTATCTATCTTTTTACAACAATTTTAAAAAAGTCCCTGACTTTACAGTAGGGAAGCTAAACTTGACATGCTTGATCACTGGTTAATGAAAATATCTTTAGCTTATAAACTTGCTTCCCTATCCCTTATTTTGGCCTCTGCAAAACAAAAAGACCATCATATAGAAAGTATTTACAGCCAACAGTTTAAATCATAGATTCATAAGAATTTAAAGGATTTTGTTGGTGAATAATTATGTATATAAGTATCCAAAATTGTTACTCAGTAATATCTTTTTTGTAAAATAATCATCACAAGCAAGAAATTAGTTGTGGTTCTCACCCATTTCCCTCACTTAAATCAGTTCTGTATATTGAATGGCTTTCATGTCAAACTAAGTTCTCAAGAGATGTATTAATCTGAAGGTCAATCCATTCTATTTCATTATATGAAAGAATTCCTGCTTCAAATCCATTTTTTGTAATAAAGCAAGATAGAAATAAAATATTTTAGGATTCAGCAAATCTTTAAAGATAAAACTGAATAAAACAAGAATAACCTTTAGATAATACATTATTGATGATGCACCAAATATTAGCAATAATAAAACTTTTAAAACTTATGCTTTAGTAAAAAATAAATAATTAAATCACACAATAAAGTCAGTAAAATTGAAGACTTCATAATAAAATATTCTCTCAATACGACATTCCTAGCTAGACAATGAATAAGGAAGACCAAAGAGGAATTGATGCCTTTGAATTATGATGTTCATAATTCATATACCATATTCATATACCATGGATTGACAGAAGAATGAAAAATCTGTCTTGGAAGAAATATAGCCAGAATACTCCTTAGAAGCAAGGATGGCAAAACTTTGTCTTACCTACTTTGGACATGTTATCAGGAGGGACCAGTCTCTGGAAAAGAATATTATGCTTCATAAAGTAGAAGGTCACTGAAAAAGAAGAAGACCCTCAATGAGAAGTATTGACACAGTAGCTTCAACAATGGGCTCAAACATACATAGCAATGATTGTGAGGATGGTGCAGGACTGGACAATGTTTTGTTCTGTTGTGCATGGAGTCACTGAGTTGGAACTGACTCGACAGAATTTAACAAGAACAACACGACATTCCAAACCTTTCTTCCTCTTACATTCCCCCAGTAAAGGTTAACAATCTCTAAAGCTTTAAAAATACTGCTTTTGTTCTTGACCATTTTAGACAGACTTAAAATCATTAACTTTTTATCGAAAGTAAGACTTTTGTTTTTTTAATTTAATTAAAGTTCAATAAATATGTATATACACACATGTATATGAGTGTATCTTTACTTTTGAAAAGATGTCATTTTAATGACTAAGATATGTCTCATCCAAGTCATGGTCTTTTCAATTGCTTCATATGCATGCAAAAGTTAAATAATAAAAAAAAAAAAAAGAAGACAGATAAAAAGTTGATGCTTTTGAATTGTGGTGTTGGTGGAGAATATTGAATATATCTCAGACTGTCAAAAGAACAAGCAAATAAGTCTTAGAAGAAATACAACTAGAGAATTCCTTAGAAGCAAGGATGAGACTTTGACTCACTTACTTTAGACATGTCATCAGGAAACACCAACTACTAGAAAAGGACATCACGTTTGGTAAAGCAGAGGGCCAAAGAAAATGAAGGAAACCCTCAATAAGATGAGTTGACACAATAGCTGTAACAACAGATTCAAACATACCTACAATCATGAAGATGGTACAGGATCAGGCAAAATTTTGTTCTGTTATACAGAAGGTCATCCAAAGTTGGAGTCAACTTGATGGCAACTAATAAAAAAATATGTTGTGTGTATATATATAACATTTTTCTATTAATAATCTTTTAACAGTCATACGCTTTATGAAACCTTATGAATAGTAGAACATTGTCTGATATAGTGCTGGAAGACGAGCCCCTAAGATTGGAAGGCACTCAAAATACATCTGGGGAAGAGCTGCCTCTTCAAAGTAGAGTGGATCTTAATGATGTGTATGAAGTCAAGCTTTCAGGACCTCCATTTGCTGATGTGGTATGACTTGAAATGAGAAGAAACAGCTGCAAAATTCCATTAATAACTGGAACGTGGCATGTATGAAGTATGAATCTAGGAAAACTGGAAATTGACAAAAATGAAGTGGACTGGGTAAAGATCAATATCCTCAGCATTAGTGAGCTGAAATGGACTGGTATCGGCCATTCTGAATCAGACCATCATATGCTCTACTATGCTGGGAATAACAAATTGAAGAGGAATGGCATTGCATTTATCATCAAAAAGAACATTTCAAGATTCATCCTGAAGTACAACACTGTCCAAAAAACAAACAAAAACAAACAAACAAACTTGTTGCCATTGAGTTGATTCCGACTCATAGAAACCCTACAGGACAGAGTAGAATTGCCCCATAGAGCTTCCAAGTTCCAAGAAGCGCCTGGTGGATTTGAACTACCAACCTTTCGGTTAGCAGCTGTAGCACTTAACCACTGAACCACCGGGGTTTCCACAATGCTGTCAGTGATAGCATAATATCCATAAGTCTACAAGGAAGACCAGTAAATGCACCAATCACTAAGGCTAAAGATGAAGAAACTGAAGATTTTTACCAACTTCTGCAGTCTGAAATTGATCAAACATGCAATCAGGATGCATTGATAATTACTAGTGATTGGAATGTGAAAGTTGGAAACACAGAAAAGATTGATAGTTGGAAATATGGGCTTGATGATAGAAATAATGCTGGAGAGCACATAATAGAATTTTGTAAGACCAATGACTTCGTTGCAAATACCTTTTTTCAACAACATAAACAGCAACTATGCACATGGACCTTGCCTGATGAAATACACAGGAATAAAATTGACTACATCTGTGAAAAAAGATGATGGAAAAGCTCAATATCATCAGTCAGAGGAAGGACAGGGGCTGACTGTGGAACAGACCATCAATTGCTCATATGCAAGTTCAAGTTGAAGCTGAAGAAAATTAGAACAAGTCCACGAAAGCCAAAGTACAATCTTTGAGTATATCCCACCTGAATTTAGAGACCATCTCAAGAATAGATTGGCTGCATTGAGCACTAATGACCAAAGACTACACAAGTTGTGGAATGACATCAAGGACATCATACATGAAGAAAGGAAGAAGTCATTAAAACGACAGAAAAGAAGAAAAGACAAAAATGGATGTCAGAAGAGACTCTGAAACTTGCTCTTGAATATAGAGCAGCTAAAGCGGATGAGAGAAATGATGAAATAAAAGAGCTGAACTTAAGATTTCAAAGGACGGCTCGAGAAGACAGGGTAGAGTATTATAATGACATGTGCAAAGACCTTGAGTTAGAAAACCAAAAGGGAATAACACGTTTGGCATTTCTCAAACTGAAAGAACTGACGAAAAAATTCACTCCTTGAGTTGCAATAGTGAAGGATTCTATGGGTAAAATACTGAACGATTTAGGAAGCATCAAAAGAAGTTGAAAGGAATACAGTCACTGTACCAAAAAGAATTGGTCGATGTTCAACCATTTCAGGAGGTAGCATATGATCAAGAACCACCAGTACTGAAGGAAGAAGTCCAAACTGCACTGAAGAAATTGGCAAAAAACAAGGCCTCAGGAATGGAGGGAATACCAGTTGAGATGTTTCTACAAATGGATGCAGTGCTGGAATTGCTCATTCATCTATGCCTAGAAAATTGGAAGACAGCTACCTGGCCAACAGACAGGAAAAGATCCATATTTATGCCTATTCCAAAGAAAGATGATCCAAACAAATGTGGAAATTATCGAACAATATCATTAATATAACACGCAAGTAAAATTTTGCTGAAGATCATTCAAAAGCGATTGCAGCAGTACATCAACAGGCAACTGCCAGAAATTCAAGCTGGATTCAGAAAAGAACTTGGAATGAGGGATCTCATTGCTGATGTCAGATGGATCCTGGCTGAAATCAGAGAATACCACCAGAAAGATGTTTACCTGTGTTTTATTGACTATGCAAAGGCATTTGACTGTGTGGATTATAAGAAATTATGGATAACATTGCAAAGAATGGGAATTCCAGAACACTTAATTGTGTTCATGAGGAATGTGTACATAGATCAAGAGGGAGTCGTTTGAACACAACAAGGAAATAATGAGTGGTTTAAATTAGGAAAGATGTGTGTCAGGGTTGTACCGTTTCACCGTACTTATTCAATCTGTATGCTGAGCAAATAATCCGACAAGCTGGACTATATAGAGAAGAACATGGCATCAGGTTGGAAGAAGACTCATTAACAACCTGTGTCATGCAGATGACACAAACTTGTTTGCTGAAAGTGAAGAGGACTTGAAGCACTTACTGATGTAGATCAACGACTATATAGCCTTCAGTATGGATTACACCTCAACATAAAGAAAACAAAAATCCTCACAACAGGACCAATAAGCAACATCATGATAGAGAAAAGATTGAAGTTGTCAAGGATTTTATTTTACTTGGATCCACAATCAACATCCATGGAAGCAGCAGTCAAGAAATCAAAGGATGGTGTGGGGCCAAGATCATCAAGTGTTCAGATGCTTCCGGTGGACCCTCTTACAACAAAGACCCCAAAAAAACAAGTGATTCAATTATATATGCCACTCTGGGAGCCCTGAACATCAAAGGCAGAGTTGGGGAACCAGAATGAGTGTCAGGGGGAGGGAGAGATGGTTCGGAGACAGTGAGGAATGGCCAGAACTGACCTGGTGAGAGCCTGAGCCCTTCAGTCTTGAGCAGCTTGCAGGTGAGCGGTGAAGCAGGCAATTAGCCATGCTCAGAAGGCACGTTTTCTGCACTAGGAGAGACCCAGCACCAGAGAGTCTACATGACCACCCAGAACCAGTGAGAAGCAGCCCTTGATCCAGCAAAAGATAAGTATTGCCTACAACCTACTGCGCGGAATAAAAACACCTGCCTTAGGGAAAAACCTTTCTCCCCTCTACCTCCCCGCTCCCTGCTCTGCACTGGGTCCCAGACCTGCTTCAGCAATTGCCAAGTCCCCTTGGCCAGAAGTAGGATCCATCACACATCCACAGCCATTCTCCCCGCCTTGGAGAGTGAACAAATTAACAAATGGGAAAAAATAAACTGCTGGCTCCCTAAGGCCAGGAACCCAGGATGGGCACAGATCCTTTGCCTAGGCACAGGCAGAAGGGATCGACAGACTTTGAATGCCTTTCTCCCTGCATAGACTTGTGTGGGCCCATCTCAACAGAGTAGGCCCTCATTACCGCAGTACAACAGGTTATATACTGGAAGTCTAACTTCAACTGTTTCAACTATGAAGTGGCAGGTTCTTGACATTTGACTCTACTCTGCACATTAAAGGGGATCAGGGGCCTGAAGACTGGTAGCTCCACCCATGCCACCTAGCCACCTGCAACAGGGGCCCATGAATAAGAGGTGCCCTCCAGTCCTTACAGCCAACAGTATTAGGTGCTCATAGTCCAACTGCAAAACTCATCCACCTACGCACTCTAGGGAACAGGGACATGCCTTCCTTCTGGACACTCGGGGGTGGCTGTCAGCCCCCTGCCTTGTTCAGAGTGTGTCCCCCTGTTGCAAACAGATGTCTGTGCCTACACCAATCACCCATACCTGTCTAGGACTGTAAATGAGAACCTACACCACACACCTATCTACCTGGGCATTTGAGCTGAATCAAACAGGAGGAGTGGGTGGACTCTTGAGCTCACATACCTAGTAACATATCTAACCACCTGGTGACAGGACATTAGAACATCAAAGGTGCCAATAATCAAACTAGCTCATATGAGCAGACTATTTGGGCATATCAAAATAAAACAAGAAGCTAGGACACAGTAAGCAAACATAAAATAAATAAATATAATAACATTGATGGCTCAGAGACAACAGCCAATATCAAATCACATAAAGAGGCAATCCATGATGGCTTCAGCAAGCTTCCAAATAAGGAATCTAGAAATTTTCTGGGTGGGGGGAGTTTCTTGGTATTACCAGAGGCAGAATACAAAAGATTAATATACAGAACTCTTCAAGAAATTAGGAAGGAAATTAAGCCAAACTCAGAACATGCAAAAGAGGAAATTAAAAAGATTAGAGAAGAGCATAATGACAAATTTAACAGGCTGCAAGAATCCATAGAGAGAGAGCAATCAGAAATCCAGAAGATTAACAATAAAATTTCAGAATTAGACGACTCAATAGAAACTCATAGGAGCAGAATTGAGACAATGGAAGTCAGAATTAGTGAGATTGAAGATAAAGCACTTGACACCAACTTATTTGAGGAAAAATCAGGTAAAAGGATTTAAAAAAAATGAAGAAACCCTAAGAATTATGTGAGATTCTATCGGGAGGAATAGCTTATGAATGACTAGAGTACCAGAATGGGGGGCATAACAGAAAATACAGAGAGAATTGTTGAAGATTTATTGGCAGAAAACTTCTATGATATCATGAAAGATGAGAAGACATCTATCCAAGATGCTCATCAAACGCCACATAAGGTAGATCCCAAAAGAATGTCACGAGACATATTATATTCAAACTTGCCAAAACCAAAGATAAAGAGAGAATATTAAGAGCAGCTAGGGATAAACGAAAAGTCATCTACAAAGGAGAGTCAATTAGAATAAGCTTGGACTACTCAGCAGAAACCATGCAGACAAGGAGGCAATGGGATGACATATATAAAGGCTTGAAGGAAAAAAAACTGCCACCCAAGAATTATATATCCAGCAAAACTGTCTCTCAAATATGATGGTGAAATTAGGGCATTTCCAGATAAACAGAAGTTTAGGGAATTTGCAAAAACCAAACCAAAATTACAGGATATACTAAAGGGAGTCCTCCAGTTAGAAAATCAGTGACATCAGATAACAAACCAAGACTAGAACACAGGACAGAGCAACCAGATATCAACCCAGATAGGGAAGTCACAAAAGTAAATCAAATGTAAAGCACTGAATATGGGGAAACAGATGTCAATATGTAAAAGATGATAACATTAAAACAAAAAAGAGGGACTTAAAAAATGTAGACATAGATTTTTCATATGGAGAGGAAGTCAAGGCAATATAAACAAGTAAAAGACAGGTATAAACTTAGAAAAATAGGGGTAAATATTAAGGTAACCACAAAGGAATTTAACAATCCTACAAATAAAAAAAAAAAAAGTAGAAAAATATAAAGACTCAGCAAACACAAAATCTACAACAATGAAAAAAATACATAAAGAAAAATGACTCAGCACAGAAAATTAAAGGGAACAAAGAAACTGTGAACAACACACAAAAAGAGACATCACGATGACAGCACTGAACTCATACCTATCAATAATTATGCTGAATGTAAATGGACTTAATGCACCAATAAAGAGACAGAGAGTGGCGGATTGGATAAAAAAGCATGACCTGACTATAAAACTGAAGTGCTCATCTTCCGGCACTATATCAGACAGTGTTCCGCTGCTATTCATAAGGTTTTCACTGGCTAATTCTCTCAGTTTGTCGTACTGTGAGGGCTCACATGTTGCTGTGATGCTGGAAGCTATGACACTGGTATTCAAATACTAGCAGGGTCTCTCATGGCAGACAGGTTTCAGCTGAGCCTCCACACTAAGACAGACTAGGAAGAAGGACAAAGCAATCTACTTCTGAAAAGAATTAGCTAGTCAAAAAATTTTATGGATGTGAACAGGAAAATGGGAAAGAAAGTAATATATATTCAACACTGATATTAATATAGTTGGATTGCATTCTTGAAAAACATCTAGATAAAGTTCTACAAGAAAAAAAGAATTTGTTACAAGGAATTGAAATATAGCCGTATAACACAACTTCCTTTCAATACAAAAAATAAAGAAGTCCTGTACTAGGAGGTAGAACAGAACTGTTCTACCTTCTAGTTTGTTGAGTAGTGCCTGGGATCTTAAAAGTTTCTATTTGCCTAGAGCAGCAGGGGAAGAAGGAGAGTCAGAAATAGGGGAAGGAAAAGAAACGTGGTTAATTGCCTTCATGAATAGCTGCCTCCTTTGCCATGAGACGTGAAGAACTGGATGGTACCTGGCTACCATTACTGAACGCTTCGATAAAAGAGTCTATAGAAGAATCTCGATCCAGAGGTGAGAAATACAGAACAGAATTTCAAAATCTCATGGAATCCAGACATTTTGGAACATTGGAGGCTGGGTAAACCCTTGAAACTTTTGCCCTAAAAAAATCTTTACACCTTAAACAAAAAATATCCCCTGAAGTATTCTTAAAACCAACCAGTAGTCTAGCATAACTAGTAAAGAATATCTACCCTAAGCATTATGCTTTTTTAAGATGCATCTACATGGCATCAGTATGGATTACACCTCAAACATAGCAATGATTGTGGGGGTGTCACAGGACCAAGCAGTGTTTCATTCTGTTGTAGGTAGGATTGCTATGAGTCAGAACCAACTAACAGCACCTAACAACAGCAACACATACTCACATTATTAAAAAGTCTTGAGATTTAAAGAAAGAATTTAGAAAACCATAGTATATCATGACTTATTATATCAATGTTAAAAATCTACTTCTAGAAGTTCCATGTTACCTGGTACTTTCGTCACTTGCTATAGGTCCCTGCGATTTTTTGAGATCTTATACTTTTGTTTCATTGCAAGTACATTCCGGGCTTTTTTTTTTTTTTTGTATTATTAAAAAAAATCTTTCAATATGATTTGGAGGTCCTAATTTATTCTATTTATTTTTTAATTCTATAAACTCTGCCCCATAGGGTTTCTAAGGAGTGAATAGTGGATTCGAACTACTGATCTTATGATTAGCAGCCGAGTTCTTAACATCACCAGGGCTGATCTATAAACTAGAGTACTGGAATCTTGTTCTCACTTTTGCATTTCTAGATTCATTTTGTTTGGCTTTGTTTTTTTACTGTAAGAACTTTGATTGAATACATGGCTATTGCATGATCATAAAAGATAATGATGTCCACATCATCCTGGACCACACTGGCAAATGAGTCAGGAATGTGATTCTGAGCTCTTGTTTAAAATTTGTTAATTTTATTTTTAAATAAAACTAAAAAAAAAAAAAAAACTAAAGTGCTAGAATGTTCATGCATATAGAAGGTAGGAATTGTGAGCTTATTCTCTCAATGTAATGAATTTTGATCAGGCTCATTGTAGAAATTTGCCTCTAAATTCTGGACTCTACATTCAGAATCACAGTTTTTGATGTTATTGTTGTGTGCCGTCAAGTCAATTCTGACTCAGAGCAATCTTATATGAAGAGTAGAAACTGGCTCATAAGGTTTCTTAGGCTGTAGTCTTTACAGGAGCAGGTCGTCAGAGTTTAAATAAAGTATTGCAAGTTTGAAAGTTATTCTTTCTTAAGCTGGGCACAGCTTTAAAGATAGAATAGATTTTTGGGATTGAGTAGGATGTGCACTCTTATGGCATCTGTTTATGGCCTGGATTGTTTGAGCCAGTATGAGAATCTGATCAGAAATACAAGAGCCCTCATGTTTGCCAGCTCTCACTGTCACATTCATGCAATCCTGAGAAAATAGAATGGTTTTGCTGTTATTCTGTGCTTCTCTAACATCCCATGCCTTTCTTCCTGACATGTTCTTTAGGCATCTGTAGTCTAAAATAGCAGGAGTGCATCTGGAAGACAGCCCTCTTTCAGAATCCCAAAACGGAATCATGACAGAAACACAATGTATTCTCAGATTTCAAAATTAAAGAGTTTTTTAATCACCATTGCTCACTCCAACTAGGCTGGTGAATATGGAGACAGGGAAGGCAGCATAAGCTCTCTTCTCCCCTAACTCTCTCTTCTCTACTAGAGGATTTTATTTGATGGGAGAAAGTGGAAACATTGGTTCTCTGGTCACTTGTGCAGCCTCCACACCTTTCTCTCCCCCTTGGTTCAATCATGCCTTTTCTTGCAGGCCAGATGTGGAAGAATCCTAGAGTTGCAGGTGATGATGGTGGTGGTAAAGAATAAATCTATTTATATTCCACCTACCCTCTTCTTAGCATAAATTAATTTACAATCTTGAAAGCAATCCTAACAAATGGTATTTTATCTCCAGTTATCTCAAGTAGCAAATGTTAGAGCCAGGAATCCAATAATTTATAACTAATCAAAGGTTAAACGCTGTGGCTGGAATCAGTCTCCCTGGGGTAAGAAAGCCATTCACTCAGAACACAGGAGAAATCAAAGTGCTTTCATTTTATTTACATAGTGCCATAACCAATTGTCGACTGTATTCGCAAGTAACATAGGATTAATTCCTTCACGACTGGAATTTTGAACACTGTTTTCTCCATATACCAAGGTATTATCTTTCCATATTTATATGAGAAGAAATTTGACAGTGCTTCCTTTTGAAAAGTAAAAATCTGTTCAGAAAAGTAAGGCAACATTGACCAATTCCAAGGTGCATGTAAAATTTTCTTCTTATTCTAATAGAGTTAATTTTATATTTTGTATTCTAAAATGTTTTTGTAATAATATTATAAATTTGAGATATTTTATGCCAACTTTATTGAGCTCTAATCCATGTATGTTTTTATCTTCTGTTTTGGTGGCTGATTATTTGAATTTTTTTTGTAATTTTCCTTTTACATCGTCTTTCCCCAAGAGGAAAAAAAAATCAAATGTTCTTTGATAAAGAAAAGAGAAACATGAAACAATCTGCCTAAATTATTCAGGTTTGTCTGGGAATTATGAAACTGATTTGTCAAATACTGAGACTTATATTTTGAACTTCAGTAACAGAAATTTGTCAGACAACAAATTTATGTGTTTTCACACAAGCAGTATAGTAACATTATTTTATTTCATAAAGAACGCTATGAAGTACATTGTTTAAATTACTTAAACACATTTTCTTTTTCAGGTATTTTTCTTGATGTCTCTACTGAGATGTATAGGAAACACATTAGTCACTCAATATATACATGTCAAGTAAAATAATTAATGGATGGTATTAAATAATAACATTTATCCAAATTAAAAAAAAATTAATTGTATTCCAAAGAACCTTATAATATGGAAAAGAAGAGGAAGACTCAAAAGAATAAAAAAAGAGAAAGAAAGAAATGGTGAGTTTCCAAGACCATACAATTTAATTCTATATTTAGGCCTAGATTATCACAAGAGCTCCCTGCAATCTCAAATAATCACACTGAGATTGTATCAATTAGGATTTATTTATTAGGGCATTTTGAATTGGTCTCTCAGTTAACATTCCACATCACTGTGCTTTGTTTTTCCTGTTTGCTCTTTGCTCCTGTTTTCTCTCTGAGAGTACTAAGCCTATTGGTAGCTTTAAGAAATTTGGATCCTTCCAAATTCTACCAAGGTCATAAACTCGAATCATACCCATTTGTGATCATTAAGGTTGTGTTTCAACTTGGCTGGGCCATGATTCTCAGTGGTTTGGCAGTTATAATATAGTTTGGCAATCATGTAATGATGTAAACATGTCCACGATGAGATCTGATATAATGAGATCACCTCCACGATCGGATCTGCTGGGAGTAGCCAATCAGTTGAAAAGGAGTATCCTTGGGGATGTGGCCTTCATCCAATATAGATAGACTTTTTGGGGAGGCTCATAGGCTGTTGCTTGCTCTGGATCCTGCAGCTGACTCCTGTTCATCTGACCTTCAGTTCTTGAGACTTGAGCTAGCATCTTCCCTGCCACTCTTGGGATTTGTCAGCCTCCACAGCTTGTGAGCCAGAGGCCTGTTGTCCAAACTGCAGATCTTGGGTTTGCCAGTCCTTGCAGCTGCATGAGTCAGGAGAAGACTCCAGCCCGGCTTGGGATTCTTCCAGCCTCTACAGTTGTGTGAGCCATTTTCTTGATATAAACCTCTCTCTATATACATATCTATATAAAAGCTTCACTGGTTTTTCTTCTCTAGGGAACTGAGACTAAGAAACCGTTCTTCGATGACCAAACCAAAATACAACTTCAGGAAGCTTTTCTTGATCTCCCCAACGGAAATCACCTCTCCTTCATTCATATCTTGTCAGAACGTGGTTTCTCTATTATAGTTTTGACTGAATAAATTGCTGTTTACTCCACTTTTCTTTGTCCCATTGCTGTTGAGTTGATTCAGACTCATAGTGACCCTGCAGGACGGAGTAGAACTGCCCCATAGGGTTTCCAAGGAGCGGCTTGTGGATTGACACTGCTGACCTTTTGATTAGTAGCCGAGTTCTTAATCACTATACCACCAGGGCTCCTTCGCTTTGTTATTCATGATTAAATAGGAATGCTACTTCCAAAGAAACATATCCCCTTCCTTGATATCTAATTTGCTATATATCAGGTTTGAAGATGAAAAATTTTACTACCAAATAATTTTTTTTAATCTTACTTTAGTTCCAGAGATGTTATTTACCTTTGTAATAGAATGAGAAACATAGATAATTGCAAAGGACAAGGATACATATTTGCTGTTTAATGCAAAATGGATCAATTTTCAGTGTAGTGCAAGAGCCTCAAAACTTGTAAGTGTGAACAAGATAAACTTATATAAAAGTATATATATAAATATATATGTTGTTATTGCTAGGTGCTGTCGAGTCAGTTCTGACTCATAGTGACACAATGTACAACAGAATGAAACACTGTCCAGTCCTGCACCGTCCTCACAATTGTTGCTATTTTTGAGCCCATTGTTGCAGCCACTGTGTCAATCCATGTCGTGGAGGGTTTTCCTCTTTTTTGCTGCCCCTCTGCTTTACCAAGCATAATGTCCTTCTCTAGGGACTGGTTCCTCCTGATGATATGTCCAAAATATGTGAGATGAAGTCTCACCATCCTCCCTTCTAAGGAGCATTCTGGATGTACATCTTCCAAGACAGATTAGTTTGTTCTTCTGGCAGTGCATGGTATATTCAATATTGTTCACCAACACCATAATTCAAAGGCATCAACTCTTCTTAAATCCTCCTTATTCATTGTCCAGCTTTCACATGCATATGAGGTGATTGAAAATACCACGGCTTGGGTCAGACTCACCTTAGTCTTCAAGGTGACATCTTTGCTTTTTACCACTTTAAAGATGTCTTTTGCGATAGATTTGCCCAATGCAATACATCATTTCATTTCTTGATTGCTACTTCCATGGGCACTGATTGTGCATCCAAGTAAAATGAAAGCCTTAAAAACTTCAATATTTTCTCCCTTTATCATAGTGTTCCTTATTGGCCCAGTTGTGAGGATTTTTGTCTTCTTTATGTTGAGGTATAATTCATATTAAAGGCTATAATCTTTGATCTTCATCAGTAAGTGCTTCAAATCCTCTTCACTTTCAGCAAGCAAGGTTATGTCATCTGCATAAGGCAGGTTGTTAATGACTCTTCCTCCAATCCTGATGCTTTATTCTTCTTCATTTAGTCCAGCTTCTCAGATTATTGCTCAGCAGACAGATTGAATAAGCATGGTGAAAGGATATAACCCTGACATATACCTTTCTCGATTTTAAACCAGGCAGTATCCCCTTATTCTAGTCAAATGACTTCCTCTTGGTCTATGTATAGGTTCCTCATGTGCACAATTAAGTTTTCTGGAATTCCCATTCTTCTCAATGTTATCCATAATTCGTTATGATCCACACAGTCAAATGCATAACTTCCAGCATCACAGCAACATGTAAGCCACCACGGTACAACAAACTGACAAACTACTGATGGAATGGTGAATAATTAGGTCAGTCAACAAAGAGTAACTATATTCATGGAATAATAAGGGTTTGAGTAATAAGAGAGCTGAATATTCAAATTATTTCACATTTGAATTTTTTCACTATTGGATTTTATTTTCTAGAGTCAATATATTGATACTCCTAAAGACAGAGCTCAGAGAGAAAAAGTGATGTTAGAGCTGAAAGGCAAAATAGGTAACGTATACAAATCTTAAGAGAAAAAATAAAAAAAGAAATACAGCAATTTCATAGGAAGTTCTTACAAACTTTAATCCATCTAGTTTTAGTTTTTCATTCTGCCAAAGTTATCTTCATGGGTCAGAAAAAGACAAATGAAAGAAGCACGGAAACAAGATCATAACTTCTCTTTAAAAGGGCAGAATACTAGGCAGTTTTCTTTGGTCCGAATTCTATGGGATGCCACACAATTAGCAGGACTTTGTCCCTCAGTGAATAAAAGTCTTTCTCTTTGTCTGAAGGCTTAAAACACACAGCAACTACAAAGGACAGTGAAAGGGGATTCATCCTTCTCTTATAAATTCAGAACTCATCTGTGCTATTTTTAATATAAATGAGATTAATCAGAGATTCATTTATTTCAAGTAAACTGCTTTGGGGTCTTGTGAAGGAAAAACTACCTTGGGATCTGAAGATCTTTAGTTCAAATCCCAGCAGAAAGGAGATATATTTCCTCTAAGTGAAAATTGTTCTAGAAAAGACCAAAATTCTTAGTCTCCATTATTATAAAGTGTGGACTGGTATTTGAATATTTTCATTCTTTTCCACTCCCAAGCATGTTTTTAGTAAATGTTTCTAAAATTAACAATTTTTTCTAATTATAAAGAACAGCAAATAGATAGCTAAGAACAAAAACAAAACACAAAACAGAAATAGAGCACAGTTTTTTGAAAAAGTTCAAAATATAAAATATACATATAGAATTTATTTAAGGACACTCTTTACTTTCACCTTCTGCCCTTACCATCATACACTTATTAATATAAATTGTCTTATATTTCTAAAATAACCAGTGGAGGGAAAATGTTTGTATGCAGATAATAACCCTGGTGCCTTCATAAGCCCATTTCTATTCCATTATTTCCAGTCCATGATAGTCCATTTCAGCGCAACTTTCCCAGTGGGGAGAACTCAGGAGACGTGCTGACAAGTTCAGTGAGGACCTGGATCCTAACCTGGCGATCACAGTTCACATGACACTCTGAAGGCCTCTCTGCTCCTTCTATGTCTTTCATCTAAGGAAAATTCCTCTGAGGAATGATCTGTCCTTCTGTTTTCCCATTTCCTATGCTCTGGGTGCCATGAGATGCAGTATCAGCAATCACTGGCCTCATTCAGGCCTCCTGCCGACTTTGATTTAGAGATGTAGGACACAGTTGTCTCTGATTCATTAAGCAAGGATGTCAAGGTAATGTGTGTCTGCCTTTCAAAGCCTGTTCTAGTGCTGATAGACAATCAGGAGGGTGAAGCTCAGACATTAGTTTTGAAGTGCAAGAGGCTGTTATTGGGAGTGAAGTCCCTAATTCTGTTCGTACAACCGGTAATCATAGCATTTTTAAAGGCAGTTTTCACAGCTTCAAGAGAACAGAGAACATTATTAGAGGAAGGTGAAAGAAATAACAAAATTGAGGCCCAGTGGGTGCTCTTGGTGAAGTTGCATCATGGTGCTACTTTTAACTTACACAAATAAATTATTACTGAGAAATTTTTACAAAATGCACTTAGCATAAAGGGCCATGTGCTTCTTGTTGCGTTTCAGGGAAGCAGCTATTTCCAATTAAACATATAAACCACCTGTCAAAACCTGATTTTCCGTAGAAGGTTGATAAACACTGGAGTGTAGATGCAGCAATGAATATGTTACCAGTATATCCATATGTCCGTTATTTTGGAATTACTCTTCCTCAGGGATGAAAATATTTCATGTTGGAAGAAAGCCCGCAGTGAAAGTGGCTGTTAGGCTCACATTCTTTTTGAGAGGGGTACAGCACGATAGGTTATGGGGATAAGGACGTGATAAGGCACTGTGGTTGAGTGGCATTTGTGAGAAAAGAAGTGATTTTTCTTGTCATTTCATTTATATTTTCTTCAGTCATCATTAGGAGGTCATGATAGCTGTTGGGCACATGAGCATATTTTGTGGTATAAGTGAAAAAAAGCAGAAAATATAAACAAACCAACAATAAGCAAGCAAATAAGTAGAAAGGGATGTCAAGAGTTGCTTGTCATTACTGCTTAGCCTAGAGGCCAGTGATTCATGTTGTTGTTGTTGTTAGGTGCGACTGAGTCAGTTCCGACTCACAGTGATCCCATGCACAATAGAACCAAATGCTGCTCTGTCCTGTGCCATCCTCACAATCATTGCGCATTGTTGCAGCCACTGTGTCAATCCACGTCACTGAAGATCTTTCTCTTTTTCATTGACCCTCTACCTTACCGAGCATGATGTCCTTCTCCAGGGATTCATAGCTCATGATAGTATTTCAACCAGAACTTTTAGCTACATCTTCCCATGTCTTGAGCCATATTGTTCCTTTCTGAAATATTTTCTCTCTTTCCATCTGTGACAGCCAAAAGAGTACATACTCATACCTCCCTTCAAGGGAGAATTTGCTGTGAGGAGTGCTATCAGCCTTGAGCTCCCCCATTTGAGATCAACCACAGCATCTACACGAGGCCTGTGCTCTGCTTGGGCTGCCCCCAGTCAATGTCCGAGTGCAGCAGTCCTGTGATGAGCAGTCTTTGGTGTGTGACTTCCCTATGCACCTGGCTGAGACTTTCTCAGAACTTCAATACAATTTGAGGCTCTTTCTGCTCAATCCTCCTACTTACCATGTCTCCTGTCACAGGTGTCTGCATCATCTTCTGAAGGCTCACCCTCCTAACCTCTGCTACCCTTTCCTTTATCCTTCACAGGCATTTGTCCCAGTAAATCTCTCCCACAGTGAATTATGCCTTGGTGCTGCTTCTCAGAGTACCTGAACAAACACACATTCCAAACCTGACCACATTCGTCTATGAAAATTCAAGGCTAAGCTAAATTAATTCTCCCTACTCTTTCTAACTGGTTATAAAATCTTTTTCCTTGAGCCTCCTCCCACAATAAAATGTTGAATATCTTTTATAAAATATTTGTATAAAGCCTATCCTCTTTTATTAACTTGATCTTTGCTTTATTTCTCAAATTAGAAGATAGACACTGTCATGCTACTTCTAAAAGTATTTATTCTTCCACATTCATTACCAAACCACCTCACAAACAGGAGGCATTCGCCAAATCTTTGCTCATTTCAATCAAATGGATTGTCTTCGTACTCAGTGGAACACTTAGAGTCACTAGAAAACAACTGGCAAAGTTTGCTGATTCTCTCCAATTCACACCATTTTCAATGAATAAACTTTGCCCCTTCATTATTTCTGTGGTCTGCTCTTAATGCTTTTCAGTAATGACTACCAAATTCAGAACACTTTGTTATAATTTGTTTATTCATATATCTTTTTATTGAGCACATTCTATGTGCTTAATCCTGTGCTAGGTGACAAAAACACAAAAATGAATGACATGGCCCCTGTCTTCAAACAGCTTAGTGTATAGCAAGAAAGATAAATACACATTTAAAAAAAAAAAAAAGGCAACAAGACCAAAAGTTCAACAATTACTGTAAAGCAAAGATGAGAAGGTAAGGGGACAAGGAAACTAGAGCACATGAAACAAAACAACCAGAATGCAATTAAAGCAAATATTGACACATTGTGGAAAATGTAACTAATGTCAATGAACAATTTGTATACAATTGTCAAATGGGAATCTAATATGCTGTGTAAACTTTCACCAAAAACGCAATAAAATATTATTTAAAAAATAAGAAAAAAAGAAGAAATATGACAATAAAATTTTCAGAGTTCATGACATATGTCTGTGTTGGATTCAGTAGTTACATAAAAAAAAGGAGCTGACCAACTCTACATGAGACATCGGAGAAGTCTTCATAGACAGGATAGTATTTTACATGAGTCTTAGAAAATCTGCAGAAATCTTGTAGAAAACAGGAAGAAATACTGGGTGAATGCTGTGACTCACTCCCTGCCCTCCAGATCCCCTTGAGTAAAGTAGACCCTGCTTCCTCCACTGCTGGGAGTTCTGGAAAATGGCCCTTATCCATCAGTCCTTTTTGGGATGGCCTCCAATTAAAATTAAAGACAAAAACAGGTGTCTCCCCTAAGGTCATGCCCTCTTTCAGAGGTAACCCATACCCAGTGAATGATCAAAATGGGGGCATGAAGGCCCAGACCTCTCTTCTTTAACTTCTGACAACTCCGAAGATTCATCCCAACTAAAAAACTAAAGAATTTCCTTTGGGGTCAGCTGTCACACTTTGTTCAGGTTGAATTGCAAACTAATTTTTTCTTCTGCCCAATCCTGCTTACATTATCTCCCTTCCACAGATTTTGAGGCCAAGAACACTCCTAAATAAGCATCCTGGAGTCTAACTGAGCTCGGATTCTACTTCTTGGGGAGCCCAAACTGTGACAAGTGAATACAGTCCAGGCAGAAGTCAGCAGCATAACAAAGACACGGGCATAACATGGCATAGCTAGCTTGGGATCCACAGCCTTGTACTAAAAATGGCCTCCTAGCTTCCTGTATCATTCTTTTTGCTTTTAGTATTTTACTGAAATATATGTATACATAAAAATTTTCCCTATTTGAATTTTAAAAATTATTATTTCCTATTTGTGTATTTTTCTACTGTTATTCAACAAGGAAAATTCCAGGAAAGTTCACGTGAATCATCAAATGTTTTATATTATCCATACTACTTTTCACATTCTATAAATGTAAAATTTGAGTAAATAGAAAAGGGTGCAGCAAGATATCTTTCCAAGCTGAAAGCAGTTCCTGTACTTGACTTTTTACAATGATATTCAAGTCTGTAGAGATAATTACCCAATGAAAGATTACATTTAATTCCCTTATAGTTATACTATACAATGCATATATACACTTATTCACCTTATGCAATCATGACTAGCTTTTCCCATTATACTCTTCCACCCCCAGATTCATCTGCTTCTTTTTCTCCTCTTGAAATCTGTGATGTCAATTAAATTGTGATTTACCCATAGAGTATCCAAGGTAAAGTAAAGGTGTCACTCACTGTTACTTACTTGATTTATAAATATTTCATTGTATATATGTATCTTTCTATATCTCCTCAGCACAGTGGTTAAGAGCTCAGCTGCTAACCAAAAGGTCAGCAGTTCAAATCCACCAGCTGCTCCTTGGAAACCCTATGGAGCAGATCTACTCTGTTCTATAGGGTCATTATGAGTCAGAATCGACTCAATGGCAATGGGTTATATCCCATTTAAAATAACTAACAGATTTTATTTTAGTTCAGTAGCAGATTTACAGAACAATTGAGCAGATAATATAAACAGTTCCATGTACCCTCCAACCCTCAACATAGTTTTCTCTATTATTAACATCTTGCATCACAGTAGTACATTTGGTAAAATCAATGTACCAATATTAATATACTATCATTGTCTCTGTTCCATGTTGTGGTTGTTGTGGTTGTTAGGTGCCACCGAGTTGATTCTGACTCGTAGCGACCCTATGTACAACAGAAGGAAATACCATCTGGTTCTGTGCCATCCTCACAATCATTGTTATGCTTCAGCCTATTATTGCAGCCACTGTGTCAATCCAACTCATTGAGGGTCTTCCTCTTTTTTCTGACCCTCTACTTTACCAAGCATGATCTCCTTCTCCAGGGAGGGACTGATTCCTCCTGATAACACGTGCAAAGTATGTAAGACTTACGTCTCACCTTCCTTACTTCTAAAGAGCATTCTGGCTGTACTTCTTCCAATACAGACTTGTTCGTTCTTTTGGCAGCCCATGGTATACTCAATATTCTTCTCCAATATCATAATTCAAAGGCATCAATTCTTCTTCCATCTTCTTTATTCATTATCCAGCTTCTACATGCATATGAGGCAATTGAAAACACCTCACCTTAGTCCTTAGAGTGACATCTTTGCTTTTGAACACTTTAAAGAGGTCTTTTGCAGCAGATTAACTCAATGCAATGAGTCATTTCATTTCTTGACTACTTCTTCCATGGGCGTTGATTGTGGATCTAAGTAAAATGAAATCCTTGACAACTTTAATCTTTTCTCCATTTATCATGATGTTGTTTATTGGTCAAGTTGTGAGAACATTTGTTTTCTTTATGTTGAAGTGTAATCCATACTGATGGCTGTAGTCTTTGATCTTTATCAGTAAGTGCTTCAAGTCCTTTTCACTTTCAGCAAGCAAGGTTGTGCCCTCTGCATAACACAGGTTGTTAATGAGTCTTCTTCCAATCCTGGAGCCATGTTCTTCTTCATGTAGTCCAGCTTGTTGAATTATTTGCTCAGCATAGAGATTGAATAAGTATGTTGAAAGGATACAACCCAGACACACACCTTTCCTGACTTTAAACCACACAGTATTTCCTTGTTCTGTTCAAATGACTGCCTCTTGGTCTATGTATAGGTTCTTCATGAGCACAATTAAGTGTTCTGGAATTACCATTGTTTGCAATGTTATCCATAATTTGTTATGATCTACCCAGTTGAATGCCTTTGCGTACTTAGTAAAACACAGATAAACATCCTTCTGGTATTCTCTACTTTCAACCAAGAGACATCTGACATCAGCAATGATATCCCTCATTCCATATCCTCTTCCTCTTCTGAAACTGGCTTGAATTTCTGGCAGTTCCCTGTTGATGTACTGCTGCAAGTGCTTTTGAATGATCTTCGGCAAAATTTTACTTGTGTGTAACATTAATGGTATTATTCAATAATTTCCACATTCTGTTTGATCACCTTTCTTTGGAATAGACACAAATATGGATCTCTTCCAGTTAGTTGGCCAGGTGGCTATCTTCCAAATTTCTTGACATAGACAAGTGAGCACCTCCAGTGCTGCATATGTTTGCTGAAACATCTCAGTTGGTATTCTGTCAATTCCTGGAGCCTTGTTTTTCACCAGTGCCTTCAGTGCAGCTTGGACTTCCTCCTTCAGAATCATTGGTTCTTGATTACAGCAACACACACGCCACCACAGTACAATAAACTGACAGAAGAGTGGTGGAATATTCATCCCATCGCTTACAGTAAAGTTTACTCTTTGTGTTGTACAGTTCTTTGAGTTTTGCATCACAACATGTATCCCCCATTACTATATACTATATCCCTTTTCAGTCAGACAACTTACCTTCTACCAATTTCTATCAAATTACAGAATCTAGCTTTATTCTGCAAAGAAAGTCTTAAATAGTAAAAATGACACACACACACACACACACAAAAACGCCATAGAAAAACACATTGAATGCTATTCAAAAGAGAATTTTGGAGATTATGATGTCCTCTCATGGCTACATTCTTTGATTTTAGTAACACACCAGTAGAACTACTATATATATATATGTATCTATAAAATTATCTTACTGAATCAGAAAAAAAATCTCTATAGTGCAAAGATTTACAGTGAATTGGAGCTGCCCAACAAGACACATGCTCATTCATAGATCAGCTATGTCTGGCAACCTCTTAAAAACATACCCCCAAAGAATTTTCCTACTGGGAAAACTACCACCATGTGTTCACCTCTATTTTGTGTCTCATCATTCATTCTAGCGAAAATACAACACTAAAAAGACCACACATCAAATGGTGTGGCAGTCCTAGTCCAACCTAGGCCAGTGTTGGTATAAAATTCCTGAGTAGAAAAGGCTCAGGGATCACAAGACAAAACATCCTAATATACGATTTCCTATTCCATCTATGATATAAATTCTCACACTGCCTCAATTATTTGAAGTTATAAAACCAGTTGTCATCACTTTGATTCTGACTCATGGCAACCCCATGCGTATTAGAGTAGAACTGCGCTCTATAGGATTTCCAATCACTGATTTTTCAGAAGTAGTTTGCTAGGCCTTTCTCCCAAGGAACCTCTGGGTGCACTCAAATCTCCAGCCTTTTGGTTAGCTGCCAAGCTCATTAACCATTTGTACCACCCAAGGAATCTTATTTGAAGTTACACCTACTGAAACAGGAAGAACAAAGTTTTGTTTTGTTTTTAACAAGTAAAAATTGAAAAGTATTTCTACTAGCTAATTGTGGCTAAGTAGGAGAAATTGGAGATTCAGTTGTCCACTTTATTGGAACTCTGAGAAGTCATAAAGATCTGCTTATAACCATATATTAATTGTACATTACCTTTTTATTCCCATTTGTCTTTTTCCTCTCCACCACACAACTACATATTCATAGACCTTTCAAGACCAACAATCTCTCTGAAATTTGTTCATTTCCTACAGTTTGGATTTGATTCTTAAAAATCAAACTGAGGACTTCCGCCATCCCTCCACAGCAAAGATCTGAAAAACTAACCCGAACAGAAAAAACAACAATCCTGAAACCCTAAAACATCAAATGAAGAGATAAAGAACTCAGCCAAGCACCAAA